>NC_135310.1:159314115-159633281 GCF_048772815.1 Callospermophilus lateralis
ATTTTGAAGACAACCTTGATGGGGGAGGAGTGGGGTGTGGCCTGGCACCTCCTGGGTGGGGGGACCTGGCACTCCTGTGGAGAGGCTGCCTTGCCTTTCTGTGGGTTTTATAAATATTTTGCTCTTGAAAGCCTAATTATTCAGCATATGACTAAAGTCATCAGCATTTCAAAGGAAAGTAGAAGTGCTTTCTCAAGTGCAGAGCTTCCTCCACCCCTCTGTGGATCCAAAGCCCCGCCATCAGCGGGAATTCAGCAAGGGGAACTCAGGACTCCCTCACCGCGCGGACACCACCAGCAGCAGGAGGGCTGTTGATTCTGAAATGATCCCGGGAGGGAGAAGCCGATCTCAGCCTGTCAGGCCTTGAGAGCTCAAGCATCCCTGGGTCCAGCCGCCTGGAGTCTGTGTGTCTCAGGATAAGTGAGAATCGGTTCAAGTGGAAAATGCCTTAGACACAACTGTGGAGCCACTAGGAGTCTGTGAGTGTCTCCCTCCTGGGCTGAGTGTTTGGGGTCAGCTTATTTCAGTGACAGAAACGTTTCTGTGAAGCTGAGAGCTACCACCTGGGTGTCCTGGCACGGCCCTTGGCTTCTCTGAGCTTTGGTCTCCTCGCTGTCGGCATCAGGGTGTTGTCAAGGTTTAAAATTCTAGAATTCACTTGTTTGTATACACCCCTGCCCCGGACTCCTCACATGACCACATAGACACAGAACGCTTGAGTGACCACATGGGATCAGGGTCTCCTTTATACCAAAGACCTTCTCCAAATATGAAAGCCAATTGGCTCCACCCAACAGCCCTGAGGCACGCGTCCCCTGCCCTCCACCGCATCCCCGAGTCTTCTCCCTCCAGGAAACACAGGCTCTGAAGCTCTAGCTCCAGGGGCCTGGTATTTAGGGTTGAGTTTGACCTGAGTCTCTTCACTGGCACTACAGGGTGAGTGACAGGGGCTGTCCTGGGGCGGGACCACCCGGGTTGGCATCCCAAGCTCCTCTGGACTGAGCGGCCTGGGGCAGGGCACTTGTCACGCCCTCTGGTGCTCTCAGCCATCAGGGGCTCACGTCTGGCCCCTCTCACAGGTTGCTGTGAGGGCTGGGTGTGAACCCGCAGCCAGCGGGCCTGATGCTCCTTCTGTGGGAGGGTTTTGGAACAAGGTGGGCACTCTGGGCAGAGATGTGGCAGTCCCCAGGAGCAGCGACACAATGAGGCTGACGGGAGCCTCCGCACTGGGCGAGGGCATGCTGTTGAGATGGAGGCTGAAGGTGTCATTTGGTCTTCCCCATTGGTGAGCTGATCCCTGGCCATTCCCAGCTCCCCCTGGAATCCACTTCTCCACCTTCTCCGTCACTCCAGGGTAACTACGCTGAATGACTTCAGATTGGCCTAAGGCGGCCTCCACATATTCAAGTTTGGCCTAAGGTTTCCTCTGTACCTGGTGGACTCTGACCTGGCCTGGTGTGGGGACAGAGTGCAGCCTCCTGTAACAAGGAGCTGAGACTCACCCAGTCACAAGTGACCACCTGCTGGAGCCACGTTCAGATGAGACAGGAGGAGCCGTGACCCACCAGGCCATCTCTGGACCTCACTGCCATCTTCCATGTCACTTCCTGTGGCTTCCTGTCCTCTTGCTACCAATCAAACCCGCTTAGGTGGTCCACAGTATTCCGGACTATTTTTGGTCCAGACTGCTGCCTGATTCTGGAATCCCAAGTAAAGCCAATCGAGATGGGCACAGCTAGATTTGTTTTAATTTTGTCTTTTTTTCCCCTTTTTTACCCAGTCCTGGGGATTGAACTCAGGACCTCATCCCACTGGAAGGTGCTCTACCGCTGGGCTATAACCCAGCCCTGATTTTGTCTTTTAATAACTAGGGTTTTCAGTTGGTTCTTCTTTGTTATATTAGAATTCCTTTTGGCATAATTATAAAAGCATAGAATATAATTTGCTCTAATTCAGGCCCTAGTATCTTCCTTCTCTTCTCCCTCCTCCCTCCCCTGTTCCCTTCCCTCTGCTCTACTGATTTTTCTGCTACTTACTTTTAGTTTTATTTTTAATTAGTGTCTTATGGATATGCACGATGGTGAGATTCACTGTGGTATATTCATGCATGTATTTGGGAAAGTTAGGTCAGATTCATTGCACTCTTTTTCCCTTCTCCCATCCATTCTCCTCCCCCTCAATCCCCTTCACTTAGTCCACTGACCTTTCTTCTATTTTGATGGAATTCCCCCTCCCATTTTTCCTTTCTCTCTTTCTGTCTCCTTTTTCCCTCCTTATTTTGGAATTGCTTCCACATATCAGAGAAAATTATTCAATCATTGACTTTCTGGGTCTGGCTTATTGCAGTTAGCATTATAGTCTCCAGTTCCATCCAATTACCAGTAAATGCCATAATTTCATTCTTCTTTATGGCTGAGTAATATTTCATTGTGTGTATTCCCCACAAATTATTTATCCACTCATCTGTTGAAGGGCACCTGGGTTGGTTCCATAGCTTGGCTGTTGTGAATTGTGCTACTGAGAACATTGATGTGGCAGCATCCTTAGCATGCTGATTTTAGGTCTTTTGGATCTATACCAAGGAGTGGGAGAGCTGGGTCATATGGTGGCTCCATTTTTAGTTTTCTGAGGGATCACCGTACTGATTTTCAGAGTGGTTGCACTAATTAGCAGTCCCACCAGCAGTGTAGGATGATGGACTTAATTCTCTTTCAGCTTCTGAAAACAGCCTCTTGCAAACAGCCTCTCCCTCCTCCACTCTCCCTGGGTCCCTGCTTGGTGAACCAACGTCCACAGAAGGGAACTGCGAGGGTGGACTGGAGGTTTGGCATGATACAGAGGGTTTTTTTTTTTTGGCGGGGGCGGGGGGAGTTCATTGCTCTATCATGACATTCTTCTTCTTGCTTTTTAAAGTCATGCCAAAAATTGTCGTATGGGAGAGACCATGTCTTCTTCCTGGTCATCCCAGGGTCACATTAGGGCCTAGGTCACCAGACAGAACTGTCTTCTGTAACCGGACATGGGGTTACATTTTTAAATGGCCTCATAGTGAAGCCAGAATCAGACAGGCAGTTAGTATTAGATAGGTAAATTGAGGCTGGTTGGATCAAGGAGCCCAATTTTGAGTAAGTCCAGCAAGTAGGAGACTGTCCTGTGGGGGACTGAAACCTTAATTCCTTCAGAGCCCTTCCTCCACCCTTACCTGTCCCTGCTCCAACCTGTTGTTAAGGTCACCTGTCCCAGGAATTGCCCCTCCCTACAGGGAGCTAATTGTTAATTAATGTGTCCTGGGCTGCTCCATCCTGCCCTTCCCCCTTCAACCCACCTGTTCCCCACCTTTTGGGCATCCCACCGAGCACTCCTGGGCCTAGTCACTTAGGCAGGAAGGAGAAAGGTTAGAAAAGGAGAACAGAGGAAGCCTGGGACATATAAAAAGGGCAGAACACCTCCTTCTTGGGATACCAGGACACCAGCTGTGGCCCCTTCTGCCTCCTGGGAGAAGTCTGTTGCCCCTGTTTAAATAAACCCTGCTCTACACGCTTGTCTCGGCGTGCTTTCCTAATGTTACACTTCAACATGTGAGGGAGCAGGACGTGTCACCAACGACCTGCGGTATCAACAGGACGGACGTGAACTGGATCTTATTTTTCTTTCTGTAACCAACCATCAGGTGTTATAAAAAAGGACTTCCAGGACTGGGGCTATAGCTCAGTTGGTAGAGTGCCTGCCTTACGTGCACAAGGCCCTGGGTTCAATCCCCAGCACCACAAGCCAAAAAAAAAAAAAAAAAAAAGAAAAAGAAAAACCAAAAAACTTCCACAGAACTCTGGGCAGGAATGATTAATGCCACTGATGGAAACCCTCCAGTTCCGCCTTCCGCTTTGCTGTGGAGGGAAGGGCCAGCTCTCATGACTCCCTCCACACTGGATTTATGACCCAGAGCCAAAGCAGTGGCCGATCTGTCATCCAGATGATGAGTTTCAATTTGGAAAATTACAATGAACTCCAGTATTGGAAGCAAGCTGGTGGTGCAGCATGATGTCAGATTTCCACTCGGATTTCCAGTCAGCCTGGTACTGACTCAGTACATGACCAGCCCCTTAGCTAAACTTCTTCCCATGCACCGTGGGACTAGAAATGCGTCCCTCATGGAAATTACATGGAGTTGTACAAGTGAAAAACCTGCTACACAGGAGGAACTTGCAAATAAAACACTGCTGTGGCTGAGAACAGCCCGCATTTAGACGAGGAACTTTGGCCCTAGGTCCCCTCTGCTGGGACCCGTTGGACAGTCCTATTCCAGAGAGGTCCCTTGGCCTGGACAGTTAATGCAAAGAGATCACTTTCCATAGATTCAGCACGGTTGATCCTAGTGTCACCAAGAAGCTGCTAAGAATCTCAAACAACCCCTTACATTTCTTGAATTCCTCTCCGATTAGCTCTGCCCACATTAAAACATCTACAAGGCAAGTAAGTTGCTCCCTAATGTGCCTGAGTCCAGCCTGGACTGCGGGGGACCTTCCTTGGACCATGTTGACAACTTTTGCATGTCACCAATACTGAGCCAAACCTGGACACCTGGTCATTTTAAGTGTGACCCAACAGCATGCTATTTACCAATGTGTGCATTTTTGTGTAAACATTATTAAAAGAATAATATTGTAACTGAAGCTCCGTCCCTGTCTCCAGTGCCAATTTAATAACGAGGACGGTTTTGAGAAAAAGGAAAAAGGTTCATTGCTTTGCTAGCAAAGGAGAAACAGGGGACTCCTGTCCCAAAGACTGTGACTTTCCCCATCAGGAGGGACAAGAGGGATTTAAAAGAACTTTTCAAGGTTTACATTTCAGGTGTGCCCTGACGGGGTCCCAGGGTGCCCTGACAGGGGGTCTCAGTGTGCCCTGACGGGGGGTGGGGGGTGGGGGGGTGTCCCAGGGTACCCTAACAGGGGGTCCCAGGGTGCCCTAACAGGGGTCTCATGGTGCCCTAACAGGGGGTCCCAGGGTGCCCTAACAGGGGGTCTCAGTGTGCCCTGACAGGGGGTCTCAGGGTCCCCTAACAGGGGGTCTCAGTGTGCCCTGACAGGGGGTCTCAGGGTGCCCTGACAGGGGGTCTCAGTGTGCCCTGACAGGGGGTGTCAGTGTGCCCTGACAGGGGGTCTCAGTGTGCCCTGACAGGGGGTCCCAGGGTGCCCTGAAAGGGGGTCTCAGTTTGCCCTGACAGGGGGTCTCAGGGTGCCCTGACAGGGGGTCTCAGTGTGCCCTGACAGGGGGTCTCAGTGTGCCCTGACAGGGGGACTCAGTGTGCCCTAACAGGGGGTCTCAGTGTACCCTGACAGGGGGTCTCAGGTTGCCCTGACAGGGGGGTCCCGGGGTCCCCTGGTGGCGTGTCAGGATTCACTTGTTAATTTGGGAGACTTTCACCCCCCAGACCCTTAGCAGGCATCTTCTTCTTCCTGTAGTGGGTTAGGGTTCTTCCAGGGCAGTTACCTAGGGGAAGAAAAGGTAAGAGTCCCCCCTAATCTTGTTAGGGAGGGGGAGAGGGGAGAAGAGAGAAACAAACATTAAAAAACAGAATAACCCTTAGAGCAAGGAGGGCTGCATTCAGAAGGCAAAGAGACGCTGGTACCAGAGTACGCGTTCCCTGATGGGAAAGTGAGGCCTGGCTAGTGCCCAGTTCCCAGGCCTGCTGTTGTGGCCTGTGTGCAAGTGGACTGGGGACCTAGAGGCAGAGCACCATGGGGGTGCTGGGTACAGGGCGCGAACTCTCCTGGCACCCAGAGCTCCTGCCTGTGGGTGGATAAGCCACGCCAGGGCAGGGGGGCGGTGTGGCTCTGCGGGGGCTAATACACTCCTGAGCCCTCTCCTGCCCCCAAGGTGCCAGACCCGCCCTTGGCTGGAGGCCGCCCGGCTGGGGTGGGGTCAGCCAGCTTGGCCAGGGTCCAAGCAGAGGAGAGGGGACGGGCAGGAGAAGGCGAGGCGACACAGCCTTTCCCTGGCCCTCTGAATGGACACATTCATCTGTTCCCCAGTCTTCTATCTCAAATTCCTCTCTGCAGTTCCCTGCGGGCCACTTTCCCCACCTCAGCGGAGATAGGAGAAGGGGTGGGTCTCGGAGAGCTGGCATTCCTTTCCATCAGCTCTGCCCGCTCTCCTCTGGAACACGGGTGTGGAGGTTGGAGGGCACCCGCAGGCTACGGGGACCTTATCTGGGGATAAGGCTCTCAATGCTGCTCTCTGTGGCCCGGGAGCCGGGAGTTTCCTGAGAGTGAGGGAGAGCACAGGTCACCCAGACATTTCCCAGGTTCCCCCCCAAGGTGACCCGGGGCTGCTCCAGGACAGCGGTCAGTGGAGACTGTAGCCCAGCCTGTGCACAGTGGCAGGTTTCTCCTTCCGAGCTGCAGGCCTTCTGGTCAGGAAGGAAACAGGTGAGGTGGGGGACAGTATGAGCCAGTGCGGGGAAGGGCTTCCTCTTCTCCCCTCTAGGTGGGGGGGGCAGCTGGGTCCTTAGAGCTTAGCAAGAGTACAGCTCTGTACCACGTGGGCCCTGGGTCTCCTGGCCAGCTCCCCTACCCAGTTCACCCTGCTTCTGGAGCATCATAGCCCTGGAACCATCCTGCTGGGTCTAACCCCTGCCTCCATCACTTGCTAACTGTGCAACCCTAGCAAAGTCACTTAATCTCTCTGAGCGACAGTTCTGTCATCTGTGCAGCAGAGGTTAAGGCAGTGGGTAGTGCACACAGAGACAAAGGGACGCACCTTGACCCAGGCCTTAGTGAAGCAGAGAGCAGGGCGGGCTCTAGACACACTGATGGGGCTTGGAGGAAGTCACAAATGACAAATGACCAGGCTATGTGCCTCAGTCTGACCTTCCCAAGAGTCACAGTGTGTTAGCAAGTTCTAAGTGCTGAAAGTCTGGTTTTTGGGTTTTTGTTTGTTTGTTTGTTTGTTTTAGTAATAAAAGAAAAACGTGTTTGGGATAAAAGTCACATACTTCTGAAGCTGAGAAAATGAAGATAAAATACTTTCCTTTGGAAATCTCATTGTCTAAAGATCAGTCACAATTATTGGCTTTGTACCAAGAGAAGCACAGAAAGGAATAATAGTTTTGTTTGGTTGTTGTCATTCCAGGACCCAAATTCTTCTCGCTTTGCTGTCTGTTCACAGAATGAGTCACTCGGCAGCTGGTGTGACTGACATGACTAGTGCACCTCAGCTCCCTCTGAGGCTCTCTGGGCTCCACCTCTGTGACTCAGTGTAGCTTGTTGCTGCTGTCCTAGAAAGACTCTTTCTCTGCGAGTGGCCGGTGACTTATCGCTTAATCATGAACTAAGCGTTTACGAAGCTCCCACTTTTCTTTCTTTTTCTTTTTTAATTTTTTTTTTTTTTTTTACTTGAACGCATGGCTGGCTTGCTCCGTGACTTCCTGTGCATAAGACACAGCTGGTGTTCCCGTGGCTGTGGTGGGTCCTCATGTGGCCCCGTGTGGGGGAACCTGAAGCTGGATTCCTGAACTATGTCTGCCTTTGGAACAACTTATCTACCTCTCAAGGAAGCTATGAGCTTGGGGCCCGACTGACCGGGTTCTAACCATGGCAAAGACAGCCCGCGGCTCCCTTCGCCGTTCTCCCTTCCCCTGGTGGGGAACCTCCGAGGCCCACCTGAGCACCCAGCTGCCTGGCATAAGGAACCTGCTTTCCCGATGCTCTGTGCAGCGAGGTGAGGCCGTGGCCGAGTTCTCCCAATGGGATGCAGCAGAGGTACTCCACGTGGCTTCTAAAAGTTCCTTGAAAGGAGGGAGCGCAAGCTTCTGTTGTCTTACCCCTCTCTGCTGCCTGGAGCAGGATGTCATGGCTGGAACTGGGTGGCCCTGGGCACAAGCGGGAGTGACGGGTCAGGTTCATGGAGCCGGGGCCTTCAGAGCTGGTGCACCATCTCTGCCCTGCACTATTTATTTCCAGCCTTTTTGTACATGCGAGAGAAAAATAAATCGGCTTCTATGTTTTTTTTTTCTGTCTCCCTCTACACTAAGTTGCACAAGTGGAGCCCAATCCTAACCACATGGGGCAAGTGACTCACCATCTCCTGATCTATAAAATGGAATAGCAATCCCTGTCTTCACGAGCTGAATGAGATGATGCCAGAGAGGCACTCTGGCCCCACAGTGAGTGCTCAATAAAGACGTGCGCTTCAGTTGGCATCATCAACATGGACGTGTCCGAGACTCAGGGAAAAATGATCCGCCCAAGAGCCCAGAGGCTGTTCTGTCATAATGGAGGAAAAGGAGGCACCGTGGTCCTCCCTGTTGGTAGCCTGGTCCCTCCAAGGCTGCCCTGTCGGAGTTCCTCTTTGCTGTCTGTCCACCCCTGGTGCTGAGCTTAGCATGGGGGCCCTGGGCACCCTTCACCACGCTGCTCCCTGCCAGACCAGTGAAATAGGAGCAGTTCTTGAATGGAAGGGAGGCGCTCTGGCCTCCCCTGGAAACGCGTCCCCCGCCACCCCTGTGGCCGGCACAGCTGTGTGGTCAGGCTTCCAAACCAGAGCGCTCCCAGATCTCCCAGCTGGGCGTGGAGAACTCACCAACAGCCACAAGGAAACAGCACGGTTTGAGCTGCCCTCAACCTGGCAGGACTCTTAGCAGGGCACTGATTCTACGGCTGAATTAGTGGTCACTCGGTGGCCTGGGCTGGGCTCTCTTTAAAGCACAGAAGTGGTCTTGCTGGGAGAGGGGGGCTCTGTTACTTCCGAGAATTCCAGGGGTTCCTCTCTTCTAACACTGCTGGGAGGTGGCCAGGAAAAGCAGCTCAGCCCAGCTGGACACTGGGCAGGAGGCGGGGCCCGGGCTGCCCAGGACAAGTGATTAGAAAACATAAAACAGCCTGAAATGAAAGAGAAGAGACCCTTGACAAGAGCAAGCTGCCGACTGGCCCTGAGGACCCAGCAGAGCACTGTCCCTGGAGACTCACCCCAGGCACCTGTGAGCCAGAGGAGGGGCAGTGCTCAGGGCCACCTATCCCACCAAGGGCTGGGCGGCTGGCGGACACCGTGGCTTTGCACTGCCCCCACACCTCCATGGGTGCTGGGGAAGAGGCGCCCGGCTGGTGCAGAGGGTCAGTGCAGGTGGCGGAGTCTCACGGACAGCCGCTGTGGGAGCAGCGGCTCTGGAGGTTCTGAGCGATGGCTGAGAGACCGACGGCAGAACCAAAGTTCAGGAGCTGAGGAGGCAGGGGAGCTCCTGGCAGCCGGGGGAGACAGAGCAGCTTCGACATCCTTCACGGGGCACAGCAGCTTCGGGGCCAGGGCCACAGCTCAGGGTGGTGAAGGCCTGGGGCTGCGCGCAGGCCTCCTCCCCAACCCTTCTTCAGGAGATGCCCGAGGGTTGCATGGTGCTGACCAGCGCTTTCCCAGCACCACTGGGCACTGTGAGGAGGCCTTTGTGTGTATTCACTCAGCAGCCTCCATGACAGCCCTGTGACAGGTACTGCGATCACGGCCACCTGCCCGAGGGCGCACAGTAGGCAGACGGGGATCTACAGCGCCACTGTCCATGTTCTTTACCTCTCTGTCCTGTGCCTCTCGGGGGACTCAGTGGAGAAAAGGTTTAACGTTGGACTAGAAATCCACACATTTGTTCAGGCACCGAACGAACACCTTTAAAATAAATACGGCTTCCGAGTTACGTGTGGTAGACAGGCGTTTCTTGAAGGAACGATTTGGAAACGAGCGCTAACTAGGCGGTTGACTCCAGGGAAGATCAACAAAATGCTACGGTTGCCAGAAAACACCTGAAGTAGTGTTGCTCGGCAGCAGGACCCACGGGCGTGCTGTTCAGGGCACACAGAGGTCCTACTGTGCACTCCGCGTCACCTGGTCTCCCTGCAGCAGTCTGCTCAGGGCTGGGGGTCGAGCCTCGTGCAAACCCAGGCTGACTAAGGTCTGAACAGGGCTCTCAGGTGCAGAGCCGCTGGGCGCTGGAGGTGGCTGTCTGGACAGGGGACAGAGAGCCAGATGTGATCCTCTCCACGCCTATGAAGGGCTTCCTCGGGACCCTTCAGGGGACGGAAGTGGATTGTGAACTTCAGCCCAGGTTTTACCCTGAGCTGACAATACAATGGAACAGGCTGGTGCGAGGCCTGGAGTGGCCGCTCTGAGGTGGCCGCCGCAGGGAGGTGCAGGGCACTGAGGAACGTCCCTTTCTGGTCCCGGCCCTGCTTCTCACCAGCTGGGTGACCTGTGTGCCACCGGCTCAGCTTTCCTCAGCAGTCAAGCCGCACACATGCCTTACGGTCTGGGGTTGGGTGCAGGTTGAGAGTCGGGTGCAGCGACTGACGGGTGCTTCTGTGTGGGGTGATCTCCTGGCAGAGGAGGCCTCCGAGAAGAGCCGACCCTGGTGTCGCAGGGAACTGGCCCAGGACCCCAGGATACCCAATGCTGGGACACTCGAGTCCCTGGTGCAGAATGGCATCACGCTTGTCCATGCCTAGGCACAGCTCCCATGTGCTTTAGGTGGCCTCTAGATGGCTCAGGACACCCAATGCAGTGTAAGTGTGAGGCCACAGTCGGTTCTGCTCTGCGGAAGGAATCTTGACGAGGAATCAAAGCCTGCACCTGTTCAGGACGCGCACACCACTGTGATTTTCAACCCAAGATTGGTGGGATCCTGGGGGAGGAACCGCTGGCCAGCTGTAAGACCAGACCAGGCAAGTTCCCCCAGGGACCACGGAGCAGAGAGGCCGGGAACCAAGTTAAAGGCTCACCTCACATATTGGATTAAGTCCCTTAAGACACATGAAGAGGACTGGGCTCCTAGCTCGGTGCTAGAGCACATGCCCAGCATGTGACCCCCAGTACTGCCAAGAAAACCCCAAACGAAACAAAACCCAGAGAGTGAGGTGAAGCCAATAAGACAGAGGTGCTCACACCAGGCCCCCAAGGTCGCAGGTCACAGCACACACTCCTGGCGTGGGCAATGCTTGCAAGGCCCGCAGACACCGAGGGCCACACCGACTCTGCCCCTGTGTGTGGACGCCCTCGCAGTTTAGTGGGAGTGGAGCAGAGCAAAGCCGAGTTGGCCAAGGTCTTCACTCCTCCGGGATCTGTCTAAACAGAAGGCTCCTCACTCTGTACCCCTAAGTCAATGAATGAAAATCTGGTCTTGTCACCAACATACGGCTCCTGGTTTCCTCTTACAATGTCGAAGGGCCCTTGCTACAAACAACAGCTCTGAATCACAGAATCTCGGTAGCAGGTGGGACCCCACACCTGACATGCTCTGCTCAGCACTGAGCTGGGTCCTCAGGACTGTTGCAGTTGGGATGTAGACGTCCTGCGTACAGCCTGACCCAGGGAGTGTGCCATCGTGGTTCACGTTCATGTCGATTGGCCCCTTCATCTGTCTTCATCTCTCTGTTTAACACACTTTCAGTTGATAACTTCAGTTGATATTTCATGGGAAACCTGAGAAAGTTTTGATGGACCGAACTTTCCCGAGACCCTGGGAGGGGGGTGGTAAGTGAGGGTGCTAGGGAGGGTGGGTGCAATCAGAGCACATTCTACACCTGCCTGAAAGTGCCACAATGAAGCTCATTAGTTTTATAATCAGTGCACTATAGTTAAGTAAAAAAAGAGATTTGAAAAATTGTCAAGGAAACTCAAAGAATAATGATTATTTAGAAAAGATGTCATCCTGTGATTGATTTCAGCACTTAGAACAATAAACAGGAGTTAAGTACACAGTGCGTTTACTACGTCCCTTACTGTTTGTGGCAGCAGTGTACACAGGCTCCTGCTCAGCACCTCTCGTTGTATCGATGCCAATGAAACAGGCCAAGTACAACAAAACACTACATCACAAATACAATCTCAGTCTAGGTTTCAGGATATTTTCTCACGATGACAGTGTTGGCTTATGGAAAAGTTAATGATGTTTGTGAACTTGTTGCATTTTGGGGATGTTTTTCTGGGTGTTGGGCAGCAAGCCCAGGGCCTGATGCAAGCTAGACAAGTGCTTTACCAGGGAGCATGGTGACAGATACTGTTAGACTACAAGAGCTCACCAGGCTGAAAAGATAATGGTTTTGACTTCTGGTCCTATCAGAAAGCCAGACCACATCAACTTCAGTAGGCGGCTATTTTAAAAAAGACATCATAGTCAGCACTTCGGATGCGGAAGCAG
Organism: Callospermophilus lateralis; assembly: GCF_048772815.1. Taxonomy (NCBI): domain Eukaryota; kingdom Metazoa; phylum Chordata; class Mammalia; order Rodentia; family Sciuridae; genus Callospermophilus; species Callospermophilus lateralis. Next base: position 159,326,288 of record NC_135310.1, read on the forward strand.
GAAAGATAAACCAACAAGTTAGGAGCAGCCAGGCACTTGCCTGTAAGCCCAGCAACTCGGGAGGCTGAGGTAGGAGGAACACAAGTTTGAGGCCAGCCTCAGAAGATCCTCTCCCAGAGTAAACTAAAAGGGGTGCAGATGCAGGGCAACTTTGTTGTGTAGACAGCGGAGCTCTGATGGCAGGCAGGCAGGTGATGCTCAGTGCTTCCATTATGCCATAGAAGCAGCAAATGGGGTGAAGGAAACTGAGAACATGTGTTGAGAGGAGTCCTGACAGAGAGGAGAGCATGGTAGGCTGAATATGGAGAGAAAAGAATGGGCACACCAGGAGGACCTGAGGCTGCCCAGGGTGTCCCTGTGTCACACTAGCTCTGGCACCCTCTGCCGGGGACTTCTCACTCACACCTCGTTCTGGCCTTTGTCACTGTAGTGTCACTGGTGATGGTGGATGGGGGGAGACCGGCCAGCTCTGCACACTCTGGGGTCCCAACAGCTGGGTCTGTGCATCCCTCCGGCAGGGCCTTGGGTTCCCCCTGGTACCCCTCCACTCGGCCTTGCTGTGCATTTTCAGTTATTTAATGACCTGTGACTTGGGCTTTGGGGTTTGTGATGAGTCTCTGCACAGTGGACTCCTGGGACTGCTTGTCTGGCGAGTCAGGACCGTTGGGATTCTGGACCAGCTGACTGCTGTGATCATGACCCCTCCTGGGTTCCCAAGGACATCTGTGCCCACCTGGGAGTTCAGCTCATGCATCTCACAACCACACCTCACTGTGCGCGGGGCCTCTGGGAACCACAGAAGTCCTTCTGCTTCGACTAGGAGGCCACCCAGACTGGCTCGGCGGCTCCGCATCCCCAGGCCCACATCCAAGTGGCAGCCGGAAGGGTTGAGGACGCAGACCCCCAGGGACGGCAGCCGGGGCGAGCCGGGGGGCTGGTCTACCCGCTGGCCGCACGGGAGAGGGAGACAGGGTTGCACCGGAGGCGTCACGGCGGGACCCCGAGGCGCGGTGAGCCTCGGGCTGGGGAGGCCCGGGCAGGACGGGAGCCTGGCGCTCCCCCTGGCGGCCAGCGAGTGGGCACCGGGCTCTCGCTAAGCGCCCCGCCTTTGAAAAGCTCCTAGTGCCGCGCCTCGCCGCGGAACCATCGCATCGGATTTCGTTTAAAATTTGGTGTGTGATCCTGCACCGCGTGGAACAGCTCCGTGGCACACGCCACCCCACAGGTAAAGGGAGCTGCGGTGTGCTCGCCCCCCCCCCGGGCGGGGACGCGCATGGTCTCCCACGCAGCCCAGGGCTGGGTCCCCCGCCCAGCGCGCTGTCGGGACCTCCCAGGGCCTCGGTGCTGGTTGGTGTAGAGGCTGCCCCACTGACCTGAGCAGCGCCCCCGACCACAGCAGTGCGGTCTCCAGACGCACCTTACATTTTTCTTTTTTAAAGCCCAAATTTCGCAATACCCGTTATAAAATTTCTTAGGTATGATATTTCAACTGCATGCAAAAGTCAACAGCAACTAACGTGATTTTTTTTTTTACAGTCAGCAAAAATGTTCACTCAACTATTGTGAAAAAATAATATGCTTTTATTTGGACTGATTTTAACATATTCATAAGCATTCCATGCATCCTAATCTTGCACCCAAGAAAGTTGAGTAATAAATGATTTTTAAGTAATACCAGCACTTTTTAAAAAAGTTTCACTGCACCCCACTTTCTCACACAAAAAAAATTTGACATAAAATCTGAGAATCACGCAGTGGGATGCAGTCATGGTAGCTTTCTCAAGCGACCTGAAAATGGTCCCCGGGCAGGATGCCTGTGGGGAGGCCCTTTTGAGACTCTGGGCTTGGTGATCTCTGTGGTCCATGCTGGATTCTCTCAGGTCTCAGAAAGCTTTCATCGTCTGCCCCACAAAAGGCAGGCTAGCTAGGCCCTCGGCACATTCCCAATACCCTGGACATCAGCTGCACACCTAGGTGACCCCGACCCCTGACTCCACAGCTCTGGTTTGGGTTGCCAGACACTAAGCCAAGAGTGGCTGTGTGAAGCACATGTCACTGTAAGTGTTCGAGTCACTTACAGAGATGGCAGATGTGCCGAGGCCAGGGACTAACATGCCACTTTCAAGGCCTGGTGGTGACTGGCCCCTGTGAATCCCTAATCAGTTTAAGCACATTGGAAAAGCGTGTGGTTGGCTGTCTTACTTTCCAAAGATAAATCCATGTGACATCTCAAAAAATGATACTCGAGGGCAGGAACTGCCCACAGAGATGAAAATGTAAAAAAAGGACACAGGGAATCCTGCTGGTGACCACCTAGTGGAACTTCAGTGTGTTGAATGGGCCATAGTTGACCACAGGAATGTGGACCCTACCCTGTTGGCTCTGAATGTGAAGTCAGAGGAACTTCCTGAGCTAAACATTATTTACATAATGAGGAAATGGACAGAGATCCTCCTGCATCAGTCTTCTGAGCTATTGGGATTACAGGTGTGCCCAGCACTGTGTGTAATTTTTAAAGCAGCACTGGTGTAAAACTCCTGCTGACAGGAGCTAGGAGGCCCAGGCAGTGAGAAACGTGGGCAAGATGTGCTGTCAGATGTCACAGGGCCAGGAACTTCTCTGCCTTCGTGGGGAATGGTAGAAACTGGGCCCAGGAAGCTGTGTGCTGTGTGAAGAGGACAGTCTCTACTGAACTCTGCTGGAGGCACTGAGAGACATCCCCGCCCCCTCCTGCCCGCTTACCACATCTCCTGATTTTCCAAGAGCTGCTTCAAATCTGGATTTACTGCAAAACTATGCAATTTTATACAATGACAATGACTCAGATTTCAATATCCAAAGGGCCAAACTGCCACCAGTGATTTTTTTTCTTTTCTTTTAAAACAGCTGCAATAAGAACATCTTGGATGGAAGAGACAGCTGTCAGAGGCTCAGTGCTAGATGCAGGAGGAGTCAGGTGGCGGAAGGTGTTGAGGCTTCCTTGCACTCCCTTGTCTCACCTGTGGGCAAATTCCCACCTTTGCACCTGGACAGAAATGGGCTCTGGAGGGCAGGAGGGTCCTGGGAGTGGGGGAACACCCAGGCACAGGTTATTATCACCTTAGCTGGATGTCATGAGAAGGAAAGCAGGATTTTTAAAGGCCAGGAAATAGGGAAGTTTTTCGGGGATTATGAAACAGGGGCCTGTGAATAAATTATTGCTACTGGGGGTGCAGTGGGGGCTGCGACATGGGGGCCTTGAGGCTGCTGCCGCTCGGAGGAGGTGGAGCTGAGTGAGGAGGAGCCAGGGCAGAGGTCAAAGCAAGCTTCGTCTACTTCCTGCCTTTGGGCTGTAAAGTTGTGTTTTATATTTTTTGGGTCACATGCTGAGCCCCCGGGCTTCTGTTTGCCCATGGAATGAGCAACCTAAGGCTCCATTTAGAAAAGAAGAGTAGAAGCTGTCAAATCGACTTTAGAACCGCCCTTCAACACTGGGGGGAGATACACCATCTGGGATTTCCATTTAAATAAACAACAGCAACCCCAACTCATGCAGATGAGACCTCTGAGTTGGAAGAGATCCTAGAGGCCACTTAGCCAGTTCCCCAACCAAAGCAGGAATTTCCTCCTCGGAACTCTTGGCCAGAGACCAGCTGGCTTCTGCCCGCCGCACTCTCAGGGCTGTGCCTCACCTGGGGTAGAACTACATGTTCACAAGCACACTCTGAGCTGCAAGAGCGGGACAGAGCTAAGCCAAGGCCTGGCCAGCATCCTGCTCACTGAGAGCAGAGCCCGGCGAATAGAAGGTCTGAGGCTGACAGCCCACAACTGGGAAAAGAGAACCAGGAGGGGGCGAGCGACTAGCCATCAAGTATACACATTTAGTTTCAGTTTTTTGTTGTTTTTTTTAAACCAGCGATTAAACTCAGGGTACTTAACCACTGAGTCACATCCCCAGCCCTTTTCATATTTTATTTAGAGACAGGGTCTTGCTAAGTTGCTGAGGGCCTCACTAAATTGCTGAGGCTGGCTTTGAACTCCGGATCCTCCTGCCTCTGCTGAGCCACTGGGATTGCAGGTGTGAGCCACAGCATCCCGCATATTTTCACTTTGGAAAGGATATCCACCTGGTGAGGAAACCATAGCCAGCTTTGAGAGTAGAAGCCATTTTTCGGGGGGCAGTGAGCAGGTACAAAGAGGACCAATGCTTTGGGGGGGTAATTTTCCTGTGTGTGGGCCCTAAATCAAAGCATTGCTTTCCTCTTAGAGGTCATATTGATGATGTCATAGAAGATGTAGGAGAAACAGGCATGACCCTGTACCTGGTATTTTCCATGTCTTTCTCTGACCAACCTTCATTCCAAGACACTGCAGTTTTACACGATTGTGATAATTGGAGTCTGGGTTCAGCTTTATGTCTCTGCGACAAAAAATACCTAAGAAAACAGCCTCAAGGAAGAAAGGTTGACGTGGCTCCTGGTTTCAGGCACTGGTTGGCTGCTGCACTGCGCTGGGCCTGAGGCAGAATGTCACACCAGCTGCAGGAGGCAGGTCGCTCAGCTCACAGGGGCCAGCAAGTGCCTGTCCCCGCCTTCTGCAGGCTCGCACTCCGGGTGCAACTCAGGGAGTTCAGCACCTGAGACCGGAGGACACTCCAGATCCAAATGTAACCAAGTCCTATGGCTTCTTCTGCTTTCATTGATCACAGACATGATGGTGGGAGCATTCACAGCCACTTTGTGACCGCGAGAGACATGGTCCTTGACCAACATTAGAAACTGAATTTCTTATTAATGAAAACAAACAACAAACAACAACAACAACAACAAAACACCTCTTTTTGTTGAGCTACTGTGGGTCGGATTGTCTGTGACTTGCAGCGGAATACAGTTCTAGTTAATTAAAGCATTTTATTTCTACTTAATTCTTAATTATTCTCTGCCCTAGCTCATAACATTTAATTCTGTTGGTATCCATAATTTATCTAAGCTCTCCTATTGTGGAGGCCCAGGTTTCTGCCATCATTTCACATTACAGATAATGCTTCAACAAGCATCTTTCTGCACTTGGCTTTTTGCTTTGATCAGTAAGGTATTAAATAAAGGTCATGAGTATCTATGGTCCTTAATTGATCTGCTGAATTTCTTTTTAAAATGATAATACAAATGTACAAGCCTCAAATAGTTCATGAGTAAGTTGATCTCATCATCAGGGTATTGCCACTATTTTCTGGCTAATGTTTTTCGGTGTAACATGGTATTTCAAATTTGCTTCATGTAAGAGTTTGGTTTTCAAAGAAAAGTGGTTGGTGTATGTGGGGAGCACTTTCTGAAATTCATTTAAAAATCAAATTTGATTGTTTCTCTGTTCTACCACAGAGCCACACCCCCAGCACTTTGTATATTTTGAGACAGGGTCTGAGTAGCCAAGGCTGGCCTTGAACTTGAGACCCTCCTGCCTCGGTCTCTGGAGTTGCTGGGATTACAGGCGTCGTCCGAGTGCCTAGCCTCATTTTATCAGTTCTGACTACTTCATCAGTTCTGAGCCATGACAAGAGCCGATTCCCCAGGGAGCTCCTACCCATCGCTCAGGGCTGCATTGCTGCAGCTCTGTTCTCTGTTGGAAAGCACACCGGAGAGCGAGGCCGGACAGGTGGGTCAGCTCTTCCTCTCTTGGGGTCAGTGGGAGCCAGAGTAGGCTTTGGGGGTGATGAGAAGAAGGGTGTGGTGAGGAGCTGGACACTCTGACAGAGGAGGTTGTACAGCGGGTTGGTTAGGGAAGCAAAGGGGAGGTGGAGAAGACTGCGCTTCCCCTGTGCAGAGCAGTGGGGTCCGGCCCCGCCCAGGGCAAACGTGTCCTGATGAAACAGGTCAGGTGCCCTGGGCAAAGTCTGAGATGGTGGAGCTCATGGTGCGCATCACAACACAGCGCCTGTGTCCATCAGAAACAGAACACGCCCACATTAGGGGCCAGGGAGAAATGGAGAGGCTGAGAGCCTCCAGAGGCCCTGAGGTCCTAAGACCCTCACCATGGCACCGCTCACCATGGCTGAGCCCCAGCCCACTCTTGTGGGGTCCTCAAGGTAGAGATTGGGCATGGCTTGGGGTCTCTGTGGCCACTGTCCAGCCATGCTTTGGGTTCTGGAAGCTGAGGTGGAGCAATGCTCTCTAGATCCTGGCCAACGGTAACACCAATGGCCGCTGATGACCTGTGCACCACAAGCACACCGCCAGGATCCAGACCTTGTCCACTTGCCTGGCCTCTACTTGAGCTGAAATCCCTATCTCAGAGTGAGGCTCCACCCTCCCCTCTCTTTGGATGTATTGATTCACGGTGCACCCCGACAGCCAGCTGATCTCATGTTTCACTTAGACAAGGTCCTGTAAGAATGGCCAGTCCTGCCCTAGAGCCTGTGGCCACCAAGTCCCTCTGCCACACAGAAGTTCGTCCTTGAGGCCAACAGAGGAGCTCTCATCCAGAGGCAGCCGGCTCCTAGAAGGAGGCGCTCGGCCCAAGCTCTCCACGTGAGACTTCAGGAAGCTTTTGGCTGAAGGGCAGGACCCAGCCTCCTCTAAAGGGGTCACCTGGACTGTGCAGAGCCCTTCCGGGGTGCACCGTGGCTGCAGAGGGAGAGACCCAGCATAGGGCTGCTACGGGGACAATGAATGTCTGCAAGGGTCCCCCGATGTGAAGGAGAAGTGGGCACAGAGAGAAGGCATGTGGGGGCATATGCCTGCCATTTTTGACAAGGTCTTTTATACTGGGCTCTCACTTATCTTTCTGGTCTCATTTATAGACAAAAGTATGGACAAAAATATCCACAATAAACAATCAGCATGCCCTCCCCTGAGTGACCTAGGAGAGCCAGTGAAGGGCGACCAGGGGAACCTGGGGAGGCGGGAAGAAACACTGAGCAGGCAGCCCGAGACCCAACCACGCTGCCCGCCCCTTGCCAAGGCGGTGCCCAGAACCACCTGCACGTTGCCAGATCCCCTCAGCTCTAACCCTTGGCACAGGGTTCTCAGTCCTGGGCCCTCCTCGCCTGGTCAGCTCTGACGTTCACTTTACTCTCATTTAGAGGCTGCTTCTTCTGGAAGCCTTTGCCTGACCTCAGCACCTTCAGGACCAGGTGGACTTCCTTCCCGTCCCTGCACAGCATCTGGCTGATGGCTGGAGTCATTCACCCTCCCTCCAATGTGGGCACCTGTTCTCTCTCTTCCTGACTGGACCACAGGGCCTCTCAGGGCAGAGATTATGGCCTGTGTGCTGCCGTATCCCTGGAGCCCGCCTGCTTGGCACCAGCAGGTGTGCCGTCAGGGGTAAGAGCCAACGAGGACACAAACCTGGCAAGGGGCCCCACGTTTGCATTTTAGTTCACAAGAAATGCCACATGTCCTCCCCAAACTTGAGTACGTCAACAGTGCTGGGCTGTGTCAGTGTGGTCGAGTGCAGCTACCTGTCCTCCTGCTCTGCTTCTGTGCTGGTTTTTCTCCTCTGCTCTTGGTGGGCCCTGGAGTAACCATGGGAGCTGCAGGTCCTCCCCAGGACCAGTGCAGAGCCGGTCACTCTTAAGTCCCCAGCCTCCTGCACCTGCAGCAAAGAAATCCTGACTCCAGTTCTGGTCAATTACCACCCTTGTAAAAAACGCTGTTGCCAGAGGCAGACTGTAAGTGAAGGAGGCGGGCATGGCCACCACTGCCTGGTAGCAGCCAGTGGGCCGCCCTCAGGAGAGGGACTCTGACCTTGCCTTGCTCCAGTGCAATCAAGGGACACTCATGCAGCAGTGCCTCCTAGGGAATTCAATTCTCCTGGGGCATGTGTGGACCACACAGGCACATGTAAACACACACACCCACGTGTGTCTGTACCTCCATGTAGAGAGCCGTGTATGTTTTCATGCTTATGTTTACACACGTATGTACTCACATAGGCATGAGTGCAATCCACAGCCAGCCCAGGAGGTGTTCCTATTTGTATGAATGGACTCTACCATTCAAAGGCTACCAGCACACTTACAGTACTAAGGCACTGTTGTGCAGTGCTGGGGATCAGTATTATAGTAACCTAGGTCAGGGGTCAGCAATCATCATTATAAATGGACCAGACAGTCAGTATTTTTGGCTCTGTGGGCTGCACTCTCTCTGGTACAAGTATTCAACTCTGCCATTGTCCTGAAGCAGCTGTGACCATCAGTAAGCAAATAGGTTTGGCTATGTTCTGACCAAACTGTGTTTGTAAAACAGGAGTGGAACTGAACTGAGCCTGCCAGCCACAGTTTGCCACATCTAATTAAATATGTGGTTGGAACATACGTATATGGCATTAGCAAAAAACTACCTGAAGTTAGGGTAACCACGCAATGTAGGTGTTACAGGGTAGTTTCTTATTGAATACTATGACAAAGTACAAACTCTGCAGACAAGAACATAAAGTGTGTCCTCCAACTATTAGAATTTAAATCCATAAAATTTAGAGCAACCTCCTATTACAGAGGATTTATCCAAATTACATTTATTTCTTAATTTTCATCTTTAATAATTATAACAATGTTTAAAATGTTCTAGAACATCAGATCACCTGTGTTCCAAGAGTTCTCAGGAAATGAACACTTTTTTACTTCCCTCCCTTTCCTGTAGAAAATTAAGTCTCTATTTCACGTGTTACCCTTAAAAATGCAAAACAAAACAAAACAAAACAAAACCCCCCAAAATCTGAAGAAGCAACCGTGCTCTTTTAGACATAGATACATCACTCCTTTCTGTATTAAATTTAGCTTTTTGCCACAAAACCCCTTGATAAAATTGAAAGCAGGCACCCAGCCCACCTGATGGGCAGTGCACAAGGGTGACCCATGCACAGAACCTCCCTGCCGGGAATGTCACAGGAGGCCCCAGAACAGCTGTCCCCTGTGCTTTGTCTGCAGGCCCAGCCAACAGCCCCCACTGCAATGTGCAGACGATTCTAGTACCAAAGTGGCTGAGGTCAAGTCCCTGTGGTTGCAGCTCCTGTGAAATTCCCTGTGGCCCGAACGTTTCTTCATCTAATGTGCCAATGGAGCATTTCATGTTGAAAACATGGAATATGCTAACTTTGGTTTATTTTTATTTTCAGAAAGCAGATTAGACTGAAGAAAGGAAAGATTGGTGAGCCAGTGCTGGGTCTTTTACCTAGGGTTCAGTCCTTAAAACTTTTGAAATCCTCTTTCCTAGAGCACACATTTCTAGAATACAGTGGCAATCAATTAGCAATTGAGGGAAAGAAATTCAGGGATTTTGGCTTCCAACTGTGAGGTAGCATTGGTTAGGAGGGAACTCAAGATTTATTCTATTTAACTCTTCCTTCCATTTTGGTCTACACAAATTATCAGCTTTTCAGAATTAATATATTGTCATCATTATTATTATCGCCAAGCCTAACTCTTAAAATAACTCCTAACTTTAAAAATATCTCCAGTAGAATGCATTCCTCTCTACTAATAGGTAGTCCAAAAGGTGAGTGCGAACTTCAGATACATGCTGTTCAACTAGTGATTCTGAATCCACACCCTACAAATATTCTCATGAATGGGAGCTCAGTACAGTGTGGACATTTGCTACTGTTTTTTTGCTATATCACTGGGAGAGGAGAGTTCAAGGAGGAGCCACTGCAGTGCAATTTTACAAGTCACAAGCTTGCATGGGTGCACTTGTGTGGTGACAAGGAGTAACCAACCCAACAGAAAAAAACCAAGGGGGTTAGGAATAGTGACTTATTGCCTCAACCTCCAGAACTTATAGTTTCTGAACACTTTGAAAAAGCAATCAATCTGCAAACAGCTATAACCATAGCAATGCCCAGACCCAATGAAGGAAGTGAAAAATGGGACCACCGGTAGCATCTGTCCGCTGAACGATGGGAACAAAAGTAAAGAACCAGCTAGTGGGAGAGTGCAGACAGGTTTACACCAATCATGTAACTAATACCACATACGCAGATGCAAGCAAAAAACCAAACCTCCTCGTACCTCTTAGCCCCTGAGCAGCACATCCAGGAGAGTCCCATTTGGCCTGAACAGGGCCATAGCTTCCCCTTTACGACCAACCACTCCTGGTTCCTGCTGCTTCTCTCCACCCCACCCTGCCCCTCCAGGTTTTCACCTACAGGAGGACAGTGGCCTGCCTGCAAGCAGTGCTGATTCCAAGGGAGCCACTCTGCTCAGCTGGCCAATCAGGAAGGTCCCGGTGTGCAAGGGGCCATAGAGGGAGGACTCTTTTCCCAAGAGTGAGGCAGAAAGCAAAGGGCTGCCCTTGTGGAGTCTGCAGGGTTCTTTTGGAGAGAAGTGATCCTTGAAGAGGTGGGCCTAAAGGAAGGTAACTAGGTCAAATGCCAGGAAGGCATTAATGTTGGTTTCATTGGGCTAGTGAGTTCTCTGAGAGTGGGTTGTTTTAAAGGGAAACCAATCCACACAGTTGATCTCTTTCCACCATATTGTGATGTAGGCAGGAGGCCCTTGCTGGGAACCAGTGCCATGCTCTTGAACTTCCAGGCTGTGAGCTAAACAAACCTCTTTTCTTTCTAAAGTCTCCAACTCAAGTACTTTGCATAGCCCACAGGATGGACAAATACACTATTGTTCAAATCTCTTATGCCCCAGCTCATAAACTGAGTCTCTGCATATATTCAAACACCCCTCTCTCCTTCTGAACATTCTGTCCACTAACTTCAGCACAAGGTGTTGGTTAATGAACTCTTCTACCTGTAAACCTCTGTACAGACAGCATGCCACTGTCTGTTGGAGCTGATGGGCCTTGCAGTGCCTGCTCCTGCAGTGACTCCTCACCCTTTTCTGGTCACCAGAGGCTGAAGGAGGAGTCTGACTGGGCTGCCCTCGGCACAGGCCAGGTTCCACCTTAATCAAACCAGATAGAACACAGAGCACTTTCCCACCAGCAACAGATCAGCTGGGACAAAGCTCCCCATTCATCCACAAGTGGCATTGAGCCACCCGCACAGGTCTTCATAAAATTTATGCAACAATAATATCTTGTGCTCTGATTTCCCTCCCTTTACAATGGTAAAATATCCCCCCAAAAGCTGGTGTTTATAGTTCTTCATTCGAAAGAAGCACAAGAAATTTATGTCTCATCTTAGTCAATGAAAGATCAATTATCCTTAGCCACTAACAGAGCCAGCTGTACCTGGAGACTCTGGGGAGAGGGGCCAGTTTAGCTTCAGGAGAACATGATAGGAATTTCCAGAAGGGATCTAAAAATTAGCAAAGTCTCTATGGGCATGCTTTCCACCAGGTAAAAAGCGTGCATAGTGGGGCCCTCACCTTTTCCTCTCTACCTTGACCTTGTCTTCAACACTTATTAAGTCGTGGGACTCTCCTACAAGGGCCCCAACTAATGCCTCCATTCAAACATGTTTTCAGATGGTGAGAGCCACAGAGAAAAGAAAGCCACTCAGAAAAGAAAGAAAACAGAACTCCTTCACTGCATGTAGACACAAAAACTGCTACAGAGTTTCTTTATTCCCTTGCAGGCTTTGAAAATATTGAGTCCTTACATAAAAATATTTCTGTGAAACAAGAGAATTAATTACAGAAAAATGATACTATAACAGAACATTGTAAAAGGGAAACAATAAGAATAATGTCTCATTCCTGCACTCAGAGATAAACACTGTTACCAAGGGAAGCCCAGCCTTCCTGTCTCTCCTGGGCCAGCACATGCTTTTATAAGAATTCCTCCTCAGAAATGATGGGAGGGGAGGGGAGGAGTAGGGGGATAGGAAGGGCAGCAGAATAGAAGAGACATTTTGATTGATGTATGTATATAGGTGAGTCTATGACCAGTGTGATTCTGCAGTCTGCACAATTAGAAAAATGAGAAATCATGCCCCAATGATTCAAATGTATGAGTTGCCAAGATCATTATAATGTCATGTGTTCCTAATAAAAAAAAATTAAATTAAAAAAAAATAAAAAAAGAATTCCTTCTCCATCGCTTGCCATTCTGCTCTGCCTTTACCCATTCCTTCAATGCACATTTATTATGCACTTATTGGGTATAACCAGCACTTTAGTGGATTAAAATGATGTAGCAAAGTGGTGTAACCCCTCACAGGTCCTATGACGTTGGTAACCTACGAGGAAAGATTGTAAGCAATTATGAATTTTTTTGAAACATAATTTTTTTTTTTTTGGTTACACATCCACGTTTATACATACATAAATTGTATTTTTCTTTTGGCCTCAAGATTTCGTCTGTTTTTAACAGTCTCCCCCCACCTCCCCCCACAAATCTCAATCTCCTGGACTTTTGTTCACCTAAGCCTTCTTCACAACTCAGGTGGCGCGAGGCCTGGAACTCTCTGTTCCTTCTTGTACAGCTGCCCCTGTTCCCAGGGACAGCCGAGTCACCCGCTGGGGCGCAGCGCTGAGGAGCGCCGGCGGTGCCCTGGCTGGCCTCCCTGGGGTTTCCAGGACACCTCCGGCGACTCCCTGGGAAGAGGAGGTGCGCGTGAACACCGCACAGCCGCCAGAGAAGCCAGCCCAGGAGGAGGAACCCGCCGCGCTTCGATGGACGCCTGGAGACGCGGGCCCAGGAGCCAGGGAGGGCGCTGTGCAGCGCGGGCCGGGCCTCCATTCATCCAACTTCACCGGGTGGCTAAGTGGGCCAGGGAGCCGCGGGCTTGCTTTGGTCTGTGCTTCTTGGGTCTGCTTAACACTGCCAGAAAAGTGCCCGGCTCTTTACCACCCTCAGTGGGCGAGGAGACTGCGGAACGCAGAGTCCACCCAGCCGCGGCCTGGGTCAGCGAAGCCCCTTGTGCGCGCTGCAGGACTGGGCACTGCCGGCGCTCAGAACGCCCGGAATCCTACCTGCTGCACTGCGTCTGCGGCCCACGGAAAAGCGTGACCAGAACCACGTGGGTGGGCTTCCCTGCGCCCTAAGAAACAGGGTATGCTCAGGAGTCCCCCTAGAAATGCAGGCAACGCGACTTCTGTAAGCATGGCCCTTTCCTTTTGCCACCAGGCCAGTTCCCCTTGCTCATCCGCCCCCTCTCCTTCCATGCCTGGCCCTTCCCTTCCGGCCCTCCACTCCTCAGTGACCTCAAACACGCCAGGGACTTCTTAATCCATACCCTCACCAGGGCTTTCTCCTCGGCCCCAGAATATTCTTCCAACTGCCCTGTAGACCTGAAGTAGCGACAAGTCCCCTGTTGAGAGGAGACGTGGGGATAGGGACAGAGGTTGGGGTGATGGGGCATTAGCAGCTGGAGAAGGCAGGCTCCCCGCAACCTTCAGAGGAAGGCTCTAAGTGCTGATGCCCATTTTGGACTTCTGACCTGCGCACTATAGCATGATAAAATGGCGCTGTGGTAAGCACGGTGTCTGTGGCTGTTGGAGCAGTGACAGGACCCTAGCCAAGATTTCAAGCACAGAAATGAGTGGGAGACAGGTCTCCAGAGGAAGCGGCCCACTGAGGTCCCTTCCAGGGTCAGTCTGCAGAGGGGAGGAAAGGGCACAGTACTGCTCTGGGGAGCTGCTGACATTTGGGGGTTTCCTCCCCGCTCCCCTCTTAGAGTAATGTCTTAATTCTGGCCCCAGTGAAAGAGGCTTCTAGGGCGCCCACAGGGGAGTTCTGGAATGTTCCCTGCTTCTGGACTTGGACGTTTAGTGCTTGACCCAGCCTGGAGACGGCTGGGGAGCCGAGGCTGGGTCTGAGCTACCAGTGCAGCTGAAGGGCACGGGGGTCTGGAAATCCAGGGGCGAGAGCAGGCTCATGGCACCTGAGTGGAGGCTGTGGGACCCTTCCGCAGAAAGAGTGGGGTGAGGGAGGCTTTTGGGTTTCCCTGGACCAGTGCTGGTCACCCAGGAGGAGAAGATGTGGGTCGTTCGTCTGAGGAGGTCGCCTGGAGGACGAGGTAGGCAGTGGAGAGTGGCCACAGAGGTCCTATCAGTGCCCAGGTTCCCAAAGGGGCCTCAGGTGCTGCAGCGAGCACCCTGGGGTGACCCCTGAAGTGAGAGTGGGGCGTACATGGAGGGCCAGACTCAGGCGCCAGAGTGAGGACCGTCCACCTCTGAGCTCAAGATGTGACCATTCCATGGGCCTGGACACTTTAAATGTCCTAAATTGACTGTAAGATTGCCTCAGGGTTACCAGAAAAGTCCTGAGCTTCCACATCTTCCTCAAGGGATAAAGAGCCCCCTTTCCTACTCCCAGTAGCGTTTGGGTGACATGGGGAGGGAAAACGCAGTTGTGTTGGGATCCCTGCCACACTCCTGTCCCACCTTGGATCTTTGCTCTTGGTCTAGCCTCTGCCCTCGTCCTGCCTGGAGCCGGCTCGGTCTCCTGCCTTCTCTCCACCTCAGTGCACTCCCCTCCCAGCCCAGCCTCTGTGTTTGGGTTGCTCAAAGCCTCCTGGTGTGCCTGGCCCTGCAGTCAGAGGGTAGGTTCCAGCTACTCTGGGTGGCATCCAAGGCCTTCACAGCCCTGTGGCACTCATGCCGAGCCCTGTCCCCAGAGCACTGTGATGCTGCCTGAGCATGCCACCCGACTGGACCTTGCTCCTTCTCTCCCCACAGCTGTCCCCTCCCCTATCCCAGCATAGCCTGCTCCTGTGAAAGTCCTGTATGACCCCTTGAAGGCCCAGGGGGAAATGCCAGCCCTCTTCAGTGGCCTGGCCCATCTTCCTGGGCAGACTTGACCTCCCTTCTCCTTCTCTGTTGATCCACTGGCTTTGCCACCCTGGTGCAGGGCACTGTGCTGGCTGCTGGATAGGATGGCTTTGTCCAGAGGCTCCAGGGGATGCTAGTCTACACAGACAGGCAGAGAGACACTCACATTCCATGGTGGTCTTTTACAGCACCCAGTGACAGGGGCAGCCATGCAGGTGGACACCCAGGACAGGGCTTACCCTCTCCCAATGCATACCTACAGGACAGTGGTGCCCACTTCTCGACCACACTGTGAGCTGTTGGCCTGGAAAACTGTTAAGAATGAAGGTGGACTCCAGTCCTGTTGCCTCCTCTAAGACAGTTCCTCACACATGGTGGGCAGGCAGCCGGGGTCGGTCTAATAGAAATGGCCTGAGTGGTGCTCTGTAGGCGGTGAAGCCCTTTCCACAGGCCCATCAACTTTCCCTCCAGCACAGCAGCCCTCCAACTCGGCTGCTGCCCAAGCCACACCCCAGGAGGGCTGAGGTCATCAGTGTGGGCTCTGCTCAGGTGTCGAAGGAGAGCCACCTTCTTGGGGTGGAGAAGTGCTATTCTTGGTGATATTGCGGCTCTAACCCCTTGGTGTGTAGGACCCAGCAGGGGCGGTGAGCACCTTGCTGAGGGGCTGCTGCTGGGTAAGGATGGGGTCAGCACCTGACTTGAGGCCTGGGTCCATGCCACTGCTTCTCCTCAGGGAACCACATGAGCCGCCACTGGAGCTCAGTTCATGTGCAAGGCCTGCTGGGGCAGCCTGGGTCTTGGCTTTGAAGGCACCAGCCATGTGGGCCTCATGGGGAAAGGCAGGCCGTGAGCAGGAGGGAGCCCAGGGGGAGGAGGCGCTCACTGGTACCCGAGTCAAAAGCAAGAGGAGGCCTGCTCCCAGGAGCAGGTCAGGCAGAACACGGCCCTCTGCCCCCCAGGCCTCTTGGCTGTGACTTTATCTCAGAGAATGGTCTCTGTGACTTCACTCACCCCCTCCCAGTGACTCAACCCTGGATACTCCAACCTGACACGTCACTTTGGCTGATTAGACAGAAGCAACCTCTCAGAAGTCATCTTCTGACTCTGTAGAAGAGATGTCTCCAGAAATCCTCACTTCTGCCAGACTCCCAGGTTCACAAAAATACCAACGAATTAATAGGGAATGTTCCCTCCATTTTAACTTTGAACTTTGTTCAAAACCATGAACCCAAAAGAAGAGTGAACAACCACAGAGCCGCTTACACACAGCAGCTCCCAGCCTGTGGGTAAGTTGTACTCCAAGAGTTTGTTTGTAAGTCAGCTGTTCGGGATGCATGCCGACTTTCCCACAGACACCATGTCTTAGGTAGCGGTCAAGTTCTTAAACTCTTCCATGAAGACCCTCCAACTCACAAGATAACCAGGAACAGGGTGGGGAATACCAGAAATTGTCCAGGATTATGTTCTGGGGGACAAAGCAGAGTAAAGAAAGCATATGCTTCCCAGGGTGGGCGGGAGAAGTGAGGGACATGGGCTGTGGACTCAGCAGTCCTGGGCCAGGCCCAGGGCAGCTGTGCAGAGAGCAGGGCTAGGATGGCCAGGCAGAGGAGTGCGGGAGAGCTGTCAGGACAGAGCCAGGAGCAGGAAGTGCAGAAAGAGAATCGTGAGCAGGTTCAAGATCAAACTGGAGAGAGGAAGCAAGGGGAGAGTTTTACAGGTGCTGGGGTAGATTATGTTTCATGTTCTTCAAAAGACTCAAGTAGTGGTGGGAACTTTAATCAAGCAAAGGCTAGAGTTAATTTTTATTGCTAGATTTGGATGTTTGTTTGTTTTTGGTTTCGTGTGCAGTTTTTTTCCCCTTTTATTTTATATTTTTTACTAGAACATTATAGAGGAAGTGGGCCGAGAGAGCTCCAGCACAGAAAAACCTGTGTTCTAGATCCAGGCAGTGAGCAGTGATACTCAGGCAAATTGCAAAAGAAGAAGGGAAAGAGGATTTCCTTCTGCTTTTGATCCATAGTTGTTTATAGAATCAGCGTTTTATGGATGTTTCTAGGTCTCTGTGAGGGACAGTAGAGGGATGAGATGCAAAAATAGATGGAGTGCCTGCCTTGAAGGGCCTGCAGGTCAGAGGGAGACACCTGCAGGTGCTCACGTGCATCCCTCCACCTGGGCTGCGATGGACGAGGGCAGAGTGGCACAGGACACAGATGAGAATGGCCACCTCTCCTGCCTGGCAGGGCAGCTCCTAGGGACGGGTGCTGTCTCCAGCTGGGACCCCACTGAAACCTGTCCCTGCACCATCTGCCTTCAGACACCCTTGCAGGTGAGCCTTGGTTCATTCCTTTCCTCCCTTTATCATCTCTGAAAATTCCTTTTTCTTTCTTTCATTCTCTTCTGTCTTTCCTCCCTTTCTTCTTTACTTAGGAAGAATTTGGCAATGGGAATACATCAAAAGAAATGGTGTCTATGTAATGTGACGTTTTATCATCTAGGAACTGAGCACACTCACAAACACCTCTGTGTACCCATGTGGGCGCACACACAGGTGAATGTGATATGGTCTGAATGTGACCCGGAGGCACAAGTGCCCAGAGGTGAGAGCACTGTCCTCATGAATGGGCAAATCCAGCCCTGGATTGTAATTACTGGGTCCTGCCTCATAAATCACACACACACAAAAAGCACATTCTCAGCTATTAACAACAGATCGCATGCCCCTATCTCACACCATATATAAAAATGGGCTCAAAGTGGAGTAAACAGTGGATGTGAACCTACTTGCCAAAACTAAAACTATGAGACCCTAGAAGAAAATAAGAGTGATTCTTTGTAACCTGGGATTAGGTGATAGTTTCTCAGATAGGACATCTAGAGCATAAATGACAATGGAAAAATAAATGTCTGACTTCAACAAATCCACACTTTCTGTGTTTCAAAGGACACTATTAAGAAAATGGGCGGAGAACTCACAAAATGAAAGAAAATATTTGCAAACCGTGTGTCTGACAAGAACTTATGTCCAGAATATAGACACCACTCTTACAACTAACCCTGGAGAGACAACCCAGTTTTTAAAATGAACCTGGAGTTTCAATATATATTTCTCCAAAGAAGGTAAGAAGTGGCTAACACCCACATGAGAAGGTACACTGAGTCCTATGTCATCAGGAAATGCAAATCAAAACAACACTGAGATACAAGCTCATACCCCAGGAGGATGAATGAACCCAAACCACCAGCCAACAGTAAGTGTCGGCAGGCTTGTTGATAGATCGGAACCTTCGGATATTGCTGGTAGGAATATATGAAACGGTAAAATCATTTGGGTCATCACTCAAAATGTTAAATATAGAATTACCGTATTATCAAGTAATTCTGCTCCTGGGTATACAACCAAGAGAAGCAGAAATATACGTAACACAAATGTTCATAATGGCAATTTTCATCATAGCTAAACAGTAGAAAAAATTCAAATATCTGTCAACAAAAAGTGTACAAATATAATATAGTGTATGCATACAGTGGAATGTTATTTGGCCAAAAACCAGAAGTATAGACAGATGATTCAGCATTGATGGACTTTGAAAAACAAATCATGCTAAGTGAAAGAAGTCAGTCACGGAAGGCCACTTATTATATGATCCCATATATGTGAAACGTCCTGCATATGCAGATCCACAGAAACAGATGGTTGTCTGCAGCTGGGGGGAAGGGAGCCGTGAATGAGCTGGCTACTGACGAAGTGATTACCAATGGAAATATGGTTCCTTTGGGGGTGATGGAAATATTTTGCAAATGCATAGTAGTGAGGCTTCACAACTTTGTGAATACTGCTTCCACCACTGAATCGTGCATTTTTAAGGGCAAATTTTGTGGAATGTGAATTATACCTTAATAAAACTATTTTTTTTAAAATTGCATATGTCTGTATCCAAAGAGGGGGAGTTGCAGGTCTACAAGGCGTTCTCTTCTCAGAGGGTGATCCAGTTAGGGAGCACTCACTCCACTGTCACTCCCTGGAGACCTCTGATTTATTTCTCTTCTGTTCTTCCCCAGAGGTGAGCAGCTGCAGAATGCTCTCTGGCACAGGGTGAGGTGTTCATTAGAATAAGCAAAAATAGCATCCCGCCTACTGAATAGCTGTCATCCTTGCTCAGATTGCTTTTTTCTTTTCTCTTTAAAAAAAAAAAATCATTTAATAAGTACAGAGCCTCAGAAGGAAGCCCTCACTTTTGACTGGACGGCACTCAGGTCACCTTCTGTGAAAGGCCAGGGGGTTTTTCTTAGGGAAGTTGTTCTTTGATGGTGGTCTGAAGACAGTGGGTGGCCTCGAGTGGCCAGGAGGTCTTGTGTGCAGCTCCCTGTCCTCAGGGTGGAGAGCAGGGGATGGGGCTGCAGTGGCCTTGGACTTCTGTGACCTGTGAGTAGCACCTGCCCTGACTGAGGGGCAACCCTAGGGCACTGGGGACCAGGGCCACATGGGGCATGGAGCCCACCCTCATCAGTGTGTCCCAGTTTTATACATAGAAGGTTGACATCTCGATTTTTTATGCAAATTCTTCATTTTTTTAAAAGCTGGTAACTTAATTTAAAAAAAAATTGTGTATGTGGGCCAAACAAAGTCTCGAGTGGGCTAGTTCCACTCGAGACCACAAGTATGTGACCTCTGCTACAGGTGTCTCTGCCCTGGTTCTTTGTACAATTAAACTCAAAATCAGAGCAGAAAGTGAGTGTTGGAGTGGTGCTCGGAGTTTGTCTAATTTAACCTCCCACAACATGTTAAATTCCCCTTTACAGCCGACAGGCACTCTGGATTGAAAGAAATTAACAATTCAAGCCAGAAATGCGCAGTTTCTCTGTTGGTATCTTATGAAAATATGGCTGGGTGGGGAGCCAGGTAAGGAGATGAGGGGAACAGGCCTGAGAAGAGAAACTGAGAGCGGCACCCATGCTGAGCTGTTTGTTTTGGGATGAGCCCCTCTTACAACTAATCCTAGTTCTTACTCTTATTGGTAAAAAAATATTTCAGCAAGTTTGTCACCAAGGTTTTTCAGAATTCCTGGAGGGAGACAGAATTTTAGGTGTGGAGCAGAGCAGAGAATCAATATCTCCAAAGCCTCCCGTGAGTGTGTGGGGACCAGGACCCACAGGCTTTGCACTGCTCACTTGAAGACCTGTGGAGGCTTGTGGCAGAATCTTAACAGACTTCGTTTTCCTTTGGATAGATCAAGAGTCTCCTTCACTCTCTAAGGAGCACTCGCTTCTCAAGAGAGATGACGATTCAGAAGAAATGAAAGGAAGTGTTTTAGTCACTTTTCACTGCTGTGACCAAAAGACCTGACAAGAGCAATTTTTGGAGAGGAAAAGTTTATTTGGCTCCCAGTTTCCGAGGTCTCAGTCCATAGACAGCCGACTCCATTGCTCTGGGCCCAGGATGAGGCAGAACATCATGGCGGAAGGGTGTGGAGGCGCAAAGCAGCTCAGGACATGACAGCCAGGAAGTAAAGAGAGAGCTTTGCTCACAACATGTAAACCCAGAGGCACACTCCCAGGGACCCACCTCCTCCAGCCACAGCCCACCTGCCTTCAGTTGCCTCCCAGGTAACCCCTCAGGGAATCAGTGCCCTCATTAGGTCCAGGCTCTCCTAACCCAATCGTTGCACCTCTAAGCTCCCTCACGTTGTGTCACACGTGAGCTTCTGGAAGCTTCCTCACGTCCAGACCTCAGCAGGAAGCTTGTTGGGCTTTCTGAACCATGTTAATGGGATAATGAGATAAGTAACAGGAGCTATCTCTGAATGGAGCCCATCAGAAACCACTCCTGATTCTGGAAACAGGGCTGGTGCGAACTGCTGCTCACTTTGGTAGCTCCTGGCTCCCTAATAAAACCCCCTGGAAGGCTGCCAATAAGTGTTGAATGACCAACGCGTGCTTCACTTCCTCTATGCCCCTCTCCGGAGATGCGGGCAAAATGGCGGCCAGTGGGGAGGACAAGGAGAAGTGAAGGAAGTGTAGGAGTCCCCAAGTTCAGATAGCCCATTCCTAGATGATTGAAAGTTGCATGTCACTTGGCAGCAAATGCCGTTAGTTGAATCCTTTGGTTCCCGGGACAAGGACAAAGCAGAACCCAGTATGTGGGTGGAGAGGAGCCTGAGGGTCATGCGCTTGGCTTGCTCAGTGATGTTCTTGATTTCCCTCTTGGTGCGGCACCTACACACACATTCAGTGAGCCAAAAGAGGCATCAGAACCCTGGCAGTGACAATGACCCCTTACTAAATGCAGAGAGAGTTATGAGTCACATGACAAGTCAACAAAAGCCCCAGTTCCGGTAATCAAGATTTCTTTTTTTTCCTGCATTTCCACTTGGTCCTCTTTAGTTATACAGGGCGGCCCCCGCAGTATGGATTGACAGGCCGGGACGCGAGCCTGCGCAGGGGATCAGGGCTTTGAGCTTCGTCACTCCTGAGAGCCAAGTGCTAAATTTCAGCCTGTCTCCCCTTAAGCGCAGTTAGGAACCTTCTAAACCTTTTGTGTGAAGCCAGGAGGGAAAATAGTCTGGCGGATTCTGACAAGCATCCATCAAGAGCCCAGGCCAACTGCCGCCCAGTTGTCATGGCAACAGACACCCCCCACCCCCATCACACATCAGTTTCTGAGATGAGCACAGAATGATAGAACCTTTCCCACAGGATGGGATGTGAGGGGAAGAGCTGGTTTGTCCACGTGGCCAAACAAAGCCGTGTTTTTGGTCTTCTCCGGGGCTCTAGCTGATATTTTGCACCCTTGGATTGTGTCCTATTTCTAGCCCAGTGGGAAATTCATAGGATCCTCCCTCTTCTGTAAAAATTTCAGGACAATTCAGCCAGTCACTTCCACCAATTTCTCATTTCCTTTTCAAACCCTGCTGACTAATTGATGCCAAATGGTATTATGGTCATTGGGGGATAATTCCTCTCCTGCTTATTCCTCTCAAATTTCCAAGTATTCCAAGGGGGTCCTGTGGGGGTGCTCCCACATGCTTCTGAGGAAGGCAGAGGAGGAGGAGGGCTTTCACAGCTTACAGAAAGTGAGGTTCATCATGGCTGGAAAGCCAGTCTTTGAAAATGCCTTTCTAAAAATAAGTCCTAAGTGGCCATTCTCTCCAGCGGTTCCTGAGGCAGGGGCTTGGACAATGGAGTGGAATTCGCCTATGGAGGAAGCCCGCAGAGTTAAAAAGTCCTGAAGAAAATCCTGGCAATTTGCGGTGGGGAACAGGGTGGAACGCACCCCTCCATTAGTCTCCACACAGAGCCCCAGGAACGCCCTTCACCAGGAGTGAAATCAGCTGCATGTTCCATTTTCATGACATTTGCTTTGCAGTGAGCATTCCGCAGCACGACTTAATTGCCACTAAAACACCTGAGAGGGAAAGAAGGAAATCAAGCCCTTGACGGTTAAGTGACAAAATACTCAGGGATCTGGGAACACTGTGTAACTAGAGATGGGGCTGGGATGGCAAGCAACACACAGCTCCAAGTCCTCTGTCTGAGGGCAGCCGCGTCCCTCCACTTGTCACCTTCTCCTTCCTGTCAAATAAGCGCTGACATGAAAGCTCCAAACCCTTTAATTCTGCTTTTCTATCCTGTAATTAGAAACATCCACCAATTCCAGTTTTAATTCTAGATACCTGAAAACAGTCCACCCCAAAAGGAGGGCTCTCATGGCATCTTTTTGAGGATTCACCCTCTGGGAGTTATGCTTAGCCAAGGTAGAGACAGGATTTGGGGGGAAAGCTGGAGAAAAGAGCCGGCCTCTCCGGAGGCTGAGGGCTGGCGGCCAGCCAGCAGGAGCGCCTTCAGGGGGGCAGGAGCGCCTTCAGGGGGGCAGGAGCTCTGAGGTTCGCCAGTCTCCTGTTCTCTTAGGCGAGGGTTGGTGCATGCTGCCTGGTGCCCAGGTGGAACGCAGGGCCACAGGTGCTGCTGGCCAGCGCCCTGCACCCAGCTGCACCCCCAGCTCTTAGACCAGGCTGCCTGCTTGCTTATGTCGCCGGCTTCACCCTTGAGGTCCAAACCCTTCTTCCAAGACTGAACTGGGGTGTTCCCTGTCACAAAGCCCTCCTGGTCCATGCTCTCCTGGCCATGCCCACCACAACGACCCAGGTCCTCTAACGTGGCCATGATGCTGAGCAGTAACCACAGAGGAAACCCTGGGAGAGTTGGGATGTGACTTGCTGTCGTGACCCTGGATGTGGGGGTGGCGGTGAGGGAGCTCAGGAAACCCTGTCAGTTCAGCAGCAGGAGGGATACGAAAACCTGAGGTGGAGGGTGGACCCCGGAAAGCCGTGGGTGTGCACTGGTCTCAGTGGGAAAACCTAGGCGTGTTGTGAAGTCTTTAGAACCCTTTATGACAGAAATTGTTCTCCTGGGGGCTTGGAATGGGTATTTAGTCCATTGCTTAAAATTTACGTTTCTGCTTAAAACCTGCAGGTAATGAGGGTTGTCAACAGGCAGAACAGCCTGCAGATACAGTGATATCACAACATGGGGAGGGAAGCCACGACTGTGTAAGCACCTGGGGACTGCACTGGTTTCCTATGATGTCCTTTCTATGTCAACAAGTTTGAAAAGTTTTAAGTTGGATTTAACAAAACAAAACTCTAGCGTGGCGCCCCCTAGTGGCTACTGCCCAGAGTGCTCAGTTTACTCTTGCAATTTCGGTCGCCATGACCTTGGCTCCCAGGGAAGACTCCTTACCAGTGCTTTCATGTTCAAGGAACAAACTGAAATATGCTCTTCTTGGAAAATCACGAACATAGAGGAAACATTTAAAATTTTGACTGAAGCAAATCTGGTAAGATCCAACACAACCTACCACCAAAAATCAGTTTCTTATGATATTCATTGGATATTAGATTTTCATTATATAATAAACAAGGATTTCTTATTCTGTTTCTTCAATCCATTCTTTGAAGAGAAGGATGATTCTATATGAACCTTTCCTTCGCCCAGTGTGTGATTTCACCTATCCCTATCTAACAAATATCATTTGTTGAAAAACTTGTCCTGTAGAATTTTCCACATTCCAGTTGGGGCTACCTGCTTCCCCTCCAGTCCCATGTCTCCTGTAAACTAGGAGGAAGATCTGGAACAGATTAGGTCGAGGTTAGACTTCAGGTCAGGTGCTCGGGGATCCACCTCCCCAGCAGACTCTTTGTCACGCGAGCCCCGAGGCCCACGCGGCACTGTGCCTGAGTGTGATGGTTTGTCTGATTGGCGGGTCTGTGGGGTGAAAGATGGAGGCATCCATTCGAAGCTCCCCAAACAACCTTTCATCAGGAGCTGGGACATCCATCGACACTCGGTTTCCTTCCACTGTTCCATAAGGAATGCAAAACGGTGATTCTACCAATTTCATTATTCTACAAAATTATTATTCATTGATTAAGGGAATCTTTCATCATCTGTTTACATGCTCAGGATACACTTACCATTTTCAAGTGGGATGATTTGGAAATATGTATCAGAAGCCTTAAAATACTCAGCCCTTGGGTTTATACTCTAGTATCACACAAAGAAGTCCCTTCTATGAAGACGGTCAGAGAGACAGAATGGTACAAAGAATATTAATTCTGCTGAAAAGTGAGAAAGAGATGTCCAGAGGTTCAGTACATCTGCATGAGGATAGGATAGCCGCCATATTAAAAAGCCAGTTTTTTAATAATTTTTATCATCATCGAGACTTTTATTCTATTAAAGGCAGTTTCTCCCTGTGTTGCCAGACTGGCCTCAAAAACCTCAGCTCAAGTGATCCTCCTGCCTCTGCCTCCTGAGTAGCTGGGACTATGGGTGCATACTCCTGCACCCAGCTCACATTTTTATAATATATTCATTGAAAAAAGCAGGCTGCAGAATTGTACATGTACTATTACCTTAGTTTTGTTATATATAAATAGTCTTTAAACACAAGACTGGGACTATGAACTTCAAAGTGATAATAGTTATATCCAGATAGTGGAATTACAGGGTATTTTAATGTCTCTTTGTGGTTTTCATTATTTCACAAATTATCTTTAGTACTGGATATCACCATAGACCTTATTAAAAATCAGATGGTGTTGAACTCCATTTTGGGTAATGTTAATTTATAAAATGTCTCTTTTGTGTTAGTGAAGATTGGGCAAGAAGGAACTCTTTCTTTCAACCAAAGATCCTCTGACTTAAAGCATCAAAGTAGGGTGGAGTGGGATTTGAAACAAAGCACATGGAAGTCTCCCGGACAGGCATCGTATTCTCCCTCCTGGAATCCGCTCATTGCAATGGGCTAGTCTTCTCCAGGGGCAGATTCCCTGCTGCTCCCGAGGGAGGACCCTGACATTTTGGCTCAGTCCCTCTGAAGAACAGCGTCAGGCGTGGATGAAGACGGCGGCCGCCATCTGCGGTGGGATTCCACAGGCCTCCCTGGGTCCGCCAGCTCCTGTCTGATACTGACAGTTCCTAGTTCCTGGCATCCTAACATCTGGGTGTCACCCGCAAAGTCTGACAGCCTCTGGTTCAAACCTCTTATGAACCCCTTATTGTACTTAATGTCCAGAACTTAGCCCTGATGAGTGGAAAGAAAATAAAATTCACCAATAATCCTACCAAGTCCACTTTCACCACGTCAATATGACCCTCACTTCTGGAATCCGGTGACAAGCCTGTCAGCCCTGAGGGACGAGACGCATCTCCAGTGGAGTCCTTGTTCCCTTTCACGTAGGAGTCGGCTCAGTCCATGGTGCTTGCAGGAGAGGGGCTTGAGGTGAGCGAGAGGAGAAGGAAGGGAAAAGGGATGCACTGCTGGACAGGGTGACCACACCAAGGGAGCTCTGCGTGTGACAGGGGGTCGCACAAGGGAATGAGGAAACATGGCCCATGAGGTGGCTGGGGAGGGTCCCACACTGGGCTGCGTCATGAGTAGATGGGGGACCACACCCAAACCCACCCCATTACTTGAAATTGTCCTAAACTTCTTGATTCTTTGAGTCAAATAATTGGATGGTTGGTGGCCTAGAGAAGCCAAATATTAGACTCTTTTTAAAGAAAACCTCTATAACTAGGTAGAAATAAGCCCAGAAATTGGGTGGGATAAGGTGTATTTCTTTTCAGGTCTAATTTATATAGATTAAAATCCCTCCGTTTCAGGGCACGGTTGTATAACTTCTGGCAAATGCAGACAGTTATCGTAACCATCACAAACTGAGGCACAACTTTCCCTGGGGCCTCTGTGTGACCCCTGCGAGCGTGTCCTCCTAGGTGTGCCTTTCCAGGGGCCGTGGAGGAGGAGCCCCAGTCTGTGACTGTGGCACTCACTATTTCTGAGGCTCTGGGACCCGAGTCCTGGTTTTCAAAGACGGCTGAAGGCGGGAGGAGGATAAAACACAGGTTTGGTGTGCAAGCCTCAGTCAGGGGAGTGGGCCTACCCAGAGACGCCCCCTCAGGGCAGCTGGAGAGAACGGTCAAGGCCTGCACTTCTGCTTCCTTCTGGAAGTAGCCTAGCTTCAGACGACTGACCCCAGAGGATCCTGGGAGCTGCCTCACGCTGCTCCGCGGCCCCTACGCCAGACCCCCACAGGGCCCTGTGCAGGTGGGACTCGGCCAGGCTGACCTGGTGCCGTTCCCTGGAGGCTGGTTCCGTTTCTTTTTGCTGCCTACTTTAACTCATTGACACCTTCCCGGGACAGTGGCGTTGATGGCATGGAAAGCTGTTTTCTGGTGGCTTATTTGAGCAATGGAGTCTATTTTTCTGCCCAATGTCTCCAAAGCCAAACTTGTGACTGGGTTGAACATTGGGTGAGTGATCAGACATGTGTGGTCGTGTCCAGTAACCTCCAAATGGAGGGAGGGACAGCCCAGGCAGGCGTGGGGAGCAGGAATGTGGAGGCTGGGAGGCCCGAGGGTCTGTGCGGAGGGTCTGGCTGGCTGTGCTGCTCTGGGCCTCTGTGCTTCCCGCCCACAGGTCCCGGGTTCATGTGGCCGTGGGATTCTGAGTCTCATTAAGATGTAGTCAAGGCGGGGCAGGTGACTTAAGAGCTTCCACTTATTTAGCTTTAGGTTTTTCTAGACAAAGAAATAGAAAGAAATGCCTGTGATGTTTGAATTTTCTGCTGCTCGGAGATAACAGTTTGGGTTTATAAAGTGACTCTCTATGAAGCAAGAGTGCTCTGGAAGCGGGGCTGGGGACGCTGGTTATCATCACGATGGGGCTTTTCTAGGGTTAGAAAGTAAGAGCAAGACAGCTTTGAAAATGACAAGAAGAGATAAGGAAGTCCCTCTCCCCCACTCCTCACATCCCCTCTACTCCTCCACAATATTTGTGCCTTAAAAGGACAAAGCAAATGATTTAGAATTTAAACTAAATTTTTGAGAAGAAAAAAAATCATTTCACTGTTTTTTAGAATATAAGAGATTCAAGTACACGCAGGATGCTGGAATTAATACCAGGAAATGCACACAGGCGCTTTCGAAGCTTGCTCCCCGTGACAAGAGTCGTACACATTCCAAGTGGCCTTGGAAACTGTGGACCCCAAGGGCCTGTCATTCCCTTCACCTTCCTCCAGGAGCTATTGCTCAGGAAGAGAGAGTTGAGTTTTCCCAGCGGTGGAGGATCTGGATGCCCTGGGAGGCTCTGAGAGTGCTTGAGAGGAGGGGCGCGATTGGCTGATGACCTCCATGACTCCAAGAGACTTCTTGATTGTGCCTTAAGCACAGTGTTCTGAAGCCCAACTGTGAACATATTCACCTTCTAATTGCATGGATTTAAAAGTTATGAAGACTACTTGTTTTCTGAATCATAAGTGAGTCACTTTTTAAAGCATTGTGCTCAGCAAGATGATTTTTAAATGAATGCTACTCACAGGGGAAGCTAAAGAATGAACATTAAGAACCCCATAAAAGGAGTCTCATTTTCCAGTGCTGTGAGATCAGTCAGGTCACAGCATGCGGAGGGGGAAACCGCTGCCCTTTGTCACGTGTGGTGATTAGGATGCTCCGTCAGATCTGCATACAGGTATACATTCTGCGGCCTACGGAAGGGCAGCGGGGAGTCTTGCTAATGCAGACCATGACAACTCACATACTGCTGGGCTGAAGTCTGCCTTGGTCCAGCTGGTGAAAAATAACGGACAGAATGGGAGATGGGTGAGATCCTTCTTCCAACGTGCCTCGGGAGCCATGTAGACACTGTTGACAAGTCCCAGTTCCTCTTCCCAAACCAGAACACAGAGAGTCTCTAGAAGGCCACACTTTGCTACTCCATTCGAGGAGCTGTACATTTTTCTTCCTTCTTTCTATATATTTTCAAAGTGAAAAAAAAAAATCATGCATCTTTTTCAAGAACTCATTCATATGAATTCAGAATAGGAATCATTTGCACTTTGGGTGGCCGTTCTCTGCAAAGTGGAGATGACCGTGGTCTTAAAGACAAGACCAGGACAATTTTAAAGCGAGTACGTGAAGGAGAGCCTTAAGGCAGGAGGCAGGACTTGCCTCTGAGAGGAAGTGGGCAGGAGATCAGCAGCCACCGAGGCCTGGAGGAAGTCCACGTCACCTGTTCCCCAGGAGCTGGGGGCTGGATGAGGGGAGCGGATCTCTGTGTCCATCCCTTGGTCCCGCGGCCACCTGGTGGCTGCACGGTGAGTCGGAGTCTGTTACATTGCTGGCCCCACACATCCCAACACAGAAAGATCAGAAGGGACCCACTCAGGCAAATGGCTTGTTGTGGGCTCACAGCCTGGGTCCCTCTCAGATGGTGCAGAGATAGAGGGTGCCGCGGAGCCAAAGGGAAGGAAAGCTACGTGGTCTCCGCCAGCGGAGTCTGTTTCTCACCTTAGGGACCAGGAAGCTTCTTGCTAACTGCTGGGAGAAGTTCTTTAGGGGGATTGTAACCAGGGCTCGGCCATTTGGTTAAAAGCTAGATCAGAAACTTGGAGCTCAGTGACACAATTTCCTAAAGAAATTGAGATATTATTTCACTGTTTTCCTTTTGAGGGCAGAGTGTTATTGTTTTAGATGCAGAACGCAGAATTTTAACAAGGGTTAGGGCTAACTACGGAGTGGGAGAGCTGGGCAGCAGAGAGCACTTCTCCCCAGGGGCCTCCTGGGTCTTCCTGTCTTAGGTCAGGACTGGGACAGCCTCCACCTCAGGCTGACCCTTCCCTCCTTCCATCCTGTGCTGCTGCACCCCCTCCCCAGCTCGTGGGGGTCAGCCTGGCTCCAGGTCGCACCCCGCCTTGTGTAGAGGTTGTGCATTGCATAAAAGTGCCCAAGTGGGGGCGGAATGTAGGGCAGACAGCTGGCTGAACGCATTCTGAACCATAATTGTTTGCAGCTGATTGAATTAACCATCCCTGGGTCATTGTCGTTGATATTGCCACGGTACAGATGAACCACGGGGGACCCCAAGGTGTCCAGAGACCTAGAGTTCCTGGAGCTGCCCCTGAGAGAGACCAGAGCCATAACAGAACTTCATGTCTGCAGTTAATTCTAAAATTGTCTAGAAAAACATGGTGTGTGTGTGTGTGTGTGTGTGTGTGTGGAGAGAGAGAGAGAGAGAGATAAAGAGAGAAAGAATGAGAGAGAATAACAAGGCAAATATGATAGAGTGCTAACAATTGAACAATCTAGAGGACATATGGAAGTTTTTTGTAGGTTAAGATACCCAGACCTCAGTCCACTGTGATGGTTGCTGGTTAGAGATCTTTCCAATTGCAAATTATCATCTTATAAAATCACTTCCAATAATGAACTACACTCAGCAATGCGGAGGGAGGAGCTCACATGGAACATCAGTGGTGAAACGGAAATCCCTAAGCCAAGTGCGAGAAGCCAGACTCAAAGGCTGAACCTGACCCCAGTGGAAAGTTTTCTGGAAAAGCCAAAACTGTAAGGATAGAAAACCAATCATCGATTGACAGGCTGGGAGAGGGGGTGACTACAGAGGGGTCTGGCGGGTGTCTGGGCTGCGACTCTCAGATCCTGACGGCTGCCCGACTGTGGGTGTTCACCAAGACCCACGGACTACACACTCAAAACTGAGTTTTACTGTGTAATCAACCTCAATAAATCTGACTAAAGATTCTTAAAGAACCATTAACAAAGACTGAATGATACACATGCTGAGGTGCTTACCACAAAGTGTACAGATGCCTACAGCTTCCGAAGCACTTAAAATAAGATTGGCCAGTGTACTAAAGACACCTGGAACCCCGGGCTTATGGCATCCCTGTTCACAGTTGCCAAGGTATGAAATCAGCCCGGGCGTCACCAGCAGATGAGCCAGTAAAGGAAATGTGGCACATATACACACGGAGCATTATTCAGCCACAGGAAGAAGGAGATCCTGTCATCGGCAGCAACATGGGTGGAACGGGAGGACGTCATGCTGAGTGAAACACGCCAGGCACAGGAAGATAAGGACCACCTGTTGTGTCTCATAGGAGGATGATGACAAGAAGCCAATCTGAACCTAGAAGAGCGATTACCAGAGACTGGCAAAGGAGCGGGAGTGGGGGGAGGGGAAGGGGTGGTTGGATTTGATCAGTGCACACTGTCTGCAAGTGTAGAAATCTCACTTACTCCAAAAATATGCAATTAATATGTGCTAATAAGATTTTTTTTAAATATGAGATTTATCAATAGATTAGGGATAGATATGTGGACAAAGCAAGTACAGTAAAATTACTGGCAGAATCATTAATAGTAAAATGTTGGAAAAGGTTGTGAAAAGACATTTCTTTCACCACCTACCCCATTTAGAAGGCTGCTTGCATGTTGCTTTCACACCCTCTGATAAGGTGGAAGCCCACCCTTTCCCTTCACCCTGCCAGGGCAGAGCCTCCCCGGACCAGGAGGGCGAAGCTCAGGGCCGTGGCTGCCTTCTAGACCTGCACTCCCTGTTCCCCTCTGATGTGGCCTCAGCAAGCATGTGCTTGATGGCCTTTTCACCTGCTTGAAAATGAAGGTTTACTGAGTCTACCATATTTGCACCAAATCCTCAGGGGAACAGTTTTGGGCGGCAGCAGTTCATCGGCAGACACACCTTGGCTGTTTCCTGGTCTTGCCTGGCCCTTCCTCCCGCAAGCTCAGGTCCTGGATGCTGCTAGAGTTGGATCTTGAATCCCTCAAAGGCCCATGCATTCAAAACGGGTCCCTGGGGTGGTGGGATTGGGAGGCGGAGCCGCTGGGAAGTCCTCAGGTCCCTGGGGTGGCCTTTGGTGGGCACTGTGGGGCCCTGCCTTCCTTCTTTCCATTTTCGCCCCTGGCCTTGAGGTGAGCCCTGGTGCTCGGCTGTGCCCTCTCTCCTGCACAGCCAGTGGTCACGGCTGAAGCCTCCGCAACTGAGCCGAAGCCCACGGTCCTCTTCTGCAGGTTGGTTAGCTCAGGTGTTTTCCACGGCAGAGGAAAGCTGGTGGACGCAGTGCCCCTGCCACGCCATCCTGGATGGGGAAGGTGACAAGCCACTGCTCCCAAGCAGGGATGTCTCTGGAGTCTCAGAAACAGTGCTCCCAGGAATCATCACTGTCCTGCTTCTGAGTCACCCTCTGTCTGCAGAGCGGTGAAGAGACCTCCCCTCAGAGTGCGTGAGGCAGTGTTCTGAACCACGTCTCCCCATGACCCCCGACCGTCCCACTACTGCTGCGCACGCGGAGGCAGCTGAGCAAGGCCCACGAGGAGAATCGTATGTACGTTTCAGTTCCTGCCCAACACGGTCCACCTCACAGTTATGATCCCGTCCTGCAGTGCATCAGATTAGAAGCTGGTGACCTTTCCCAGGCTCTGTGAGCCCTCGCTGGGACTTGGCTGTACAGATACGGTCTGAAGATATCTGTTGCTATTTACTAAGATGAAATGACATTCAAGTTTTGTTGCCAAATGGAACAGCACACTGCAGAAGACAGTACTACCCTGATCCTAAGAAAGGAACATATCTAGAATATTTTATGAAAAGAAACGGGAGATCTATGCTGCACAGGGTGAGGGCTGGGAATGCTAGATGACGTCCTCCCTCCCCCCTGCCTCCCTCCCTCCATCTCTCCCTCCCTCCCTCCATCTATCCTTCCTTCCTTCCTTCCTTCCGGATGGGATCCAGGGCCTTGCTCATGCTAAGCACAGGCTCTACCACTGAGCTACAGTTCCCACTGTTACATTTCTGTATTGTTTGATTTTTAGACATCAACAAAGACATATCAGCTTTGTAGAGATCAAAACAAAATCAAGGCTTATTTTCCGGAGCTCCTGCCTAAGCCTGCAGCTTTGGTGCCTGGTGTCTGTGAGTGCAGTTCACCCACTCCTGTGCGCTGGAACAGTCCCTGGGATCCTGATAGTTCAGAGGAAACGCAGGCCCTTGAAGTGTGGCCTGAACAGTGGCTAACGTTTGGTGGTAACGGTGTTTCAGGAAGTTTCTGGTCCCTAAGATCCTCCTCACCCTCAACTTACCATACCAGCTTAAGGCTTCCAAGAAAATGTACTGTTCAGGTAATTTCTGCTTCCAACCAGCGACCATGTTGTCCCTTCAGTGGCTAAGCCTGGGTTCTTCCTCTCCCGCCCTCTCCCTTCACACCCTCCCCTTTGTCCATCCCCGGCTGGACACAGCTAAAATATCTGTGCAGATCAGTGTTCGTACAAAGAGAGCACTTTCCCCCACAGAAGCCCCTTGAATTATTCAAACTCTCCCTCTCTGGTTTCCTGTTTTGTTTTGTCTCCTTCCCTTGACAGCAGAAGCAGACCGACATCTGGCCACAGGGTTTGGCCCTCAGTGAGAGGGGAAGGCAGGCCCTGCACAGCCACTGTCCTGCCTGGGGAGGAGCCAGGCAGCGCTAGGTTGGAAGGTGTATAGCAGCTCTTACACCAGTGTAAGTCACTGGTCCCTAAACAAAACTCAGGCACAGTCCTTGCACCCAACCAAGCTGCAGACCTGAGGAGAAAGCAGGTCCTGGACCTGGCTGAGGCTATTAGTGGGTACGTTTGGCAGGTGGCTGAACCGGAACCCGTGGAGCTCTACCTATGAATCACAGAGGGTGCACTAAAGAGCTTCTTTCTTCATATCTCTTATACTCAGGGAACCCCCTTGCTCACCTTCTCCAAATCTTTAAGCTATGGCTCTGGGGGCAACCGAGAGCAGACAGCAATGCCCCTGGCCCCTGGTGTGCTGGGGCTGCAGCTGCCGCTCAGGAATGTGGCTCCAGCCATGCCGTCCTGACTATGTCACAGTTCAGCAGGACCCAGGTCAGCCACAGGGGGTGAGGGGGCATAGGGGATGTGCACACAGCTTCCACAGCCCTCCAGGATCCTTGGGTCTCTGTCCATGTTAAAAAGCTAAAAATCAACTCAAAGTGAAACAAAGACTTAGGCCTGGAACACAGACCCTGTGCCTATCTGAAGAAACAGCAGGCCCAAATGGTCATCACATTGCTTAGGATCTGACTTCCTTAAGGAGACTTCTAAAACACAAGACACAAGAATCAATAAATGGGATGGACTCAAACTAAAAAGCTTTCTCTCAGCAAAGGAAACAATAATGTGAGGAGAGAGCCTTCAGAACGGGAGAAAGTCTTTACCACCCGCACCTCAGACAGAGCACTAACCTCCAGGATATATAAAGAACTCAAAAAACTTAACACCAAAAAACAAATAACCCCATCAATAAATGGGCCAAAGAACTGAACAGTCACTTCACAGAAGAAGAAATACAATTGATCAACAAATACATGAAAAAATGTTCAACATCTCTAGCAATCAGAGAAATGCAAATCAAAACTACTCTAAGATATCATCTCACTCCAGTCAGAATGTCAGTTATCAAGAATACAATCAACAGTAAGTGTGGGTGAGGATGCGGGGGAAAAGGTACACTCACACATTGCTGGGGGACTGCAAATTGGTGCAACCACTCTGGAAAGCAGAATGGAGATTCCGCAGAAAACTTGGAATGCAACTACCATTTGACCCAGCTATCCCACTCCTTGGTTTATACCCAAAGGACTTAAAATCAGCACACTACAGTGATTCAGCCACATCAATGTTTATAGCAGCTCAATTCCCAATAGCTAAATTATGGAGCCAACCTAGGTGTCCTTCAACAGATGAACGGATAAATAAAATGTGGTGTACATACACAATTTAATATTTTTCAGGCTTAAAGAAGAATGAAATCATGGCATTTGCACGTAAATGGATGGAGTGGAGAATATCCTAAGTGAAATAAGCTAAACCTAAAAAAACCAAAGGTCCGATGTTTTCTCCGAGAAGCGGATCTGATCCATAATGGAGTGGGCGGGGGGTGCAGGGAGAATGAAGGCCCTTTGGATTGTGCAGCAAGGAGTGATGTAGGGATGGAAGGCCGGTGGAATGAGGCAGACATTATCACCCTATATACAGGTGTGATCACACTCCTGGTGTGACTCTGCACCATGTTCAGCTAGAGGAAGGAGAAATTGTGCTCCGTTTTTGTGCGGTGTGTCAAATGCATCCTACTGTCATGTATAACTAATTAGCACAAATTGAAAAAAGAAAGAAAGAAAAGCTGAATGTGCAACCAGGGGCTTCCTGCACCACTCGACAGGCAGGCGCTGGGGAGAAACAGGAGTGCTGTTGAGGCCACACCTGTGAGTCAAGCCCTGAGGCCCAGCAGGTAAGCTGATGGAAGCCACCCCCTTCCCTATCAGGCTGCTATGGAAGTGGCTGTGGGTGTCCCCACAGCAGGGGCTTCTGCAAGGGGCGGCCTACCCAGAGGAGGCCAAGCGTACTCCCACCCTCCTCGCCTCGCCCTACGGGGCCTGCCTGCCCTGACCCTGGCCTCGCTGTCTCACCTGGAGTCAGGTATTTAAAAGAGACTCTAAGACCCTTCCCACGCCTCCCAGAGCCCGGTGCAGGCTGCAGAAGGAGCAGCAGCTTCTTACTCCTCGTGTAGAATTGCCATCCCAGGACCCCTCACAGTCACATCAGCACCGCTGTGCAGAGCACGGGCCGCGAACCAGGCTCCACCCAGACTGCTGCTCCGGCAGGCCCCCTTCTTGCCTGGTCACAACGCAGAACAGCACCCTGCCAGACGGGAGAATGGCCAGTGATGTCCTCTGATCGCAGTCCACGGAGTGTGCCACCCTGTGGATCTTCCGCCCAACTCTGCCCAGATGTGGAGAAGCCTGATGCTCCAAGTGGGCTCCATCATGTGCTGCGTTTACCTGACTGGAAACAGCCTGGCGTCTAGAGCAGGACGGACACTGCTCTCCCCTTCCCAGAGCAGTCGTGCTGAGAGGCCCCCAGCGACTTCCACCTGCACATCTCTGCTGCCTCCGGCCGTGCGGGCAAGCCAGCTGGACGTGGGGTGGCTGCCAGGCTGAGGAGGAGGGGACTCTTCTGGCATGGACTCCCCAGGGGGCCTGCTCATGTGGTCCCAGATTCACCCCATCAGCAGGAGACGGGTGCCACTAGCTACCTCCATGAGCCAGCCGCTGTGGCTCCTACGGGTCCTTCAGCCCTAGTGACTCTGTGGGGTCGGCCTCATCGTAACCATCCTCTGTGGCTGACGTGGACCTTAGGGGGCAGGACAACTTCCCAAGGCCACCCTACAATGCAGAAGCAGGATTTGAAGCCAAATCTCCCTGACGTCAAAACTCAGGCTTTCTTTCCTGTAACCTCCACTCAGTGTCAGGCTGAAGAAAGAAAGAAGGTCTAGGCCCGCCTCAGTGGTCACCCCTCACTCCTGAGCCAGCCTGACACAGCGGTCATCATCTAGGAAGTCCAGGCCGGGAGCTGCTGCAGCCTGGACCCCCTTACCTGGGCGGGTCCAGTCAGTGGCAAGCAGTGGTTCAGGCCAGATGAGCCCCTCCCTGACTGTCTGGCTGTGTCTTTGCAGCAACCCGGGTTCTCTTTCTCTTATGGCCCCTTCTAAGAGGCCAGCACGGCTAGAAGGCTGACGCACCGCGGCTCTCCCACCTCCATCCGCTGTGCTCTACGCCACACTCCAGTGGGCTGGGAAACAATCCAGGCATCTCATAACAGACTCTGGCTGTGAAGGAAACCATGGGCGCAGGGGAGATGAACTCGAGGAGCCGCGGCTTCAGTCCAAATACGGGGTTTTGGCTTTTGGTTGGCGGTGTTGGGGGTGGAACCTGGGGTCCAGCGCATGCTAAGCCTGCACTCTACCATCGAGCTGCACCCAGCACGGGGAAAGTTTTGACAGAACTCAGACCTTTGATGCGCACACCAGGTGCCAGTGATGTCACCTGGAGACAGGTATTTAAAAGAGACTCTAAGACCCTTCAGAATGGTTTTTTCCCCGGGAAGATCTGGATGTGCATTATGAATTAAATCACATTAGGGGACATTAGTAATATTCAGCAGTTATGTAGAAAATGTCATTGTTAGGTGCTCTTACCAAAATACTGAGGGTTGAAATGTCATCATACATGTCATTTATTTAAAAATATTTTGGCAGGAAACTAGATGAAGCAAATATGAGGAAACATTGACGTTAAACTCAAGTGATGGGTGCATGGAACTCATCCTCCTGTTTTCCCAGCTTATCTGTGCGCTTACAAATTTGCATAATAAAAAGTGCAAAGAAAACAAAGCTTTCGGTGGCTCAGGAGCCCAGGCTCCAATGCAAACCTGACATTGGGGTTTGTGGTAAACAGGGTTCTAAGGCCTTAGGATCCTCACCCCCCAATATACACCCCCAGAATAATTCCCTCACCTGGAGCATGGGCAAGACCTGGGGGTGAGGGCCATGAGATTGTCCTTCATGACGTGATTGTGTTACAGGGTGAGGATAAGGGATTTTGCAGATGCACTTGAGGTCCCTGACCAGTGGGTTTTGAGCTAGTCCCAGGGAGGTTGTCCAGTCAGGCGAGCTCTGTCAAGGACAGATTGCAAGCAACTAAAGACCCTCTCTTGCTGGCCTTCAAGAAGCAAACTGCCAGAGTGGACAGGGCTACCAGGTGGGCAATGGCAGCTGTCAGCAGGAAGGGCCTCAGTCTGCAACCACAAGGGGCTGTAACCACAGAGCTTAGAGAAAGACCCTGCGTGAGCCTGCGTGAGCTGCAGGCCCAGGCCCCACCTCCATCTCAGCACTGGGAGAGCGGCCCACCACCAGGCAGCTGAGAACCTGCTAACTCACACACCCAGGGCGTGCAGACTGGGGCAGCACGTGCACACGGTTCCACACAAGCAGTGATTTGTCCTGGAGCAGCAGCACACAAGCGCACGTTCCAGCTAAGGAGCCATCCCAATCGATTAGAGATGGCAGCCTAGGGCTCTGTATCACCAGGGACTCTCGGCTGGCCAGCCCCTTGCAGGGGAGAGCTGTGGGCGCTCAGCAAGGCCTGCGGGCATGGGGGCCACGGCCTGCCACTCCTGTTGCCAGGCACCGCTCCTGTGAGCTTGAGGAAGCTGGGGTTCACTGACTTTCAAAATGACAAAGTAACACTGAGGGTAATACCGCTTGGGTCCCCAGGCTGGACGGGGAAAACCTCAGAGACGAGACGGGAGAAGTTACTGAAGCAGATTTTGGACGTTGTCCGAAGCTGCGGCCTTGCCGGCTGCCGTTGGCTGGTCTGGGCCTTCACCTGTTCTCTCTCTCCGCTGCCTTTAAACCTGCACAGGTCCTCCCTGAGCTGGGAAAATCTCCCCCTCGGGACATCACCCGACCTTGCCCCGACTTCTAGGACTCTAACACAGCTGGGCGCTTGACCCTTCCTCCCGTGCTCAAGCCCAAGAGGTCACGACCTCGTTGCTCAGCCTTGACCTTGGACACACGCCTGTTATCAGGCCACCGGTTCATCTGAAAACCACGCAGAGATAACAGCACAGTAGCAGCTCCCTGGCTGATAACCGAAGCCACGTCTCCCGTGAGGCAGGTGTCCCCCGCGACTGTGTGTTGTGGAGTGCTGGCACCTTCATGTCCACGCAGTTCCCAGCCTCGCAGATCTCCCAGCAGCGCCTCACTTCTGACGCACCCTTCCTACAGCCACAGGGCAACCTCCAAAAAACCTGAAGGAAGATGCTGAGGAGTCCCTCCCAGTGTCTTCCACGATAATAAATAAAGATAAATGTGTTTCTGGGAGCAAAATATCTCCTCGCACAAGGGGCGCCGCCTGGAATCCAATCAGCCCTCTGCTCCTAAACCAGGGACCACGACCAAGCCGCGCTCGCATTCCTGACCCACTCGGTCATCTTTATGTACTTCTGCACCAGGGGCTTCTAACTCACAGGAAGGACTTCCGACACGACTAGGCATACAAACTGCGTGGGTGGACCTCCAAAGAGCGGGGCCGCTTGCTAACGGGTGGTCCTCGCACACCATTGCTTATTATGGCATTTACCACTGCAGGAATTCAATGCCAACATTTAAGCAAGAGGCTTTTCACTTTGAAAACTTGGCAGCCTGGACCTGCTGCTCT
The DNA here is from genome assembly GCF_048772815.1 of Callospermophilus lateralis. Taxonomy (NCBI): domain Eukaryota; kingdom Metazoa; phylum Chordata; class Mammalia; order Rodentia; family Sciuridae; genus Callospermophilus; species Callospermophilus lateralis. The sequence goes on from NC_135310.1 coordinate 159,364,346, forward strand.
TGGAAACACTGGGATGGTGCTGAATGGCGGCCACGCTTTTCCCTTTATCACACTCCCCACCGCTCCTGGTCATCATGGTCTCAATGCTGTTTTCTCATGTGATGGAAGAAAACTACTCTCACCCCATGCAAGCAGGCCCCTCTTATTCTTTGCCAGAAGGCAGGTCCTTCCAGAGGCTGAATCTGCTGACCCCTGAGATAAATAAAACTCTTCAGCCTCAGGGACCCTGATTTGTGACTTGGCAGTGGGTAATGGCCTTGCATATATTTGGAGAGCTTTTTATTTTTTTTCTCAGATTGCTTCTATGCCACAATCTCTTGTTTGGTTAGAGCTCCTGTCAACAGGAACCGTCGAGAGAACTTGGTCATTTAAGAAACATAGCACTGTGTCCTTTAAAGAAAGCAGGACCTCCACCCCGTCCAGCAGGCGCAGCTGGACTCAGACCTCAAGGTGCCTCCTCACTGTACCCCGCAAAGGTTCCACTCAAAGTCCCCTCGACAGATGTGATATTTATTGGTATTTTTCTTCTAGATGGAGAAATAAAGAGAAAGGGGCTCCCTGCCTGCCCCTCCAAACAAAGCGTCTCTCGTTACCCCTGATTAAGATAGGGCTGTGGGCAGGAAACAGGAGGCCAGGGAAGAGGACGGAGAGCAAGGAAGGCCCTGGAGGCCCAAGGGGAGGGTGCTGGGGCCGTCGCCAGTGAGGCTGGGAAACAGGGAGGCGAGGCCTGGGGACTCACGGTTGAGCTGGCGCCTGCGGATCCTGTCCCTCCATGGCCTGCTTCGGATCCAGTGTAACCTCGAGGGCAGCACCATGGTCCCCAGGAGAGCAGGCCTAGGGCCTTCTCATGACAGGCAGCCCAGGGCCTCTCAGCAATCCCGGAAGTCAGGTCCAGACGCATAAAAATTAAAAAGAGAAGAAAAACCACCTCTTCCTTTTTTTTATATCTGAGGTTTCCGTTGACTTATCTGCAACCTGCCTCCCCTTTCCCTCCCTGCTGACCCAGAGGCCGCTGCCGCGCCAAGCCGCCCAGGACCGGCCTCTCCCGGCCTCCTGTGCCATGTTTTATGCATGAAGACGATGGGGCGGTAATTTATTCAGCAGAGAGGAGCTGGGCTCCTGTGTCGGCCCCAGCATCAGCGGAGCCGCGCGCGGTGGCTGGCAGAGTGGCCTGAAATGGGAATCCCTCTCTGCAGGCAGGAGTGAGGGGCAGGGCTGCTGAGCCGCAAGGCAACACGGGTCCTGGGGTTTACGTGCCCGAGTCCCTGGTGCCAACAGGAGTGCCTGGCCACTTGCTGGTGGGCAGTAAGAATTCGTCAAACAAGTGAATGACTCACTGAAGCCAGCTCAGCGATGGTGGGTTTCTATGTCCTTCATACTGTGGATTCTCTCCATTCTCTGTCTTCAGATATGTGCATTCAAACTTCTCTGCCAGCCTTTTCTCCCACCCAAGAGCACTCTGCACCTCACTTACCCAGGCACCCTTCAAAGTGTCATTTTTCCATGAAGTCAGAGAAGGTGCTGCCTGAGCCTGTGTGCTCCTCCTGCACACCCAGCTTTGTCAAGCCTTTTGCTTTTCCTCTGGTTTGTTTCAACAGGGAGCAAGCTTCTGAGGGCAAGAATTGTGCATTCCTGCCACATACAGCAAGTGACATCGAGGTGTGACTTGGGGCAGCCCCCAGATCTCCATCACCTTTCCACAAGCCTTCCATGGTGTATTCTAACTGAATACACCATGTTGCAAACTGGTTCTGGAGGCTGGAGGAGGCTCTGCTCCCTGCTTTCTCGGCCTCCGGTGGCTGCCGGTTTACCTGCATCGATTTCTAGGTGGTCTCCAATAGCCTGAGGGACGACCATATTGGCTGTGAAAACAGCTTCCATTCATGACCGCTCCCCGCTCCCCGGTGGAAGATGCTGGGCAGAGGCCCCTCTTAATCCATGGAGTACGGATGAGCTACGCAGCTCAGGTCTTCCCCCACACGACGTCAGCTTCATCCAGAGGGCAAACAGCGATGGGTCAAGGCCTCAGGAGTAGCCTTGCCCTGAGGCTACAACTGCAAAGGGTGCCACCAAGTCACCAAGTTTAGCCCCAGCTACTCTGTAAGCATGCTGAAGGCAGAAGTTCTGCCCTCTGTCTTGGGTTTCTCTTAGTGTATCTCAAGCAAAGAGACTCAGAGAGCCCTGCTGAGTCACAGGAGTCAGAGGCTTGGGCTTGCAATTGGCTGGACGTGTACTTTTGACAGGTCTCAAAGAGTCTGTATGATATTTTCTTTATTCACAAGTGGAGTGACCTGCAGACCTCAGAGTTATCATGAGATCAACAGCTTCTGAGACTTTAGTAGAATTTATGATTGGCCCAGACTCCTCTTCTAACTAGTACTGTGTCTGGTGACCCTGAGCTGAAATGCCAGGTGCAAACTCAGCAGCTTATCTTCATCTGTGAAAAACGCTAAGCATGAGAGCTGCTGTCGGGAGCTCATGCTGGTGGTTTCATGAGTTAAAAAAACCAAAGGCTGAGAAAGGTTTTTAGTGGAGAGGAGGTGCTGGGTTGCCAGCACGGTCATTAACTAGCCCAGGGACTCCATGAAAGTTGGCAAATTCTCTGGGCCTGTTTTCTTATCTGCAAAATGAGGGGGTCTGGGATACATTGTACCAAGAGTCTTACACATTAATTTCCTTTGGCCTCCATAGTAAGTCACCACAATTCAGCAGCCTGAATCAACAGATTCATTACCTCATAGTTCTGAAGGTTGAAGTCTGAAATGGGTCTCTTGGCGCTAAAGCCATGAGGTTGCCAGGACTGGTTTCTGGAGGCTGCTCCTTGCTTTCTCGGCCTCTGGTGGCTGCCGGTTTAGCTGCATTGATTTCTAGGAGGCCTCCAATAGCTTGAGGGACGACCATCCTGAGCTTGGCACCAACGGCGGTGGTCGCCAAGACAACTGCCCCCAGACCTGCTCCTTGAGCCTCCTTTTCTGAACCACGGCAACGGTAGAGACTGAGATCATAACACAATCTCTGTCAGGCGCCAATGAGGTCTCTTGACTGCAGCAACTGGACGACAGCCCCTGACTGGCCAGTGCAGTTCAAGAAAACCAGGAGTGGACCCGTGTTCTTGAGACCAGGAAGAGGCCTGTGTTCTTCATTTCTTTTCTACATGGCACTTAACAGACCTCAAATCTGGTAGGTACAACTAGGCAAATGTGCCATGGAGGAGGTCACAGGACACCATGACCATGACTGTGTCCCTGTGACCATGTTCCCTCTGCCATCTTTTCCCACTCCTGGGCTCCTGAATATCTGTGAACTTGAGTGTAAAGAATGTGATAGAAAATAAGGGGTTTTTTTTTTTTTTTTTTTTAATCAGAGTCAGACCTTCTTTCCTTCTGGCTAAGCCACACATTTCCTAGAGCTTCTGCTACATGCATCTTCCACGCTCTGATGTGCAGGATTCACAACAGCATATCACCTCCACAGCAGGCCAGAGGCAGCACGTACAGTTGGGGAAATGAGAGGCCACAGAAGAGCCGCGTTTCCTTCCTCAGATTTAAATCTCAACAGTTCTCTTCTTATATCATGGAGGGGGCGGCATGGGGCATGGAGCAGGAAGCCCACCACTTGCCTCCCTCTGCTGTTCTTTTCCACCGGGTTGGGGGTGCTGCAGGCCTGGGCTGCAAGGGGCTGTTTCCTGTTGTGAATTGCTGCACTCCATCTTCTCTTTCATCATCTGCACACACATAAATGCCCGGAGTCAATTGCTTTGTGGAGTGTTATTCTCCTAAGGAAACTTTCCATCTGTGTTAAGTGCAGAGTTTCAATGTTTACTCTTCTTGAAGCCTGCGTTGCTATTAAATTTTCATAAGTCACAGAATTTCATGGTGGAAATGCGCAGAATCTGCTAGGAATGACGTGACGTGTTAGAAGCGTACGGGGGAGAAGCACGATTACATGGTCCTTTCCTCTTTTCCCCTCCAGGCATTTTCAATAAGTGGAGTTGGACATTAGACCTGGGAGCCAGAGCCCGGCATGGCTGCTTCTGCCCGAAAGCCGTCCTGGGAGGTCAGAACTCCCTCCCACCCCTCGGCCGAGGTAGACACTGTGGGGCAGAGGCACCCAGACTTAAGAATGCCACACGGGAAGTGTGGTGTCACTGTGAGATAAATGCTCATGGAGTGCAGGAGGAAGACGGCAGCACAGAGCTGACTTGCCTCTCGGCCCCGTTGCACAAGAGGGCTCACCCGCGTTCTGGAACCCGCAGAGGCCTGGAAGCTAAGCACCGGGTGCTGCCTGTATGCATCTACTGAACACTGACAAAGAGATCGGCTGTGTCACAAGCTTTACCTAGATAGGTGGCTTTATTTCATTTCCCCCACATGGTTCTGAGCATTTTACTAATAAAAAATTGAAGTTGACGTTGTCTAAGTGATAGTTTTCTAACACATGCTGTGGATTACCTATGCTTTATATAACTGTCATTTCACACTCCCAGGCCCATTTTGCAGATAGAGAAGCTCAGGTCCATAGACGTTCAGTAACTAGCCATGGGGACACACTTAGCAAGACGCTGAGATGGGCTTTGAACTGGATAACCTGGCTCCAGAGTGCCCATGTTTCATCACGGCCTATACCATCTCTTCCCATTAAGGGGGGAAACCTTCCAAATGGCTGTGTGTAACTATTCTGTACCCTGCACATTCATGTTCTGAAGTTTAGCAGTAATGGTCTATGTTAAAAGTATGTTCCATTAGCTTCAAAAAAGACAATAATTAAATAACCAAAAATGAGAAGTTGGACAGCCGTTAGAGAGCCGCCTTAGACAACACCATGTCCAATGCTTCATTTTGTGAACATGAAGGCGACCCTCCGGGAGAGGAGGGCCCTCCTCAGAGCTCGCCCTGCAGGTGGGGGAGGAGGGCCAAGTCCTCCCCACCTGCTGCTGAACCTCGGTATGGAGGCTTCACGGGACTTCCAGGCCTACGATAGTTTCGGAAGGGGATTTTGGTGGAGCAGAAAGAGGCGGTCAGGAGGCCGGAGAAGGAGGACAGGGTCTGCCCTCTTCCAGTCGGGTGCAGCCCGCTCCTGCCCCTCTGCTTCCTTCTCTTGATTCTTCCCAAACGGACTTTTTCAGCGTCTCTGCCTTACTGAACCGCCCTTCCTTCTACCAGGTGCTCAGGGCAGAGGCGAGCCTCCCTGCTCCCCAGCCCAGCCCCCAGCCCAGCTCCACCTCCAACCGCTCCTTCTACATCTGGGTCCCCTCGGAGCACTCCTCCCACTGGCCCGGGGGCGGCCCACCTGTTACGGGAACTACTTCCTCCTGCTCCTAATTGGTGTCCTGGATCCCCATGAGCCTCCCGTCAGCTCCCACCACTCCTGCAAGAGAAGAGGAGACGGGAAGTGAGGGTGTCGGGGTGGTTGACTTGCTGGGAGAGGAGCCTGAGTGACTCACGATGACAAGGACAGAAGAAAGTGCCCATGCGTAGGGGTCAGGCTTCAGAAGCCGGAGACCCAGAGGAGCAGGTGTAGGAATCGACATGGTAGCAGCTGGTGCGGACTTGTGGGCTTGGCCATCCAATGTCCAAGAGCCCTCTACACCTACTGTCACTGTGAGGTGTCACCAAAGGGTTGCACTCTCCTCTGGGACTAAGGACCCAGACACTTTAAGTTTTAGAATAATTTGTTAGGCAAATAGCCACCACTGACCTCAGTGGAGCAGGGTTGTCTTTAGAGGTCACGGTGGAGACGGACCAAGCCAGTTTTCTCTGTCGACTCCATCGACTCCATGGTCTGTTTCACCTCTGCGTGGGCCTCCTCTGGAGACCCATTGACATTCAGAAAAGAATATTTTCTTTCAGGACACTCAAGTTTTCTTTGATCTTAACACCTTGGCACATGTTGGGGGCGTGGGAAAGCCTCGGTAGCTTTCTGTGCTCAGCCCTGATGCCCTCCACCTGCAGGGCCAGGTCTGTGCGGTTCCCATCAGCTCCCCTGTGCACTTCTGCCCCTGACCACCCTAGATCTCCTGGAGTGACTGCTCACAGCGCAGAGGGCCAGAAGGGCCTGGGGGGTGCACGTCCTCCCTTCCTCCAGGGCAGCCCTTACCCTGGACTGCCAGAGAACCTGCTCCTCCTTGCCTGGGGATGCACTGGAGGCAGAATCTGCCCTCTAGGGCTCCCCTGTGGGACTGGCACCCCACCCTCACCTTACTGCCCCCCCCCCCAGTATTCTCTTAATAAATCACAAGTCTCAGCATCTGTTCCTGGAGCTCCACTGAAAACAATCCCCAGATCCAAAGGCAGGCTGCACTCTCCTGTGAGCTGTGAATGGAGGTAACTGAGTGCGTGTCAAAGGGGCTCTTTGGGTCCTCTGAGGTTTGCTTTCACTTCTCCTCCTTGGATTCCCAGGGAGTCTCCCCTAGCAGAGAGGCTACTGGGGATCCTGAGCTCTGCGCCTTCAGAAAATGGTCTTCTTTCAAGGAGAAGGAGGAAGACAGCCGGCGTTATTTAAAAAAAAAAGAAATTTAAAAAGTTTACCCAGGTGGGAGGTGATCTTTGCTGCTCTGACACCCCATTCATTCCCTGAGGGCTGAGAGAGAAATCTCTTTGCACAGCTATGTTTATTCCCAGATTGTCTATTTGTATAAATAAATAAATACAGGTACAAGTGTTTGCAAAATGTCAACATTCTGCAATTATTTCTCTGCAAATTTATCTTTTATTTAATCATTTATCATGGATAATATAGCTATTTCTTTTTTCCCCTTTGCTTTACTGAGGTATAATTAATAACTTGCAAGTGAAATTGTACACATTTAAGGCACACCTGCAATGATTTTGGTGTACGTATACATCGTGAAAAGATTTTCAATCAAGGTTGTTAACACACCCATCATCCCATGTGATTACTTTTTTTGTTTGTGATGGAAACACTAAAGATCGACTCTCTTGGCAAATTTCAAGTAGATGACGCAGTACTGTCAACTGTATGTTAGACCCCAGAACTCATTCGTCTTATGAGCCATTTTAGCTTTCAGAAAAAGGGTCTTCCTGCCAAGTCCAGTGGCCTGACATCCAAGCACAAGGAGGTCAGTAAGGGAGGGCAGATAAGAGATGGCATTTCCAGGTCACGCTGCCTCCGCAGCTGTCTCATGAGTGACACTCTGGGTTCTGACGGCAGGGGCTGCACTGCTGGCTGGGCTGATGGGCACATCCAGCAGCCTCAGCGAGACCCTTCTCACAGCAGGGATCACGCAGGCTGGCTGCATCTTCAGACTTGGAGCCGACCTTCAGTCGTTTGAGTCCGGCCCGTCTCAGGCACAGAGAGATGGGTTGAGTGTCCACAGATCTTATCTCCACTTCAAAACTATGCTGGCCACCTGGGCGAGACGTTGAGGACTGAAATCCTACCCCACAAATCCATCTCTTTGGGCTGAAGATGTCAAGATGTAGACCTTTCCAGAGGGTCAACACATTTCCTTGTTGTACTAACCAGAACCCTTCGGGTCCTAAGTGACAGAAACATAGAACAGCAAAGCATACAATAGGACTCAACCCAAGGCTTGGTGATGGTGCGGACGAGCGTCAGGCGCAGCTGGGTGAGAAGCCTGCCTTCTCCTCTCCTCAGCTCTCCTTCGCTTGCATTCATTGGCTTCATCTCCAGGGGCAAAGATGACCTCCACAGGAAGGCGGCAGCTCTTCCCTGTGGCCCAGCCTGAATCTCTGAACTTCTGCTGTCAAGCTCAAATCAGGGCCAGTGGTCTCCAAGAGCCAGGTGAGGTGCAGCTTCAGTCATGTGCCCATGGCTGAAGGGAGGAGAGGGCCAGGCGCACCCCGTCCATGGGTACTGAGAGAGGGAGAGAGTATTTCAGCAAAGAGGACCTCAGGCACCCTTAGCAAGAGAGGAGAGAGTGGCGATGGGAAGGCAAGATGCCTGCTCACCACTCGGAACAGTCTTCACACTGCCCAGGTGGCGGCCCCCAGAAAGCAGCTCCCTGCCCGGGTAGGCTAAGCCCGGTGATGTGCGCCTGAAATCCCAGCAGCTCAGGAGGCTGAGACAGGAGGCTGGCAAGTTTAAAGCCAGTGTCAGCACAAGGGGAGGCTGAGCAGAGACTGAGACTTGTGAGTGTTAGAGGCACCACACTAGCAAGGCCAGCAGGGTGGGCTTCTGCCCGGGGACCCCTTAATCCACTAATTGCCAAGGTTTCCGCTCTGTGAATAGCTCTAGAGAATTGATGCAGCTGCACTAGAGTAGGTTGAAGATCCCAATCTAGAGCTTAGATGTCCTAAAAATGATACAGTCACATAATCATCCCCATACATTAACAACTCCATTACTTATTATATACTCTAAGTTTTTATCTGTGTTCTACCTCTGGATGCTGGGGCAAAATGGGTGAAACAGAGGGAGACTCAGGGGCTTGGAGATTTCATAGCACAGTCTTAGAGCCCAAGAAAAACGCAGGACCATGAGAAAAAAAGGAGTGGAGCCCTGGTGGCTGATGTGTCACATAGGGGGTGGGGCTACTCCCAGCCCCGCCCCCACGCTTCCCCTGGCTGTAGGGCACCTTGGCCTTCAGCCTCCTTTTGCTATATTATTACACAGGGATCCCTGTCCTGCTTCCCATGGAGCCCTGGTGCCTCACTGGGAGGGCTGAGACACATCTGGGAAGGGCACTGGCTTCTTTGCCGGATCTCGTTTGGTTCCTGCAGAGGGACAGTAAGGGACTAGCAGCAGCTAACTCCATCCAAGCACTGCATTGTTTCAGCCCCTGAGATCCAGCCTCTTCTTCCAATTCACAGACGGATGCTGTGGCCTGGGGAGCCCTGCAGGGACCTGCCACAGAGTGGGAGGGGGAGCCAGGCCACAGAATCAGGACACCTCATGCCACAGCCGACTGTCTGAAACCAGAAGAGCTGGGAAAGGAGGGAGGGAGACGTTCAAGGAGGGAAGACTGGCCTGTAAAGCAGTCAGCCAAGAGGGGTAGGGAGGGAAATCCAGGTGTGCAGGACACGGCTGTTACACTGGCAAGGGACCAATAGATTATAACGTGCTGCCTCTATGTACTGAAGATAATACCTCCATGATATCATTTACCCATGGGTGGCCAAGGGTAAATCAACGGTATCATTGTCCCAAACATACAGTGGGAGGCGCTGTTGATAATTACACCAGGAGGACAGCTGTAAGCCGACTGGCTTGTTGAGCATGGCAGGACAGGGCCACCCTACCTAGGGCCACTGATGTAGAGCGGGGTTTATTCTGATGGATATACAGTGCTCATCCACAGCCCATCCATCCATGGCCTTCCCTTAGTATCTGGATGGCCAGGAGGGACATATTAAGTGGCCTTGATCTTTGCAGCTCCGTGCTCCAACCAACTGAGTATATGGTATAGCCAGGAGGAAACACATAATTTAATTAATCAATTAACTGAGCCAGGCAGTTCAGCAGTGTGGTTAATGGACTTCATTTGAGGTTCTGAGCTCAGCTATGTGACCTTGTGTGAGAGGCTTAATTACTTTGGGCCTCAGATTCCTGACCTGTAAAACAGGGAGGAGACCAAAGCCGTTGTGGGCTTTACCTTGTTTTGGATGCCCAGCTAAACACAGTATGTGGATTATGTAATTCATCATCCTAACAGCGTTATGAGGTAAGGTTCACTGCTCTCTCTCCACTATCTCCACTGTGCACCCCTGCAAACTGAAGCTCAGCGGGCTAAATAACTCATTGGAGGTTGCACCATTAATAAATGCCCACTTTATGGGGATTGTTTTTTGGTGATTAAATGATGCAATGCTTATTAAAAGCTTAGCATTTTGCTGGGCTTAGTGATACACACCTATAATCCCAGCAACTCAGAAGGCTGAGACAGGAAGATCGCAAGTTTGGGGCCAGCCTCAGCAATTTAGCAAAGCTCTAAGCAACTTAGCAAGAGCCTGTCTCAAAATAAAAAAATAAAAAGGGCTGGGGAGATGACTCAGTGGTAAAGGGTTCAATCCCTGGAAGCAAAACAAACAAACCAACCAAACAGTATTTTGACTGAAATTGAAAGTCAATTTGACTTTTCAAGTCAATAGAAAGCCCTGGATAAAAACAGTCCTTAATAATGACATTTTAATAGTCAGGATCATTGTTGTCTTACATTTGCAATCTGGAAGGTACTAATTTGCATTTTAACTTTCTGCATGTCAGGAAGATGCTCTGAAACCCACTAATACTCTTTGATGTCCTAAGAGGACAGCATTGTTGACATGACCCATCTTTGAAAGCCCCAAGAATCTGAAACATCCTGACTGGTCTGCCTGCAGCTGGTAAAATAAAAGCCCCGCGTGTGTCCTCAGGCCCAGACAGCTATCCCACAGAGGCGGGCAGGGACCTCTCAGTGGAGAGAAGGCAGCAGGCACCCCGTGGGGAAGGACAGAGGGAGAGACTGCTTGTTTAATCCTCTGCCCTGGTTCCCCCCAAACCCAGGCCTGCTGCAGACTCATTCTTGGGCACCAGGGAGCCTCCACCTCACCTAGCTGCACAGCTGCGTGGCCTGGGGCTTCTGGGAACCCAGGAGCACTCTACAAGCTTGCAACATACGGTTATGCAGAGTACTGGTATGCATAGGGTTTAATAAGTGTTAGTGTTACACTAATTAGCTTTGGTTGAAAAGGCCACTGTGTTACACAACGTGACCACAGAAGACAAGAGCAGTTTCTGACCTCTAAGTCCACAGAGGTCACCTTAAATGACAGGCCATTGAGTAAGAGCTGAGGTGTGTGGAGTGGTGGGGTTTAGAGAAGGAAAGACATGTGCAGCTGGGTGAAGGCTGGGGCCCCCGAGGGCCAGTGTTGAGGATGGTTGGGGTCTTGACAAGAGCAAAGGAAGAAAATCTCAATGTGAGTTAGATCAGTGGAGAGGAGCACCCAGGAAATGGGCATGCAGCACTCCAGAAGGAAGAGAAGCCCCTGCTCACCTCCCCAATCCACCCCAGCCAGGCCCAGAGTGCTAAGTGTGAGCAGACCCCCTCAAAGGCGCCATCTCACCTTCCACCACGCAAGGGTTCTCCAAATCCTGAGCCAATACGGAAGTTGAGAATGACCGAACCCACACTCTGGGGTGAGAGTGAGTGAAGGAGTCCCTACAAGGACCTCACACATTCCACACAGCTGCTCTTTGACTTAGGGTGGGGTTGCATTGCACGCTGAAAACACATTTTCAAAACTGCATTTACCATATCTCGCCTACCGAACATCAGAGCTCAGGTCAGCCTACCTGAGGCGTGCTCCACACACTCCTGTAGCCTGCAGCTAAGTAAGCTCATCTAACGCAAACCAATTTTATAGCAAAATGTGGGGAGTATCAATATATCACATACTATAATGAAGGTGAAAAAAATGTTTATCTGAATATGCTTTTGTACCATTTTAAAGTAAAAAAAATCATGAGTTGAATCATCTTAAGTCTGGGACAGTCTGCAGATGACAAACTGTAAACGACACCATGAATTTCTAGTGTGAATTGCTCACTCATTTCCAAAATAAACTGATGGGAATTCTGGGCTGGATATGGCATTGAGAATGGGCTCTGCTCTGCTCTGATACGAGCGTCTGTTTTCCTTGGCTACCCAGTTTATACTTCCTCTGTCTCCAAAGATTATTCCACAGAGGCTAAGCTTCAAGCAGTGCTAAAACTACCTAATTATGCATCAAAGAACATTTTCATTTTGGTGTGGCACTGTGAGTTTCACAATTATATTTCTACAGTATTTTTTCTTTTCCAGTAACCTCTGCAAATATCAGCCTAGAATTTTTTTTTTTTTTTTTTTTTTTTTAATCCTGGGAAGGATCTCTCCTTTCTTTGCCCAATTGTCCAGCCTTGTGCTTTCTCCTGAATCTGAACACTCTTTTTCTCCCAGTTGTGCCTTTTCTGCCCCAAGTCACTGTGAGAATAAAGTTTGGAGTTTTGTTCTTTTGATAGGGAGAATAAATTCCAGATGGGACTCAAGTCAGAATGGTAGTTTGGGGGCAGAAACAGAAATGCCACATTTTCTGGGTAATTTGTTGAAATGCGTCTGGCTTTGTCAATGCTTTGTAAACAGTAGCCGTGATGACGTGGTAACAGTAGCCATTACTAGACAGGTGCCACTTACAGAAGGCACTGACATTCTGTGGAGATGCAGCCGGGCTGTGGGACTTGAGTGGGTGGGTTTGGACAGTGGGGACTCACAGTTGCCGTTGTCACAAATGTCCTGGTCACTGTGGCCCAAACGTCTCATTGAATTCAATGCTTAATAACATCTGTCTGCTGAATGGAATGTTCACTTTGGCTTGTGAGGAGCCTGATATTTTCTTTTTTTTATTTATTTTTTTCCCCTGAGGAAATACTGGCCCTGGAAACACAGCTTCATTTCTTGGCCTTATAAAAATCCTACCTATTTTGTGGAGGCAAATCAGGGCTACAGGAGGGTTTTTACTGTGGAACAGTCCCTGTCTACCAGAGTCTATGGCACCCACTGAAGTGATCAGCTCTGCAGACGCTATTTTCATGGAGACAAGATGTTCGCAGGGTCATAGTGGTTGGGCTTCACACAGAAAAATTCTGGCCTTTGCTCCTGTTACGACTGAGATACGGTGTCCCCAGAAAGCTCACATGAGAGACAACACAACAGTGAGAGGTGAAATGATTGGGTTAGAAGGGTCTTAACCTAGTGTTGACTGGGCGGTGAGTAGGCAGGTGGGGTCTGGCTGCAGGAGGTGGGTCCCTGGGGGTGTGCCTTGGGGGGGTACATTTTGTCCCTGGTGAGGGGAATCTCTGTCTGCCTCCTGGTGCCATGTCCTGCGCTGCTTCCCTCCACCTCACTGTGTTCTGCCTCCCCTCAGACTCAGAGCGAGAGAGCCGCCATCTGTGGACTGAAACCACGGCCCCCATAAGCTTTTCCTCCTCTAACGGTTCCCGCCAGGTCTTTTGGTCATAGCAGAGAGAAATCTGCCTGAAACAGCTCCTATGGCCACTTGAGTGTCCTGTCCTTATTCACAGATGCGCTCTCTCAGGGGCCTACGCCCTCCAGGGTGTGGTCTTTGTGGTCACACAGAGAGGTGCGACACACCCAGCTTGGTTTTTAAAGTCTGTAAGTAGAAGACCAAAGCGGCCCGACGCCCACCCACCCAAGGACGGAGCCCGAGGCCGGCACGAAGAGCCCACCCTCTACAAGGTGGATTTCAAAGCTCAGGGAGTCTAGTTTTGGAGCGTCTTAGACACGGGCCCTGCTTCATTCTGGTTGGCCCAAAGATGCAGGGTCTGGAAAGACATAGGGAGGGACCGACAAGAAATGGACTGCTTTATCCAGGAAAGCGAGTTTAAACTCTCGGGCAAGTTAGGAGAGCCCCCCTTCTTACGAACTTCCCGGGATGGTACGCCTGGGTCGCGGGCAGATGGGTGGGTGTGGGGCAACTTCTCCGCATGTCCTCCGTGGGGGGCAGGGGGTCTCTGCGGAGGCCATGCTGAGGGTCACAGCCGCCCTGGGCCGCGGGGGGCTTTAGAATCGGGGCAGAGGGCTCCTCGCCAGGCCCCGCGGCGCTGCGCTGGGGTGGGAGAGGCCTGGGGAGCTGCAGATGGAGACGCCTGGTGGCGGGGCGCGCTGCTGCGTTGGGTGAGGGATGGGAGCGAGGAAGGGGAGTTTTAAAACCTTTTATCCCCCTACAGGGAACCCGAAGTTGGGATCAGGAAGGAAGGCCCAGGCATGGTGCGCGCCCAGGTCCTCCTGGAAAGGGCTGCACGCCTGGCTTAGGTGTTCTTCACCCCACGGGTGAAGCCGTCCGTCGCACAGGCGTCGGGGCAGGGCCAACCACCCTCGCCGCGGGAGCCGCAGGGCGCAAGTGAGAGGACAGGTGCTGTGGGGAGGCTCGGTGCGTGCATCCGCCCTCTGCAGTCGCCTGCAGGTGGCAGCGCCAGACCCGGCCACCGCGGACCGCAGCGCGGACGGCTGGGGAGCGGCGGTCTGTGCCGCGGTGCTGCTCCGCCACCTGCCGGCCGCGCGCCTCGCTGCAGGGTGCGGGCGCCGAGTGGTCCCAGCGCGGTGCGTCTGCAGAAGGCCAGGCCCCTACACAGCTGGATTGCCTGTCTCACTGGGCTAAGGAGCCTTGACTTTGCTAAAATAATAGTGTACGGGCATAACAGGGAGGCGGAGTTCTGATATTCTTTTTCATATTTTGGTTATACTAAGAAGAATATCTTGTTTTCTTTCATATGGCGGCCAGGAGGAATAAACAGAGGTGGCACTAAAGTAGAAGGAGGCCAGTAGGGCAGAAGAAGAGGATTAGGGAAGAGTGGGGAGTGAAACTGATAAATTACGTTTTTAATGTATGTAAAAATATGCCCCCAATGAAACCCACCATTCTGTATAAATAGGATGTGCCAATTAAAAAAAAAAAAAAGCTTCCTTGAAGAGTTTGCTGTTAATAACCCAATCAACAAATGGGCCAAGGACCTGAACAGACACTTCTCAGAGGAGGACATACAATCAATCAACAAGTACATGAAAAAATGCTCACCATCTCTAGCAGTCAGAGAAATGCAAATCAAAACCACCCTAAGATACCATCTCACTCCAGTAAGATTGGCAGCCATTCTGAAGTCAAACAACAACAAGTGCTGGCGAGGATGTGGGGAAAAGGGTACTCTTGTACATTGCTGGTGGGACTGCAAATTGGTGCGGCCAATTTGGAAAGCAGTATGGAGATTTCTTGGAAAGCTGGGAATGGAACCACCATTTGACCCAGCTATTCCCCTTCTTGGTCTATTCCCTAAAGACCTAAAAAGAGCATACTACAGGGACACTGCTACATTGATGTTCATAGCAGCACAATTCACAATAGCAAGACTGTGGAACCAACCTAGATGCCCTTCAATAGACGAATGGATAAAAAAAAAAATGTGGCGTTTATACACAATGGAGTATTACTCTGCATTAAAAAATGACAAAATCATGGAATTTGCAGGGAAATGGATGGCATTAGAGCAGATTATGCTAAGTGAAGCTAGTCAATACCTAAAAAACAAATGCCAAATGTCTTCTTTGATATAAGGAGAGTAACTAAGAACAGAGTAGGGATGAAGAGCATGAGAAGAAGATTAACATTAAACAGGGACGAGAGGTGGGAGGGAAAGGGAGAGAGAAGGGAAATTGCATGGAAATGGAAGGAGACCCTCATGGTTATACAAAATTACATACAAGAGGAAGTGAGGGGAAAAAAAACAAGGGGGAGAAATGAATTACAGTAGAGGGGGTAGAGAGAGAAGGGGGGAGGGGAGGAGGGATAGTAGAGGATAGGAAAGGCAGCAGAATACAACAGACACTAGTATGGCAATATGTAAATCAGTGGATGTGTCACCGATGTGATTCTGCAATCTGTATATGGGGTAAAAATGGGAGTTCATATCCCACTTGAATCAAAGTGTGAAGTGTGATATGTCAAGAGCTATGTAATGTTTTGAACAACCAACAATAAAAATTAAAAAAAAAAGAGTTTGCTGTTGCTGTTTTTTCAGAAAACACGACCCACCTAAAGATATTGGGGGCATTTAAAAAGAGAAATATGTATGAGTGATATTTGCAAGCAGCACAGGGGGTTTCTGCAGTAACATCTTGGAGCTCTGGGGAACAACATGTGATCGTGGCTCGGGAGGTTTCCGGGTATTATATGCCTGTACTTTCTCTGGAAGACTGGAGATGCTACCCAAAGCTGCAGTTGTTCATGCAGCCTCATCCAGCAACTCAGTTTCAATTATTCTATTGCAAGAAAACAACCCAAAATATGAAAAATGTAACACATACTTGTATATGAGCAACAGTCTTCAAAAGATTGTTCAGTGTTCAACAATAGAAGAAAAGTTGAGGTTAAGGCTCATTTAGAATGTGAAATATTAAGGCAGGTGTGGTGGCCGCCCAAGCCTGTAATCCCAGCACCTCAGGAGGCTGAGGCAAGACCCAGGCTCAAGAAAAAAAAAAAAAAAAAGACTGGAGATGAAGCTCAGTAAGTAGTTAAGAGCCCCTTGGTTCAATTCCAGTATCAATCAATAAATATTCATAACAATAATATCACAAAGGCCTGAATTTTTTTAACAGTCATAATAGGAGAAAAATTATGTCCAAGAAAATATAGAATATCTACAATGCAATGTTGAATAAAGCTGGGAATGAATGCTGGAATATAGTTGAACTAAAGGGCTGCAGTTAGAATCTAAAATCCTATATTACTATTTTTTTTACTCATTACACAGTGAATACAAGAATGCTTTTTTTAAATCCATTTAAACAGCACGGAAGTATATAAAGCAAGTGGCGGATCCCATTCCCTTTTTGCCCATCTGTCTGCTCCCTGTTGATAAACTGATGTGAACACTCCAGATGTTCTTCCTTGGACACACACACATTATTATATATAGTGTCATTTTAAGATAAAAGTGATATTTTTGTTACTTTTAATTTTTTAAAACCATGTACTATACTTTTCTAGATTCATAAATACAGAGTTACCTCACTGTTTATAACTACATAATGTGTTCTACTCTATTTCTTAGTTGATAGAAATTTGTGTGACCTAAACTTTATAAATATAATTCTAGCTAGGCTCAGTGGCACACATTTATAATCCCAGCAAGTTTGGAGGCTGAGGCAGGAGGATTACAAATTTGAGGTCATCCTCAACAATTTAGAGAGACCCTGTCTCAAAATAAAAGACTAAAAAGAGCTGGGGATGTGTCTCAGTGGTAAAAGTAACCCTGGGTTCAATACCCAGTTTAAAAAAAAAGTTAAAAATGATAATTTTGTAAATCACCTTTCGTATACTTTTGTTGGTGCACCTATTATTAAATTTAAGTTTCTTTTCATTCATTGATTGGCCGATTGTATTCCTTAGACAATTTTCTCTTCATCTCCTTTGCCATTTTTTCTATTTCATTGCTTACATTTTATTATTTATTGTAGGAGCACTTTTTATTGAGATTTCATTAATTTTAGGAATCAATACAGCACAGAATATTTCTATCCCGGAAAGTATGTCTTCCCAATTCTTCAGATCTTTTATATTCCATGACAAACTTTCATTATTAGTTTCTTTCCATCTTGTACACTTCTTGTTATAATTTGTATCTGTCTTCCCTGGGGAAGACGTTTCTAATGTTTATTTACATAACTGAAAAGTTTTTCATTTGGAATAATTACCAGCTGCAGTTGAAACCATCGCAGTTCCTTTCTTTCTTTTTTTTTTTATTGGTTGTTCAAAACCTTACAGAGCTCTTGACATATCATATTTCATACATTAGCATACATTAGCTTCAAGTGAGTTATGAACTCCCATTTTTACCCCAAATACAGATTGCAGAATCATATCTGTTACACATCCACATTTTGCTGATTATGATCTGTCAAATGATAACACTAAGCTCTGTAAACATCACCTGCTAACTTGCTTGTATACACGAGAAATTAATGGATTGATTTAATTGCTTCTAACATGTCAAAAGCAGGATTTAGATATCGTGTTAATCAGAGTTTTGTGGCTGTGACCAAAACACCTCTCAAGAAGAACTTAGAGGGAAAGGGTTTATTTTGTCTTATTTGGTTTCAGAGGTCTCAGGCCAATGACCAGGGCTCTAAGGCAGTCACGCCAGAAGGACAGCTGCTCAGCTCAGGCAGCGAGGAAGCGGCAAGAGAGAAACAGAGGGGGCAGGGTGAGGGACAGATATAGTCCCCAAGGCCACGCCCCAGTAGATGGGGTAGAGAGAGAAGATGGGAGGGGAGGGGAGAGGAGGGGGGATAGTAGAGGATAGGAAAGGCAGCAGAACACAACAGACACTAGTATGGCAATCTGTAAATCAGTGGATGTGTAACCGATGTGATTCTGCAATCACCATTGGTGTTACACCCCCCAGCAAGTCAGTGAATTATCAGTCTTCACTGGAGCAGTGCCCCAGGGAGGCCAGAGCCCCTGTAAGCCAGTCCTTTCAATTCTGAACATTGCTGCCCTGCCTGACACTCATGCTTTTTTGGTGGACAGTGAAGATCCAAACCACAACAGATACATAAAAGGAAGGGAAAAAAAAAGAAAGAAAGAAAAAAGAGGGTGGGTAGAAATGCCACAGTTTGGAGGAAGTAAACTTTGCTTTCCTCTCTGTGGGCTGGCAGTGAGCAGAGGCCAGTTGGCGTCTTAGACCTGGGTCATCAAAGAAAATATCAGTCAGGTCGGGTCTGCACACCCCCTTGAGCATTTAACTGTGCAGGCTGCACATCTGCATGTGTCCACAGGGGTCTCTCCGTCCTTGTTTAGCACCTCCACTGCCGTTAGGCCAGGCCTCACCATGTCCCCCACCCCGTCCCCGTCCCTTCGGCCAGGCATCTCACCGTCCTTCCTCCCAGTTCATCTAGACAGGGAAGGGAAGCTGCTAATAAAATTTTTCTGGTACCATTTTTACAAACAATTTGGAGTGTGACAAACTGATCTTAAAGTTCTAGACAGATGTGCAAGGGGTGCCTTGAAAATTTGGTTCAAGAAGAGCTACAGGAGAGGAGTGCTTACGCGCTTTCACCACACGCTATAAAACTAAGTCAGACGATGCCATCAGCGGACACTGGTGCCGGGATGGATGAGCTGATCTGTGAGACCAACGAGCCGCCCTTCCCCAGCACCTCCATGACAAGACCTTTCATGTCTCAGAAAACGTCTGCCAGCTCCCCTGGTCCGGCTGATGCCCTGTCCCTCAGCCCACGTGGACACCAGTGTGCCCGCCCTCTTTTTAACCTCGGATTGCCTGCGCTGTCTGTAAGAAGGTGCCAAGATGCCTGGGTCAGTCTCTGTGCCTTCCGTTCTGCTATCTTGGTCTACTTGTCTCTCTTTGCAGGAGTGACCTGCTTCTTTTCTTCTTATTTATCTCTTATTCTCTTTTAGAGAAAGTTCCCTTATATTGTTACCAGAAGGCAGTTTTTCCTCTTAAATCATGGATGGATACGGAAACATTTGCCAAATGCTTCCTGCACATGCACTGAGATGGCCCTGTGACTTCTCTCCTTTCTTCAGTGCCTGTGGTGGAATGAATGGATCTCCACGTGTTGAACGAACACTGCGTTCTGGGTGCTTTATAAAGGACAGAGGTTTCGTTAGCTCCTGGTCCTGGAAGTCGGGGAGCATGGTGCTGGCATCTGGGTGGCATCTGGTAAGGGCCCTCCTGCTGGGCCGTGGGATGGCAGAGGGTGTCACCGGGGAGAAAGCAAGCATGCCAGAGAGCCACTGCTGTGCCAGCCCAGTCCTGAGCAGGCGGCCTCTCAGTGGGCCCCTCTCACTACCTCACTGTGGGCCTTCAACAGGAGTTTGTGGGGGGCCATTCAAACCTCAACCTTCAGAAATTCTTGTTTCCCCAAACACCCCTGTCATGGGTGGTCTTTCTCTTTTGTTGGCATCTTTCAGATGAATATTTTAAAATCATCCCATTTGTGGTCACCCCTTCCTTACTGTTCCTCTAGTGGTGACCCTAGAACACCCACGTGTCTCATCATGTCGGTGTCGTTGCCAGTTCCTGTTTCTCGCTCTGGACTGGCTTTTCATTGCCTGTTTGCCAACCCTCATGCTGCTTCTCTGCCCCCTGTGGTGCGAAGGGAAGCTCTGTCTGCCGGGGCTGCAGGGCACCAGTAAGGACAGCCTCCTCCTCCTGGCCAGCCACAGCTGCTTGCCATGCTCCAGAAGCACGGGGGTTCTCCAGAGCAGGGCTCCTGAATATTCAATGAGCATCAGACCCTGCTGCTGGCAGCTTCCTGGCACCACTGGGTGGCTGCACACTAAGGCTCTGCACCCGAGAGGCATTTCCCAGCAAATGGCTTCCCCAGTGCCCCCGTGAGCCCCTCTGAACAAGTTCCGCAGCATTGAGCTCGTTGGCTTTTTCTGGATTTGGCAGGTACCCATGAAGGGAATCAGCCCCTCCTGCCAACCACCCTCCTGGGTCTCCTTCCTCTCCAGCTCTTGGAGGCAGAAGTGGTGGGAAGTGGTCAGACCTGGTCATGTTTTGAAGGTGGAGGTGACAGGAGCTGTCGGCAGAGTGGGTGTGAGAGCAAAGATAAAGGATGATTTTGCGGCTTTTCATTTGGCTCATAGAAGTGAGAAATGAGACATGAGAGGAGGAGAGTGAGGATGCGGGGGCACAGGAAGAAGAGCAAGGAGGGAAGTGAGGACATGGGGACAGAGCATGGTTGGTGGCCTGCAGGTTCTGGTGACCCCAAGGAGCTGGATATCTGGAGGAGAGAACTGGACAGATAGCCTGGGCGTAGATAGACCTAGTGGTGAGAAGCCACACTTGTATTTTAAAATAATCTTTTATTCAGTCATTATATGAATTTTAACATAGATTCTATTGACAAATGTTACATTTATTTTTAGTGATAAGTGAATATATTACTATATAGTGTAAATCACAAAAAAATATTTCCTGGATTCCAAACATTTCTGCTCTGCAAGATATGTGAGGTCAACCAGAAGAATCAAGCTCTGTTGGTGTCAATAGGAAGCAGATGACCAGTGTTGCAGTTTCCAAGATTTAAGGAGACAAATTCCACCACATTCTGGAATCTTAAGAATTAAAGAGGTAGAATATATAATCAAAAAACAGGTTTTGATTTTTCAAATCAGTGATGTGCATTGGAAACATCAACATATAAGACAGAAATCTACTTAACAATCGTATTTTTCTAGAAATTAATTTCTATGTCCCAAATAATTATATGAATGTCATAAAAATCTACAGTCATTAACAAAAACAGGCAAATCAGTGGCCCATTTGCACCATTTGAAACAATGTTTTTAAGAGTTTAGAAGAGGGTTACTCACTGTTTCAGGAAATTGAATTTTTTTGAAAATTTAAATTTTTTAAAAACTTTATTTTTCCTGTTTCTTCTATGCTTGGATTCATATCTCAATTTGTTATGCCTTGTTTTGCATACAGGGCTTGTTCCTATTGGATTCATTGTTTCCTTCTATTGAGAATTATGGGTGAGATTTATATATATATAGGAACCCAGTACTTCATGCATCTAAGCATATAATCTGGCACTGAGCAACACCCCCAGAAAAATATATTTGTGTATCTGCGTAGTGATCCACAAGTTTTGTAAACATCTCATGAAGGCAGCATGACATCCGATGCTTATGTGATAAAGTGTAGTTTCTCTGGGATGAACCTGTATCAAGGTGGAGCAGGTAAATTCTCGAATTCTTCAGATTGGTCTGGCATCCCTGTGAGTGAAAGAGATTGCTAATGAACAACCATTGAACCTCATCTCCATACTGCCCTTTTCTTGTTGCATTGGACACATCTTCGTTCTTGCACGTAGTTTGAGCTCTAGAGCTGCTTTATGGTGAGGGAGAATCTAGGATGTGAACTGGGATGCGACTTCCGACCCTTTGCACTTTGCTGGGTGGCTGCCCATATGTGGCATGGCTCTCCTGTGTGGCTCCTAAGGTCCACATGGCCACCACCCACTGCCCATTCAGCCCAACCCAGTACTTACAAGAGTGACCTCTGGTGCAGCCTAGTGGACCTCCTTAGCATGCTTTCTAGCTTAGGATCATGACCAGAAGACCTAACCCTGCACCTGTGCTAGACTACAGTGTGGAATAAGGGCTTTGCAACTGAGAAGGATGTAAAAGAAGCTCCGACTTGACCTTTAATTTTACCAGTAAAGACAATGGGAGCCTGTTTAAGAGGCAAGTCTCACTGACAGTGGGAGAGAAAGATGCATGTGTTCCTTTCTTGCTTGAAATCATGATCGCACTGGGCGCGTGCTAAGCTCGGGGCTGGCCAAGCAATAGCCTCTAGTTGAAGGGACTCATCATCTAGGGGAGGAACTGTCACCAGCTTATTGCTGGAAAATGAGAAGGGCTCAATCGCTGTCTATGGAACAAATAAACGAAAGCAAGAGTCAAGGGGAGACTGACTCCGTAGGAAGACTGTGTGGTCCTTTCCGTCATGTGCATTTGGAAACAGTGTGTAACTCGTCCGATGAAAGGAGACCTCAAGCCACAGACAGAGTGGCCCCTTCCATGTGCACCAGACAAGCTCCCCTCCTCCACTCCAGAGAAGCCAGAGGTCCACAGGACGCGGAGGGAGTGGGTCCCATCTTACTCCGTCTTTAGATTTTCTCTTTTATTTTGCTGCTGCTATCCTTGTGTGCTCATGATTTATTTCTGAGCGCTCACTGACATCTCCGAGTGGATTTTGTTGTGTTCACTAATGGCTGTGTGTTCACGTCAACCTGACCGAGGCTTGTGTGGCCCCTGGACTGTATGCCCTCACTCTCTTTTATTCACTTTCTTTTAAACTTTAGCATTCTTGTACCGTTCACTCTGTCTCAATCCCCGAAAGTCAGGGGCCTGCTAACTTAAGTGACAAAGAGCAGCAGAGTGTCTCCCAGATCCACAGGGTGCCCTACCTGAGAAGTCCCAGGTCCCTCTAACAGCAGTGCATCAGGAAGGACTTCCAGTTGGGTGGAGTCAGTGGCAGTTTTATTTGAAAATGATTCCAAAACCTGTAGGAGACACAAAGCAGGGAAATACGTTTTGGAAACCCCCACACCTCCCGTTTCACCAGGACCTTTTGGATACTGCTCTCAGTTCTCCCTAATGCAGCATTTCTGAACTGATCAGGGCTCAGGAGCTTGCAGTTTTCAGGGTGTTGAATACAGAGAGTCCCTCCAACATGATGAGCCTGTCTTTCTCATGGCATTGTTATGAGCCTTGCTTTAAGGAATTCTCATAGGTGAAAAAACCCAGATTTATATGCTGTACACCAAAGCATTAGGGCCTCGGCTTGGCAAAGGGGCAGGTGAATGTGTCTTGGGGTACATTATTCATAGGATGAAGAACTGGCTTCCTGAAGAACAATTTGGCAGAGGGCACCGAAGGCCTAAGCCCTGTGTTCACCAGGCCCATCAATGACACACCCAGGAGGTTGTCCTCAGGAAATCATTAAGGAAGTGTGCAAGATAGAGCTGCATGCTGATCTGCCCAGCCACGGGTTGGGACAGTGAAAGGCTGGAAACAACTTAGAGGTCAACCCAAGATGGGCTCCTTGAAGTCTGGACATGGGCAGATGGTGTCAGGGAGGCGGGCATCGAAGAGGCTGGGGAGAGTCTGCAGGAATGTGGACAGTCATGATGATAAAGTGTGGAAAGATGCACAGCATTGTCCCATTTTTATAAAAAAAATGCTTGTGTTTGTGAACAGAAGAAGGATGATTAACTAGACACCAAAATGTCATCACTCTCTGTCAACGTGATGGGATTATTTGTGGTCTTAATTTTAAAATATTTTTTCAAATTTTCCACAGTGAATTTGTGTGGTTTTTGTAAGGAGAAAACTGTTTGGCAAACCCACTCATTCTGTTTTAAGAGCAACAAAGATAAATTGGGCCGTGACTGCATCCTAAGATTCATTAATGCATCCTATCAAAACATGACACACCAAGATCATCTTCAGCATCTAGGGCCTAGAAGTTCCCAAGACGAATTATTTTCATTAAGAAACCTCCAGACTCTCCCCAAAGTTGCTGTATTCTCCCCCCAATCCTGTCAGGACAGGAAACTGGGTATATGCTCTGTTGAAAATGAACAAAACTTGCGGTGCATTTCTGCCGTTAAAAGGCTATGGGGTGCCTTGCGGGTCCTCACGTATTTGGGTGTTAAGTTGCACAACAGTTGCACTGAAACCGCATTTAAAAACAACAGCAAGGATACTGCCCTGCCCCCAACAATACAGGACACTTTATTGAAAACAAATCTATTTAGAGAAATGCCAAAGGACCCAGAAATGGGCACTGTTATCAAGGGTGACCCTACGTGGGTGGAGGGTGGGGCAGGAAACAGATGTGGTTTCCTGGGAGGTGCCTGGTGGGGTCACTTTGTGTTTCACATACTCCACCTTCTTCTAAATTTCAAACTGTAAGCATTCAAAGGAAATAAATAAAAAGAAAGTTTGAATAAACGCCAGTAATTGCAGGCTCAAGACAGAAACGAGATGGTGGGTTTTTCTGAGGCATTTTAAATGAGAGGATTAGAGGTGATTATAAGAAAGGGTGCTCTATTCTTCGGTAATTATTTTCCAAGTGTGAAAATGGAAAATGGCCTTTTCTGAGAGTGCAGTTCAAGTCTTCCAAGTGTGAGTGCAAAGACTTGCACAGTTGTGAACAGTTGTGAAGGCTGAGCGAGCCGCAGGGAGCGGACCATTCCCACAAACCAGCTCGTCCACCCAGGTCGCCGTCAGGGCTGGGCGGAGGCGAAGGGGGACATGGGGGTTCACCGAATTCAAGGACCGCATCTTTGCCACCTGAGCCCCCTCCTGGTTCTCGCCTTGCTATCTTGTAAAGCCTTTACCATTCCCACTCAACACAGCCTCCACGAGTGATCAGGACACTGCTACGTCGAGGGGCAAATGACCCTTTGGTGAATCCTTTCCCAGCCAGATCTGCCTCCAGAGAGCTACTGAGGAAGGGCCTGCTTGGGGAGTCCCCCAGGCAGGCTGGGCTGGGGCCGGCAGGCCTGTGCACTGCCCCAGCGTCCTCTGCTGTGGCCAGGGGTGGGGGACAGGTGCTGCAGACTTACAGGTGGTGGTATATGTCAGGGTCCCGCTGCAGCCGGGTCTGGAATCCTATGTACAGGTCATCCCAGAGGAGCCCGTTCTTCACCACATGTCTGATGACGTCCACCCGACTGCGAATCTGAAACAGATGTGGAGCAACTCTCAGGATGGCCAGGCCCAACAGGGCGTGGAGCCCTATGCCCGGGGCAGCAGCTGCCCCAGGCAGCAGGGGGACAGGAGTACGGGGTCACCTGGAGCAGAGAGCATAGCTGAGGGGAGGGAGAGAGCCGGAGGGGAGTCAGGAGTCTGGGACACGGGGCCTGGAGCCTACTGAGCAGACCGCTGGTTCCAATCCAGGTTTCAACGGTGCAGCCTCGGCACCTTCTGTGCCTCACGTGCAAGTGGAATGAACCCAATAGAACATTCCTCATAGTACTGTCATGAGGATTATATGAGCCAATGCAAATAAAATTCTTAAAACAAGGCCTGGCACATAGTAAGAATTGGACGCGTGTTTGTGATCATGGTTATTACAAATCAGAGTGTCCACTTCTCCACCTGGACGTCCAGGGTAACACAGAGCCTGCAAGTTCAGGGCAACCTGTGTGTGTCCAGCCTGTGGCAGAGCTGGACTGCTTACTTCAGCGGGTTAGGACCTGACCCTTAAGCATCCTCCACTGCTAATACTGTTGAATGGTCAGAGTAGCACAGGAACGGAGGGGGCAGACGCCCCGTGTCTCCACCTGTGTGGAGTAACTGTGTGCTCTCATGCCTGCGGAGGCTTGGCTTCTCTATCAGGAAACTGAAGAGAGACAAAAAGTGAATTCATATCAGCAGCAGGAAGGGATGGTATCCTGAGACTGGACAGGTTCTAACAGCCTATCCGTCAGAACCTGCGTAGCAGGCAGTATCTCTTCCTAGGACTGTGTCGGATTCAGTGACTTAATACTTGCAACCAAAAAAAAACCAAAAAAACAAAAAAACATTGGAGAATTGGGGGTTGATCTGAGAAATAGCATGTAAAATGAGGTCTCGGAGGCCGGTTAGATCTGAGGATGAGGAAACAGGAAGAGTTGGGATGGTGTCCCTGTTTCTGCCGTGGCTGACTGGGGATCCACGATGCCCACGACAGATAGAAAAGCAGACAGGTCAGTTTTTAGAGAAAGGAGACGACAGGTTGGATTCTGAACTGGTTGAAAATGAGGTACCAAGCATTCAGAAATCTGGGTGATGGTATCAGCAGGCAGTTGACAGCTAAGAATCCAACACTTGACCAGAGCACGGAGAAGTCCGGGCCGGACGTGGATCTGGGAGTCTTTAGCAGAAAAGTGAAGTCAGCAGATGAGTTCACTCAGGAAGAGACTGGAGGAAAACAGAGGTTTGTGCACGGCGTTCTGGAGGGAAAGAAGAGGTTCTGGATGCAGAGGAGGCACTCTGAAGAATGCCCGAGAGGCGCAGGAAGGGAGGGAGGACAAGGGCACGGTGTCACCGGAGCTCAGGACAAGATTTGTCATACATCTCCTGCCTCCTCTGCATTCCCAGACCCAGCCAAATGTTGACAAAGCAATTACACAGGTGCAGACCACCACGGTGAAAAGGAAGGGCGTCACTGACCGGAGAGTCCCCCTAGTTGAGCAAATAGACAGTAGGCAGAGCCGTGGCCAGGACGGAGGCTGCCCAGTGGACGTGGAAGGTGCTTGGACAAGGAGGGTAGGGGCAGGGACCACAGATGAGCAGAAATGCATGTCCACCAAACAGCTGGCCCCTCACCTACCCCCACGCAGGGTCCTCGCCAAATACGTTCAGATGGTTCTCTGAACACACGGACTTGATGTCGGGGAGAATGAGAGCAGAGTATGTTGTGAAGCTCAAAACAGGGCCCCCCCACATTTGGGCACAGGGTCCTCAGCCGATGGATGGCTCCTCACCTTCATGACTCCAAGCATACTGGTGACCCCTGAGCAAAAGGGGTGTTGCCTCACCAAGTCACAGTTCTTGACACATTTGAATTAACTATCTACATTTCTGTATATTTCACATGAGAACCTGTATTCTCAAGTTCTCTGTAAAACCCAGAGCTGGAGCTCAGCAGGGCTTGCTGGCTTCTGATCTGGATTTGCTTTCCACATGATGCCATCCCCACCCAGCTCCACCCCTCTGTGAGAGCTGCCATGGGCCATTCTGAGCAGTGAAGTGTGGGGTCTGCACCTTCAGGTAAAGTCCATGGGTTACGAATCCTGCCCTATGCAGCGGCCTGAAATTAGCCTGCACATGTCCTTTTATTGGGAAACAAAGACTCATCATTTTTAAAGTCATCTACAAAGGAAGAAGGGTCAGCTGGCATCCGTCTTCTTTGGAGTAACTTTGCATGCCACTAGTGTCTATGGGAAGGTTAGCCACCTACAACCCCACGTCGGCCACGCTGTCCTGTAACCCAGGCAGTGAGGGAAAGGTGCCCTGTCTCAGGCTGCTGGTGAAGCAGAAGTTCAGAAAGGAGGGAGCAAGGAGGGGGAAGACATGGAGGATCTGGAAGCAGCAGAGGAGGTGGGTTTGCAGCAGACCTGGAGCTCACCCAGACTGGAGAAGGAGAAAGGCGGGCCTGAGTCTAGGGACAAAAAAGAACACAGTTACGGCTTTGCAAGGCAATTAAGGCAACAAACAAACAAACAAACAAAACAAGGATGGAAGCAATATGAGAAGGCTCTAAGTCCCACAAAGAGGGTCTTTTCCAAGTGTGGACACAAATCACATGTATGGGGCTCTCACTAAGGCCCTAGGAGGTACCACCCACGAGCCCCACCACAGCCCACCGAGGGCACGGCAGGCACGCTTTACCCCACAGTGTGTTTGAATCTGCAGGAGAGCCACCACTCTATCCAGCGGATGTATTATGAAAAGCTTTGAAAAAGCGACTCGTTATCAAGTTAAATATTTTAAATGACCTTGTGTTAACCCTTGCAAAGGTGATTCTCCTGTAAGACTAGCAGACACCTTAATCTAGAGGTTTTCTCAATCCAGGCATGAGTGCCCACACAGGGGCTGAAAGCGTCCACTCTGGAGCTTGAGCCCAGTGCCCTGCACCACAATCTACCCGCTGGATGATGACCTTGGTGACTGATCTCACTCCTGAGTATCACATCGTACAATGGGACAAGAGTAGTATCTGTACCTAGGGCTGTGTCGGATTCAGCGACTTAATACTGCAACACATGTGGAACTGGGCTTGGCATAGAACAAGCTAGGTAAATGTCATGTAACAGATCTTGAGAAGATTCCTTTTGCTTAAGATGGGAGCAAACGTAGCCAGGCGTGGTCCTGTTCACCTGCAGTCCCTCCTATTCAGGAGGCTGAGGAGGGAGGCTTGCTTAGGCCCAGGAGTTCAAGGCCTGGCAACATACAGATATTCCATCTCAAAAAAATAAGAATAAGAAAAGTGTAAACCCATTCCTAATCCATACGGTGCTTCGTGCAGGGCTTTCTTACATGTAAGACCCCAGTTTTCCAAGACCTGTGAGTCAGGTAGGTGATTATGGGTTTTACTGGGGTTTCAGCATAAGGTTCTCTTCAATAGCAAGTACTTCATGAAATGTAAAGATCCAAGCCAACGTACTAGAGTGTAGTTTAAGAGCACATCGATTACCTCTGTTACAATCAGGGCTTCACACATTTAAATGGTACCTGCAAAAAACTCAAGGGCAGACTGTATGCC
This sequence comes from Callospermophilus lateralis, assembly GCF_048772815.1. Lineage (NCBI taxonomy): Eukaryota > Metazoa > Chordata > Mammalia > Rodentia > Sciuridae > Callospermophilus > Callospermophilus lateralis. The sequence continues at coordinate 159,392,651 of NC_135310.1, forward strand.
CTTGAAACTTACCTAGTGACTCCAACGCTCATACAGAATTCTACTTTGCAAGGCACGCTCAGGTGTATCATATCATTTGATCAATGCATCCACCCGGTGGGAACATGCCCCGTGGAAGGGAAAAGCCAAGGTGGCAGATGAAGGAACTTGCTCAAGCCTCAGAACCAGAGACCATGACCAGCAGGGCTGGGCACCAGTCCCAAGCTTGACCATCTCCCAGGCCTTGGCTCTCTCCTTGACCCCGTGCTGCTGAGGGGTCTGCTCAGAATTGGAGTGTGACAGCACACACACATGGGTTTATGTTGACTTCCTTCACTGTGACACCCAGTGGGTCCACCTGGGGAAGGAGACGCCACTGGACAGAGGAAAAGCGAGGTCTAACAGCAGCTGAGACCGAGGGTGTTTGGAAGGAAGCAGGTGGGAAGCCAGTCTCCACAGACGGCTCAGGAAGAGGCAGAGGGGCACTTGAGCTAAGAGAGGCTTGTGAGCTGGGACAAATGCACAAAGTAGGGGGTCAGCAATACGCGTGCTGTCCCTGAAACGCTGTTAACCTAAAGTTATTGTTAAAGCCAGAAAGGGAGAAGGGAGGAGGGCGGGAGGGGAGGAGGAGGAAGGGAGGAGGCAGGAGGCCCCTCCACCAATGCTGCTGACCTCCTCATAGGGATGCTCCCGGCTTGGTCTTTCTTCAGGAAAGGATAAATCCAGGAAGTCCACCAAGTAGTCATACCCTCCAGGAAGGGGGCTGAAGTCCTCATCTGTCTCGATCATCTGTGCACATGGAAGGGGAGCATCACCTGGGGGTCGAGGTCTTTGACAAACCCTAAGAATGTTGGGCCCAATGTCCTTGAAGGACAGCAGTGTGTTGGCAGTTGGTTAGTCCCCCTCCGACCCCCAGGCCTGGAGGACATTCGAACCCTAGCCTTCTACAAGCAGAACTGCTTGCTACCACTACCTTCAGCCCGGTTCACAGAGCAGGCCCTCACGATCTTAAGCACATCAGGTGAGGGGTAAACAAAACGTGGGCTGCTTGTCTGTCGCAGGTCTCATTGAAAGCTGCAGTGGTTTTCCTCATTTCCAAACTAATTGTCCAAGTGAAATATCATTTAGACCCATGTTTCCCAGGTCTTTGGATTTCTTTTTTAAAAAATCTTTATTTTATTTATTTATTTGTATGTGGTGCTGAGGATCGAACCCAGGGCCTCGCACGTGTGCTAGGAGAGCGCTCTGCTGCTGAGCCACAACCCCAGCTCCCAGGTCTTTGGATTTCAAAGATGATTTCCTAAAAGCATATCTGGGAGCTAACACAGGTAACGACATTTTATTTTGTCAAGTGATGACTTGGAAAATAAGTCTGACATCTGCTGTCCTTGCATGTCACTCAGGAATATGGCAATGCCTCAAAAACCATCTTGAAATACTGATAAGAGGTGATATCTCTGTACCAACAGCATAACCACATCTTTACTTTTTTCACTAATGACCAGCAAAAACGTTGTCACAGACAGGCAATGACCCCCAGGGAGGTTTTGGAGAGTCACTGTTTTTGAGCAGGGTGTGGCGCGGCATTTCTGTTCGGGGATTGATAGGTAATCTGGGGAACAGCAGTCTCCCTGGGGGTGAAGGACGCTTGTCTCTAGGGCCTGAGGTTTGTGCATTCCTGGTGCCATCCCTAGCCTTTGCCCCACTACGTGGCCCTGGCTGGCTGGCTGCTTGCTGACCTGGCAGTCCTGATGCCCATTTCAGGCCCCTTTCCCTGTACCCCGTCTGCTGGTAGCTGATTTGCCTTCGCGTACACCTCCAGCTCTGCCGTCGGGTTTTAACCTGAGCTCTTCTGGTTGCCCTGCACACTGCTGTGGCCGGGGGTGTCCTGACCTAGCCCAACTCTTGGTGCCTTCTGTCCTCAGCACATCTGTGGGTACAAATTACCTGCTCTGTCTCCCTTGGCTCCACCCTCTGGGGGGCTCCCACCTCCTCGCCCCCCTGTTTGAGTACTCATCCCTGCCATGCCAAACACCGAGACCAAAATGAAACACCCACAGACAGACACAGACGTTGGCAGCCCACCGTGATGGGAGAGAACGGATGCCGCCAAATAAAACTGCGCTGGACTTAGAGAGCAGTCCCCACTGTACAAGGAGGGGATGTTTCTCACAATGCCAGATCTGTTCTCTGCCAGGCAGGCAGCAGGACGTGATGACGTTCACTGACAGATTGGTAGAAAGAGGGACTCCGTGTATCCCCACCATGCGAGGGAGCAGTACTAAGGCATACCCTGACCACCAGGTTATAATTCTTAAATCCAGCCCAGGTGAAGTATTCTTTTATCCAGGATGGGTGCAGAAAGATCTCGTCGCCTACAGCAGCATGCAGGGCGTCCAGGTATGGCTGGAAGTCCCAGGAATCCTTGTAGATCTTGGTCCCTTCTGGAGGCTCCACGATGCCCTTGCTTAAAGACACAGCGGGACAACTGTGAGGGGAGAGTGCGCAGGCAGGGAAGGCAGAGGCCTCCAGAGCAGAGGCTGAGGCTGCTGGGAAGGTTCCCGGGAGCCCTGGAAGCACCACAGGGGCCACATGAGCCTGAGTCAGGGCAGGGTTCCTCCAGCTGCACCTCCCTGAGGAGTCCTGTCCACGCCTCCTGCTCCTTCTCTCACCAGCCCTGAACTCAGGCACGTGAGACCGAGGGCAGGGACTTCCCCACCGCTGTATGCCCTGTACCCGTGTGAGGCCTGGTGAACGGAGGCGCTTAATGAATCATTCCTAAATCAACGCATGTGTCCATCACTCTGAAATTCCTACACTCACAAAATGCACAGTGCTATTTATCCCCTTCTCCAGCACCCACCACTGCCTGTGGCTGGAGCCCCCTGTCCCTTCTCCTCCCCTCGCCCTCCTGCCTCCAGCCTCCCCCTCCTAAGACATCCCTAAATGCCAAAGACTGCAGAGGCACCTCCCCTGACCGCATTTCCTGGGCTCTCCTGTCCCCTCCAAAGGAGGCCCTTAGGCTCTTACTCTGTGTCCCTATGCTGGGTGCTAGCACTGAGACCCAACACCAGTGGCTCCGGCTTCCCAGAAGCCCTTGATGTGGCACCAGGCTACAAATGCAGATTCCTGGGCTCCGCCTCAGATCTATGGATTCGGAACCTGCGCGGGAACCCAGGGAGCTGCACTGTAAGTCCCTCCGGCCCCTGATGCTCATCAAGTTTGGTAACGACTGCGGCAGGATGCCTCTGGGGCTCGGGGAGATGACGAGCCCAGTGCTGAATGAGGAGAGCTCCTGGGCGCCACTATTGACCACCTCTCACGCCTGGCCTGAAGAGGAAAGCCACTTCTGTCCTGGGGACTTTGGGGACATCTTAAAGAAATTTTAAGCAGGGAAGGAGCAGGAATGGTCTCACAATGGAGAAAGATTCACTTGTCAGCAAAGAGGACAGGAGCTTTCAAACACTTAGCCTCTAGTCCCAGCGAGAGCTGCCTCTGCACCAGAACCCACGAGCCAGGGCTCGCTGTGAACAGAGGTCTCATGGAGTAAGACCCTTCTTAGTGCGGTGCTCGCGGGCCTTTGCTATTTTGTTCTGTTCTGCCCTATTCCTCCATTCCACCCCATTCTGTCCCTTAATGGAGACGCTGTTTGTGGGAGGTGACACTGATTTTACAACCCCCCCCCGCCCTGGTGTGGGACCTGCAGACTGAAAAATGCCTGCATGGAGCTGGATGTGGGGCTGGGGGACAGCTGCACACACGAGTCAGGGTCACTGCAGGCAGCCAGGTGAGGGCTGTGAGCAGCGGGATCCAGGCGGAGGCCAAGATGCTGCAGAAGAAAGATGGACGTGAAAAACTTCATGAAGCATCGACTGGGTTTGGGAACTAGTTTGGGTGGAAAGCCAGCTGACGGGCAAAATGGTCTGACTGACCCTCCATGCAGACGTGGCAAGGCCGGGCCAGGGGTGCACGGCCCTCCCCCAGATTAGTGCACTTCTAAAGCCGGGAAGAAACCTGGGCTGCTGTTTGGCTCAAGGGGAGGACTTAGGTCCAGGTTTGTGCCCTCAGTGTGAACCCTGCTGTTGTGACCTCAGTGGGACTCACACTGCCTGTGCGGAGGAGCTGTCTGTGGGCCAGGTGGTTGGCAGGGTGTGCGCTGATGGGAAGACGGGCTTTCTTGCTTGTTGTTTTTACTTATATAAAGCAACATAAATTTGAGCTGATCCATACCAGAAAATAACTTACTCTTCACCCTTTAGTAAGGTGATTATTACATAGGCTGAAATGTTGGAAGCAGACTGTCTTCTTTGCCCTGAGATTTGAAACATATGTATTAGTTTATTTAACTTAAATAATAAGAGCTGTAGTTTTCAAGGTGCTATGTGGATCTCATGGCCTAGGAAGCTTAATAAGCAACTCAGCAGACTCCAAGACATGAACCTGTCCCGAGTGAGAGAGAAGCCCTTTTTTTTCTCAAAGTACTGAAACACGTTTATAAAGCATTTTCATCTTCCATGAACATTCAAGACAAACCTGTCCGTTGGGTCCTTTAGCATCCTGCCCAGGTCAAGGGTGGCTCCAGGCCGTGGGGTCCACGTGAGCACGTCAGAGTTTTTCTTGATAAGGTTGTTGAGTTGATTTGGGTCATTTTTGATGTTTGTTTCCTTAATGTATCTGGGAAAGAAGGGCATTCCCATGTAAGAAGGTTTCTTCCCAGAGGCTGGTCTGACTATGACAGCCACAGAGTCCCCGCTTCCTAACAGCCACCCCCATCAGTCCACGGAAACCTAAGGGCTGGACTGGAAGGTGCGACAGACATAGAGCTCGTCTCCACAATGCCTCCCGAGAGCGCCACCTCTACTCTGTTCGCTGTAGGCAGAAGGAACCTCAGGTCTAGAAAACTGACTGGGACCTGAGTGGGCAGTCCAGCCCAGGACCCACACAGCCCCAGCTGGCAGAGCTGCAGGGAGGGCCTGCCCCCAACTCCAGGCAAGTCTGAAAAGTCCCTTGGTTCAAAGCCATTTAGAACCCCCCACCCTCAACACCCCTGTCCTGAGACCACACACATGCTCAGTCACAAGCCATCCTGGACCCAGCTCCTACTGACCCCGGTGGGGGGGCTCCCAGATCTGACACCAAACCACGACCTCTCTCGAGAGCTGTAGCTTTTCCAACTCTGTGTCACACTGGAAGGCAACTGGCGGGCAGGGACAGGGAGAACGGGAGGCGAAGCGTGGTCTGCACAAACAGCTGGTTACGTGCTACAGCGTGGCTGCCTGGACTTGGAATGCTCAGGTGAGACAGACAAAGCACACCGAAGCATTTGTAGCTTGGAATCCATGAGCAGACGTGAGCAAAGTCGTTGTCTCTGGCACCCACAGGCGTCCAGGCCCTTCCTTTTTGGTCCCCATCAATGTCCCCCCCGGGACTGAGGTCCTTCATCTAAAGCAGGGCCACCGCTCTCTCTTCCTCTTGCTGCCGTTGGACTCCCTGCCTTCAGTGGCCCATCTCGAGCCTCTTCCTAAAACACAATGTGTGGCATCACCAGATTCCACAACTTCTCGATGCTTCCTTTCTCTAGAGCCCTGACGAAACCCACAGCTAGAGGCCGAGCTCTGAAGGGTGCGGTGGTCCTGAGGGTGACGTCCGCCAGCTGCTCACATACAGATGCTTTCAGTTGCCTCCAAAGGCAGCCTCTGGGTAGCATGTTTACCCCCTCCCTCCTCTCTAAGTCCCTGAAATCCCTCATCACATGTCTTCCGTCTGAGTTCTCGTCCCTGTCCCCATCCCTCGTCACAGGATCAGCCCTCCTGTCCTCTCCACCATACAGACATGCAACCTGGCGTCTGGTTGTGTCCCTGCTCCTCACTGGATGCCCTGTTGGCTCCCCACCTCTCCAGGGTGCAGTCTCAGACATGCCCTTCCCCTGCCCCTCACCGACCCCCATTATCCTGCTAGGCTGCAGCCTCCTGTCCACACCTGTCCACCTTGCTGGTCTGTGGCCACCCAGGAGTCCTTTCCTCACCACCACCTGTGTCCCCTTGGCCATCGGAACATTCATCACGGTGTATTGAAGTGTCTCTCTTCCAGTAAACCATAACTGGGGACGGCCACTGACCTCCAGTCCCCAGCGCCTAGCCCAGGCCTGCTCACTACATGGAAAGTGCTGGGCACGGTGGTGCACACCTGGAGTCCCAGTGACCTGGGGCGGCTGAGGCAGGACAACTGTGAGTTTATGGCTAGCCTCAGCAATTTAGGAAGTCCCTAACCAACTTAGACCCTGTCTCAAAATAAAATTTTAAAAAAAGGTTGGGACTACAGCTCAGTGGTTAAGGGTACCAGGATTTAATCACTGGTAACCCCCCCCCAAAAAAAAAAACAATAAAAACAAACATAAAATAAGTGATACATGACTGAGGGACAGCATTTTGGGGGCTGGGGTTGTGGTTCGGCAGTAGAGCGCTTGTATAGCTCTTGTGAGGCCCTGGGTTTGATCCTCAGCACCACAAAAAAATAAATAAAATACAGGTATTGTGTCCAACTACAACTAAAAAATAAATATTTTTTTAAAAAGTTTTTTTTCAGCAAAAGTGTGAATATGGTAAAAAAAAAAATCATCTTTTAACCTTAGGCCAATCCTACTGAAACACATCAGGAAGGTGTGGGCAGCTCAGCGATGTCCACGGGAAGGCTAACGGAAGGGGACACACCAGAAAAGGCCACGCGGAGTGACCGCACATGTACTAACTGGCTCCAAAGTGGCCAGTCATGCTTTAAGGATGAGACAGATGACGTCTGAAGTGGGCAGAGCATTGGTCCCAACGAGCCGTGCAGAATCTGGACTGTGCGCAGCCCGCGGCTCTTACTGCGCTGTCTGTGGCCTCCAGGGGACAGGAAGCCGGAGGCAGCCTTACCTGAAGGTGGTCATGAAACAGGCTGCAGAAGGTTTCCTGACAGCAGTAAAGTCAGACAAGCAGAGAGGCATGCGCTCCCCAGAGGAGGGGGCGAACCTCTCGCCAGCGCGTGGCGGCCCCTGCCTGGACGGGAAATGTCCATCTCAAAGAGGATTTTGTGAAGCAGGTGGCAGCTGCTTGTGGACACTCCGTGAGGGCCTGAGTCATGAGTTCACTCAGGATCCCATAAACTCTAGTCAATGGGATCATAAAAGCAAAGTTCAAACATCTCTACAGTTTATTTAGCATTTCAAATAATAAAACTATGCTCCACATCCTACTCAATGGGTAGATATCTTCTGTTGTTTCTACGAGAGATTGTGAATTCTATAAAATGTGCAAATACCAACGTATGGCCTCACAGAGATGATTTAAGTATATGAGCTTCACCTTCCATGGCTTAACGGGAGGCCTCCTTAGGAACTGTTCACCTTTTTTGCTCTTTAATTTCCACGTTTCCGGAGAGGCAGTTATTTGAATGGGGGGGCGGGGCTCAGTCCTATGGCTTCAGCACCCACATCAGGACAACGCACAGTTCTCCTTGAGCCCTCTGTAGTCAGACGCCCCAAGCCCTAACTCCTGTGCACAGCCTGTTCTCCAACCCCTGGCTTTGCCCTTTCCAGGATGTTGTATGAACAGAGTCAAATGGAGGGCAACCTTTGGAGACCGGCTTCTGCCATCCGTGGTGCCCGAGAGGCACCTGTGCCGGGTACACAGAGGTTGCTCTTACACTGACCGAGGCCCCTGCATATTGACCCACCCACCCGCTGAAGGTCAGCTGGGACCATGTGTTGACTAGGAATAAAGCTGCTATTCATGTTTCTGCATAGCATTTGGGTAAATAAAGAATTAAATGCCTTTAGAGTAAATACCCGGGGGTGGGATTCCTAGATCGTGATGCAAGGTTACCTTTAAAGAAGCTGCTAACCCCTTTTCCAGCTTGGCTAACAGTGGTAAGTGTGTGTTCCTGCCACTCTGTGCCCTTGCCAGGACTTGGCATTGTGGATTTCCCAGAAGGCTATTAATTCTAACAGTCAGGGGCCTGTGGAGTTGACTTGCCTTCCCTGATGGTTGGTGCCGGTGAGCATCTTTTCATAGCTAATTTACCATCCATAGGTCCTCTTTGGTAAAGTGTCTGCTAAAACATTTTGCCCATTTTTTACTTTCTTGCTTCTTATTTTTAAAAATTATTATTTGAAGTTGTGGTCTTACTGCTGAGTATTAAGAATGTATCATGTACTGTGAACACTAGTTTGGTAATATATTCTGTCTATAGTTGGCCTTTCTGTCCTTTTGAGTTTCCTTTATACAGCAACTTTTTAAATTTTTATAATGTTCTGTTAATTTTTTTTTCATCATGCTTTTGATGTCATATGTAAGAAGTATCTAACTCATGGTCATAAAGATTTTCTTCTACAAGTCTTACAGTTTTATAAAATTTACATACATGTCTATGATTCATCTCTACTTTTAGTTTATATGGTGTGAGCTTTAGAGGTTCTTTTTGCAGATCATTGTGCAATTGCTCAAATAACATTTATTAAAGACTTTCCTTTCTCCAAGAGATTGCTTTTTTTGCATCTGTATTTCCCCAAATTGTACCTTTGTCAGAATCAGTTGGCCGTGCTTTGTGGATCATTTCTGGATTCCCTGCTCTGTCCTGTTCTGTGTGTGTCCAGCCCGTCACCAACACCACCTGATCTTGATTTCCATAGCTTTAGAGTTTATTTTAGAATTGGATGGCATGCATCCTCCAGCTTAGTTTTGTATTGACAGAATTGTTTTGACTAGTCTAGTTTCGTTGCATTTTCTGAGACTGTCTATACCCACACAATATCCTACAAATCAAAAACTATAGCAAGATTTCTTCTCACTCCAATCAGAAGGGCAATTACACATCAATGTGTTTAGCTGTGCAATTCACAATAGCCAAGTAATGGAACCAGCCCAGGTGCTCTCCAACAGACAAACAGATAAAAAAAAATGTGGAATTTAGATGAAATGGAGTTCTACACAGCCATAAAAAAGAATGAGATTATGGCATAAATGGATGAAACTGGAGAATATCATGCCAAGTGAAATAGACCAGACCCAGAAAGTCAGAGGTTGAATGTTCTCTCTCCTGTGTGGAAGCCAGAAAGAAAAAAAAACAGGAAAGGGGAACCAATCCTATGAAAAGAAAAGAGAGACCAGTGGGAATTGAGGAGGAGTGAGAAGGGACGGGAAAGGGAGAAACGGCAGAATGAAATTGACTCAAACTATCTTTGGTACATACATGAATACACCACAGTGAGTTCCACACTTATAAAAACTATAAATAAATAGAAGACAGACCCACAGAATAGAGGAAAGGGAACAGGGGGAGGGAAAGGGAAGTACTGGGGACTGATGATTTAGGGCAAATTATATCCCATGCTTGTATAATTGCCAAAACAAACCCCAATACCATGGATAACTACATAACTACTCCAGTTTTTTTTTAATCAGTGTTATTTTATCCTCAAAAGTGGTTAGAGCTTGACACGGTGGTGCACACCTATAATCCCAGCAGCTTGGGAGGCCGAGACAGGAGAACTGTGAGTTCAAAGCCAGCCTCAGTTTCTCTCTTTAGGGTTCTGTAGTTTTCATTGTATAGATCTTTCACCTCTTTTGTTAGGTTGATTCCCAGGTATTTTATTTTATTTTTTGAGGATATTGTGAATGGGGTGGTTGTCCTCATTTCCATTTCAGAAGTTCTGTCGCTGATATACAGGAATGCCTTTGATTTATGCATGTTGATTTTATATCCTTCCACTTTGCTGAATTCATTTATTAACTCTAATAGTTTCTTTGTAGACCCTGTTGGGTCTGTTAGATATAGTATCATATCATCCGCAAATAGTGATACTTTAAGTTCTTCTTTTCCTATTTTTATGCCTTTAATTTCTTTTGTCTATCTAATTGCTCTGGCCAGTATTTCAAGAACTAAATTGAGAGAGGGCATCCCTCTTGTTCCAGATTTTAGCGGGAATGCCTTCAGTTTTTCTCCATTAAGAATGATGCTAGCCTGAGGCTTAGCATAGATAGCTTTTACGATGTTGAGGTAAGTTCCTGTTATCCCTAGTTTAATTTCTGGTGTTTTGAACATAAAGAGAGAAATAGAAGAAGACCTTAGAAGATGGAAAAATATATCCTGTTCATGGATAGGAAGAACTAACATCATCAAAATGGCGATATTACCCAAAGTTCCCTATAGGTTTAATGCAATGCCAATCAAAATCCCAAGGGCATTTCTTGTAGAAATAGATAAAGCAATCATGAAATTCATATGGAAAAACAAAAGACCCAGAATAGCAAAAGCAATTCTAAGCAGGAAGTGTGAGTCAGGCGGTATAGCAATACCAGATTTCGAACTATACTACAGAGCAATAGTAACAAAAACCGCATGGTACTGGTACCAAAATAGGCAGGTGGACCAATGGTACAGAATAGAGGACACAGAGACCAATCCACAAAATTACAACTTTCTTATATTTGATAAAGGGGCTAAAAGCTTGCAATGGAGGAAGGATAGTATCTTCAACAAATGGTGCTGGGAAAACTGGAAATCCATATGCAACAAAATGAAACTGAATCCCTTTCTCTCACCATGCACAAAAGTTAACTCAAAATGGATCAAAGAGCTTGATATCAAATCAGAGACTCTGTGCCTGATAGAAGAAAAAGTTGGCTCCAATCTACATATAGTTGGCTCGGGCTCCAAATTCCTTAATAGGACGCCCATAGCACAAGAGTTAATAACTAGAATCAACAAATGGGACTTACTCAAACTAAAAAGAGAGGTAAATAGGGAGCCTACATCATGGGAACAAATCTTTACTCCTCACACTTCAGATAGAGCCCTAATATCCAGAGTATACAAAGAACTCAAAAAATTAGACAATAATATAACAAATAACCCAATCAACAAATGGGCCAAGGACCTGAACAGACACTTCTCAGAGGAGGACATACAATCAATCAACAAGTACATGAAAAAATGCTCACCATCTCTAGCAGTCAGAGAAGTGCAAATCAAAACCACCCTAAGATACCATCTCACTCCAGTAAGATTGGCAGCCATTAGGAAGTCAAACAACAACAAGTGCTCGCGAGGATGTGAGGAAAAGGGTACTCTTGTACATTGCTGGTGGGACTGCAAATTGGTGCGGCCAATTTGGAAAGCAGTATGGAGATTCCTGGGAAAGCTGGGAATGGAACCACCATTTGACCCAGCTATTGCCCTTTTTGGACTATTCCCTGAAGACCTTAAAAGAGCATACTACAGGGATACTGCCACATCGATGTTCATAGCAGCACAATTCACAATAGCTAGACTGTGGAACCAACCCAGATGCCCTTCAATAGATGAACGGATAAAAAAAATGTGGCATTTATACACAATGGAGTATTATGCAGCACTAAAAATGACAAAATCATGGAATTTGCAGGGAAATGGATGGCATTAGAGCAGATTATGCTAAGTGAAGTTAGCCAATCCCTAAAAAACAAATGCCAAATGTCTTCTTTGATATAATGAGAGCAACTAAGAACAGAGCAGGGAGGAAGAGCAGGAGGAAAAGATTAACATTAAACAGAGACATGAGGTGGGAGGGAAAGGGAGAGAAAAGGGAAATTGCATGGAAATGGAAGGAGACCCTCATTGTTATACAAAATTACATATAAGAGGTTGTGAGGGGAAAGGGAAAAAAAAACAAGGAGAGAAATGAATTACAGTAGATGGGGTAGAGAGAGAAGATGGGAGGGGAGGGGAGGGGGGATAGTAGAGGGTAGGAAAGGTAGCAGAATACAACAGTTACTAATGTGGCATCATGTAAAAATGTGGATGTGTAACTGATACGATTCTGCAATCTGTATTTGGGGTAAAAGTGGGAGTTCATAACCCACTTGAATCTAATGTATGAAATATGATATGTAAAGAGCTTTGTAATGTTTTGAACAACCAATAAAAATAAATAAACCTAAAAAAAAAAAAGAATCATCTTACCCCTGATATTTCCTCATACCGCTTTTCCTATCCCCTGACCCCACCCTTGTTCCTTGCTCTAAGTCTCCATTTGTCCTTGTTATATTCAGGGTGAAGTCTGACCTCTCTCCCTTGCAGTAGACCCTTCCTGAATGAAGCCTTCCTCATTTGTCTTAAAAAAAAAAAAAAAAAAAAAAAAAAAAGCCAGCCTCAGCAACTGGGAGGTGCTAAGCAACTCAGTGAGACCCTGTCTTTAAATAAAATACAAAATAGGGCTGGGGATGTGGCTCAATAGTCGAGTGCCCCTGAGTTCAATCCTCAGTACCATTAAAAAAAAAAAAAAAAAAAGTTCGTCAGAATTTGCAATACACAATGTTGGTGTGCCGTTTCCAGTTTTGGAAGGTTTAAAATAATTACTCTCTCTAGTAGATACAGACTGCTTCTCGTTGGGTGAGATTTGGAGGTTCATGGCTTTTCAGGGATTTGCCTGTTTCCCCCAGCTCTTGCCCTGGTGGACAGAGGCACTCATGGTATTTATCAGTATTTTCCCGTCTCTGGGGTCGTGGGGACCTCCGCTCTCACAGTCACCTCTTCTTGTTTTCCTGGTCAGTTGAACTAGAAGTTTATTGTCTTACTCGCCTTTCCAAAGAATCCGGCTTAAGTTTCATTGTTTTTCTGTGTTTAATTTCATTGACATCTGCTCTTACATTGATGATCTCCTTTTTTATGGCTTTGAGTTTACTTTGCTCTTCTTTTACAAGGTAGAAGCTTAGATTGTTGGCTTGATACTTTTCCTCTTTTAGAATGTAAATATTTAAGGCTATAAATTTCTCTGTGAACACTACTTTATCTGTATGCCACATGCTTTTATTGACTGACTGATGGATTGATCGATTGAGACAGTCTCACTCTGTTGCCTGGGCTGACCTTGGATCCTGGGCTCCAGCCATCCTCCTGCCTCTGACTCTGGAGTAGCTGGGACGGCAGGTGGCATGCCTCTGCCCCTGGTTTGTATCCCACAAATATTTTTTTTCTTATTTTTTTCACATCAAAATGTTTTGTAGCTTCCTATCAGACTGACCCTTTGGTCCATGGATTTACTTAGAAGTTGTTTAATTTTCAAGTGTTTGGAGATTTCCCAGTGGCCTTCTCTTGATTTCCAGTGTGGTTCCAAAATGATTAGAGAGCATCCATTATACTTGGTTAAGGTTTATGTTATGGCCCAGGATATCGATTCTCTTGGCGAATATATATCCTTGACAAGTATGCGTCTTCTGCTCTTTTGGAGTGAGTTCTTCCTAAATATCCATCAGATCCAGTTTTCTATGTCCCTGTGATTTCCTGTTTCTTGTTCTAAGAGTGACTAAGAAAAGAAGGTTCCGTCCAGTAGTAATTGTGGGTCTCCACCTCTGTACTCAGTCCTACCAGTTTTGCTTCATGTATTTGAAGTTCTGTTTTTCAGCACAAGCACGTCTGTCTGTCCCAGCTCTCTAGAGGATCCACCTTTGGTGCACTGGCCCTCGCTACGTCCCTCGTACGCCTGGGGCTTTTCTTCTCTGGAGGCCGAATCTTCTGACACTAGCAATCCAGCTTCCTGTGGATCGGGGTTGACATGGTGTAGCTTCCCCATCATTTCACTTCAACTCACCTACTTCGCTGTGCTTAAAACGGGTTCCTTATAGAGAGCATAGGGCTGGGTCTTGTTCTTTCATCCATTATTACAATTTTTCAATATCCAATATTACAATATCCAATTTTGGGGGGCAAATTTTTAAAAAGAAACACTTTATCATAGCTCAGCATTTCACTGGCCGTCAGATGGATTCTGTTCTGCGTGGCGCTGCGTGAGGTCACTCGTGTGGCAGGACTCCTCTAGGACACCCCCAAGGACATCGTCCCATGTCTGTAGACCCTTTTATTTAATGTAATCATTGCTATTTGGGGGTTCATGTCTACCATTTTTTTTAACTTGTTTTCTATTTTCTTTGTTCTTCATTCTTCTGTTTCCCCTTTCCTTCTATTCTGCTATTTACGTATTTTTTGGTATTCTATTTAGTCTGCCTGTTATGTGTTTTTACTGTATCTTGTGGTGTCGCTTTTATAGTTGCTGCTCTGGGGATCAAACATCCCATATTTAACTTTTCACAGTCTACTTAGCATCTACATTTCACCAATTGGCGCTGGATGGAGATGTGATACAGTGATGCAGTGTTTTAATTATCCCATGTATCACATCTACTGTGTGAACTGTTGTAACAAAGTACCACAGACGGTGATGCTTAAGAAACAAATTCAAACAAACAGAAAAGTCCTGTATCATAGTTCTGGAGGCTAGAAACGTAATGGTGCTAGCTGTGAGAGAAAGACTTGCTTCCCACATCTCCTTTTAGACATCTTCTCCCTGTGTTTCTTCACATCATTTGCCCTTCATATGTGTTTCTCTGTCCAGATTTTTCCATTATGAGGACACCAGCTAACTGTATTGGGGCCCACCCTAATGATTCCATTTTAACTTGGTTACCTCTGTAAAGATTTAATTTTTTTTTCAAATAAAGTCACACTCTATGGTACGAAGGGTTAGTTCTCCAACATAAGAATTTGGAGGGAACACATTTCAACCCATTATCAACTCCCTCCGACAGTTACAATTTGTGCTTTCAAATGTTCTATTTTTTTTTTAATATTTATTTTTTAGTTCTCCGCGGACACAACATCTTTGTTTGTATGTGGTGCTGAGGATCGAACCCGGGCCGCACACACACCAGGCGAGCGCTCTACCGCTTGAGCCACATCCCCAGCCCCAAAATGTTCTATTTTCAAGACCTTAAAAAAAGAAAACTATCTAACAACATGCCTAGATGTGTACAATTTCTACTGTTCCTTCCTCATTTCTGAGGTTCTGAGCTTCTCTTTGGTATCACTTTTCTTTCGTCCAAAGAACTGCTTCTAAGATTTCTTTTAAAGCAGGCCTGCTGCCAATGAATTATCAAATTTTCTTTTACCTGCGAATATCTGTATTTTACTTACATTCCTGAAAGTTATCTTCACCAGATGTAGGTTTAGTTGACAGGGTTTGTTTTGTTTTGTTTTTGGAACATACTTTAAAAAATGTTATTCTACTAATTTCCGGTCTTCATGGAGTCTGACTAGATACTCCATTTTTTTGGATTGTTTCCTCTTAGTAATTCATTTTTTTTTTCTGGATGATTTGACATCATCTTCTTTATCTTCAGTTTCCTGCTGTCTTAGTTAGAAGTACTGAGACATTGATTTCTTTGAGTTTACCTTAGGGTTTTCAGTGCATCTGGGATCTACGCCTATGGGACTCATCAAATCTAGGGAGGTTTCAGCCATTTTTTCCTCCCATGATACTGTAACACAATTTTTCCTTCTTTTTTTTGGACTCCAGGGACATGAATGTTGACCTTCTGCTGTTGTCCCATGGGTCTCTGAGCCTCGGTTTTTGTTTATTTCAATGTTTTTCCTCTTGGCTGTTCATAAATCCAATGACTTCTATTGATACCAATTCATGTCCTTTTTCCTTTGTCAATTCCATTATGCATTTGAACTCATTGAAATTTTTTTCCCAGTAAAGAGAGGTTTGAATCCAGGGGCACTCATCCACTGACCTACGGCTCCAGCCCTTTCTTTTTTGAGACAGCATCTAAGTTGCCCAGGCTGGCCTTGAACTTGTGATTTTTTCTGCCAAGTAGCTGGGATTATAGGCATGTAGGACCAGGTGCAGCGATTTGTGTACTTTTGAATTCTACACTTCCATTTGTTCCTCTGTGTACTGCAGCTCTGTATATTTGCATTCATTTCTACAGCCTTGACCACTCCTTTAAGGAATCATGGTTAAAACAGCTCCTTACATGTATTTTTTTTTCTTCTGGTCCAACAACTGTGACAAGTTAGGTTTGACATTTGTTGTCTTTGCCCTTATGAGACACTGAACTTTTCCTCTTTTTTTCTTACGTTGAGTATTTTGGATTGTATCCTGGACATTTTCAATATTATATTATTGAAATCTGGTTCTTGTGTATATCTTTCAGAGAAGGTTCTAGTTTTTGTTTTAGCCAGCAATCGACCGGGTTCGTGGCAACAATTCACATCCACCCTCTGAGGGCTGTGTTTCCAATGTCAGTTCAGTTTTCAAACCTTTGGGGGCCCTTTTCAGATCTGC
Organism: Callospermophilus lateralis; assembly: GCF_048772815.1. Lineage (NCBI taxonomy): Eukaryota > Metazoa > Chordata > Mammalia > Rodentia > Sciuridae > Callospermophilus > Callospermophilus lateralis. The sequence continues at coordinate 159,408,771 of NC_135310.1, forward strand.
TTCACAGCATGTCACCTAGTGACAAGTGTGGGACCTGAGCTGTGGTCCACCCTGAACTTCAGGTCTGAAAGCCTTTGGTATCTTGGTTAGGGCCACATCCTCACATGGTACAGTGTGAGCAGGCCCAAGAGCTTATCTGAATTTTTGATAGCTTATTTTCTTAAGTGTCCTGTCTGCAGTCTCCCTAATATCTTCATTCTCTGTTGAAAATCCAGGGCTTCAGGTTCCCTTATGGATCTCCCAAGTCTTTCTAAAAACCACACCTGCTTCTGGGCTCAAGTGGTGAGAGGTTAGAGAGAGAAAAACAGCAACAGGCATCTCTCCCCCTCTTGGAGCCCAAATGACCTGAACTGAGAGAAGGGCTCCCGCTCTTGCAGTTTCAGGTACCTGCACGATGACGGCAGGTGTTCCTGCCGATGCTGCTGGGTCGATTGCCTGGGAACGGACGGGAGACGATGGAAAAACAAACCCCACACCCAGAAGACTTCCCTACCTTTCAGTCCCCACCAGGGCGTGGTGCCAGATCCAGGCTGTCCTTGAATACAGCTGGGGACACGGTGCTCTTTTAAAATGGGGGAATTACGGCTGATTCATTGGTACTTCGGATTCTCACTTCCTCCCCAGATCTGCCTGCCACCACCTGCTGTCCAGAGTCCTCAGGGGCCTGCTCCATGCCTCTGTACGGTGGCCCTCGGTGACGGAGACCAGGTGGTGTGAGCTGTTTGCCTTGGCAGAAACGAACACCTGTTTGCCCTGCTGGGTTGCAGGGCAGGGGGATGGGAGACCTGGGGGTCTCGTCCAGTGCCCGCTGCCTCTCCTGGTGACCAGCCCTCTGCCAAACTGAAACGCTCAACGTCATTCACCATCTCAGAGTGGCTTTCAGAAAACCTGCATTCAGTCCTTTGCTCTGAACTATTAGGTACACAATCAAGAGAAGGAAAGAAAGGAAGGCTGTAGAAAATGATGTTTTTTTGAGAACCTTCCATGTACCAGGCAAGGCAGCGCACATTAATTATCTTATCATTCTCAAAATAACCTTTTTAAAAATTTTTTTTCTTTTTGGTTACAGGTGGACACCGTATCTTTATTTTGTTTATTTGTTTTTATGTGGTGCTGAGAACTGAAACCAGCACCTCACATGTGCAAGGCAAGCTCTCCGCCACTGAGCCACAATCCCAGCCCTCAAAATAACCCTTTAAAATCATTCTTATGCTCACAGAAAATGGAATCAAGTTGGTGACAGCCCTGGTCCCACTGTTAGTAAGCAGGAGAATACAGACCCAGGTGGAATGCAGAGCAGATCCCAATTCTGGGCTCCCCTCCTTGCAGACTTATGACCTGCACTCTGCACACATGACAAAGGATGGAGGCTGCTTACATTTGTCTTCCAAAGGTTCCGATGCCATCTCTCTCCTTAGTCCTCATGCTTAGTGATGTGGCACCTGTGAGTGGCTCTAGGGTCTCTCCTGAACCCCTTTCTGAAGCCTTTAGGACAGAATCGATATCTAGCTGGCAGGCACTGCAGAAGTCGACATTTTGAAGTCATTTTGTGCCAGCTGGTTAAAGTCTGCCTCCCTGAGCCACCCCAGCCCCTGCCCTCCCCACCCCCGGACCTCCTGCCCTCTCCAGATTCCCACAGTGGAGGACTGAGGCTTGGGAACCTCGCTCCAGGGTCCCATCAACTCTTCCTGACGTCCACATGATCAGCATCCACGCCCCACTGGCGGATCACTGGGCTGGCCCCTCTGCTTAGAAGAAGTCTTTGGACCACAGCTATGTCATCTTTTCTGAGGGGAATTGAAAGCTCATTTTTTTGTCAACTGACTGCCATTTAACTCCACATTGAGGAGAGTGTGGGACACACTGAACTACAGAGGACTCCTGGTTCCCTTAGGAAACTGGAGAGCCTCAGCCATGTCCAGGGCCAGCACCTTCGAGTGTCTGGGAAACACGTGCTGAGCCTGCATCCTGCACCACCGAGGTTCCCCCCACCCCACCCCAGCTCCTAGGACCACCGATCCTGTGACTTAGAAATGCAATGATGTTCCAAGGGACTGGATCTGGGTTATAGAGAAGACAATTAAGGATAATTAAAAGCAAAGGACTTCTTTACAGTTCTCACAGGTGAAAGCCATGAGCTGAGTTCCTATTTACAAACTCACTCCACAACCCATGAACCAAGCTTCCAGGGTCCCTCACTGAGAGCTGCCAGGGCCCTGCTCGCAGCACTCGCACCCTAACGTGATGCGAGGCAGTGACACTGAGCCTCCTTCTGACTCCTGACTGATCAGGTGGTCAGAAGCCGCAGATCCCAAGGCAGAAAGGGGAGGGGCAGGGGTTTGTCACAGCAGGAAGAATAACAAATGACTGGCCTCTGGGCAGGACCACGAGGAGGACACTTAGCTTCTCTCTGCCTGGGGCTGCTGATGCTGCGGCAAACACCCGTGGACAGTGTTCTGCTATAGTGACACAAAGCCCTTAAATTTCACCCCAGCTTCGGTGGACCTTAGGGACAACAGACTGTCTGTCACAGCAGATCCTAAAACCCTGAAGTGATGATACTGCAAGGTTAGGAAGAGACACATTGTGGCCTCAGGCCTTTTCCAAGAAGATGATTCTACCAAAATCAAAAATTTCCATGTCTAGAGAAACAAACTCCAGCTATCCAGGACTCTGCCACCCAGCATGGCTCATTATCCACAGTGACCACGTTCTGGAAGAACTATCGAGCTGAGAGAATGGAAGGGAAGTGTTCTCGACACAGGAAGGATGACAGTGTGAGGCATTTCGTGCCAATCAGCTAGACTGTCATTCTGCGTGTATATAAACAGCCTGAGACATCATTACATGATAAAGATATATGATTTTATCTGTCAATTCAAAAATAGTTTAAACTTTTAATGAGATTTTGGACATTCTTTTTTCCAATACCAAGTCTTTGGAATCCAATGTGTATTTCAAATTTATATCTCAGTTCAGGTACTAAATTCTCATCAGAAAAACTTTATCTGGATTCAGATTTAATAAAATTTATAATTCAAAAAGTAGAATCACATGCTCAAATTGTTATAAACTTAAATTTTTCTAATAACAGAATTAACCATCAAAAATTCATCTTTATGTAATATTCCAATCTAGATTGACAAAACTGGCTTGTTTCTTTAGAAGAATTAATTTGATTTCGAAAAAAAAGCATATCTAGCTTCAAAACTGTGTCTATCTGCTGGACATGCTGGCACACACCTGTAATCCCAGCAACTCGGGAGGCCAGGGCAGGAGGACTGCAAGTTTGAGGCCAGTCTCAGTAACTTAGTAAGACACGGTCTCAAAAAATAAAAAAGGAAAGTGATGGAGATCAGTGGTAGAGTATCCTCGGGCTCAATCCCCAGTATAAAAAACATCACCACCAAATATATCTATCCAAGTTTAGGGAGTTCACAAACTTTTGTAGCAACTTGTTAATATTAATACTGACTTCATAAATCATTAAGTAACTCTAAATTATGACACTAATAACATTCTTCAAATTCTACTTGCAATTTTTCAGTGAACTGTAATGCTGTCAAATTAAAATAAAACTATCTGCATATTTAATTTAGAAAAATATGTACAGCTATAATATTGATTTGTGTCATGAAAAGTTTCCATTTTAACACAAAAACTCGTTATGGGTTGAATTGGGTTCCCCTCCAGATACGTTGGTGTGCTAACCCCCAGTCCCTCAGAAGTGACCCTTCCCGAGAGGCAGACCCTCCACAGAGGTGGTCAAGGTAAGCTTGAGTGGACCTTGATCCAGCACAACTGGTGCCCTGAGAGCACAGATATGCGCAGGCAAGGCCACCTGCAGACAGTGTGGGGAAGCCTGGAGGCTCCTCCCCAGCAACCGCAGAGGCCTGACCACCGCACCTGGACTTCAGACGTCTCAGCTCTATATCCGTGAGACCACTTGCTGGTGGTGTCCTAAGCTGCCCTACAGTATGTGGCAAGTTTTAAACAGCAGCCCTAGGAAACTAGCACCATCCTTACAGAACCAGTCACAAAAAAGCCTTGCCTCTCACCACACCTTCAAATCAAGCTGCTCCATGATGAGAAAATGTGACCACACTGCCTGGTTTTGTCTTTGATTCCTGAATGTTTGCCAAGCATTTCTTTTGCGTCAGGAATCCCGAATTGGATCAACAGTGTAGGTCTTCCCTGACTTAACCAACATGCTTTGGCAAAATGCACGAGATTGGCAAACTCAACCTTTCCATAAATTGGTGATGTTCGTAACATTTGAAGAATTTATGTTGCCTCAAGAGAAATCACATCACATCCCAGGATATGAGAACAAAGCCTCACGACACAATTCTGTTCTGAGGTGCAGGGGGCACAGAGAAGGTTCTGGAGCCAGGCAAACCAGGGTGTGCTGCTCAGTGCCACTCTCCAACAGGGTGGCTGGGGCACGTCCCTTGCCTCTGTTCAGACTCCTGACCTGCAGAGCAGGCTCAGGCCACCTTCTTCACAGGGCCATCAGGGGCGAATGTAGATGGCTTGGCTAACAGCCCCCTGTTCACTTCTTGGCATGCCCTCAATAAATGCCTTGCTCTTCCCTTAGGGATCTCTGAGGCTCCCTCTGAGCTTACTTGGGTGTCTTCTGCCTCATGCTCTCTGTTCTCTGGCAGCTGTTTAACCAGCTCAGGGCTCCTCCCCTCCCCCCATCTCCCCCTTCCCATTGAATTCCAGCACAGTCACCCCCTCCAGCATGCATGAACTTGTGTGTAAAAACCGTACGAAGTGTCCCGCCGTACTTGTCTGATGGGTGGGACTCCACAAAATACCCAGCGAAGGGACAATAGATTCGGGGCTGCAGGTCCTTCACCAGCTGAGCCTTGTAGTTCAGCAGCTTCTTCCTCTCTGTCTTAATGAACTGGGCTTTCCACTCCTCTGCAATGACAGTATTTGGGTTAGAGTCTCCTCTGTTCAGAAACCACAGAAAAGCGGATGCTCTGGTAAGCTGGAGCTTGTTCAGAAGGAAGATTGACGACAAAGGTAGAATAGAGTACAGCTCTGAGGCACTGGGCTTTCTCCTTGATAGGGGTAATTTTTTGGACCCTAGCTAAATACATAGGTCAGCATGTATAGTCACACCTTGCATGTGAGCACATTTTAAAGGCACTTGATTCTAACTTTTCACTAACCCATAAATGATTATTACCATACTTTTAGTGTATTATAAAAGTATAATAAAAGTATTATAAAGCCTATTTATCATGACTTTACAATGCAAGCAATTAAGAGTATAAATGTTGAATCAGATTTAGGATCAAGGTCCTGCCCCAACCATATACTGGTTGTGCAATATTGGGTTAAACTACCTATTTTCTCAACGTCTGCTTCTTCCTCTGTAACTGGAATCCTGATGTCTACTTCACAAGATTGTCATTTACCATCCATTCTCTCAATCAATATCTGTTGTGCACCTACTATGGGCTAGAAGTGGTTGTAGGCACTGGGAATACAGTAGTGAACAGGACCAGGCAGGTGCCTGCTCTCAGGAGCATTTGCAAAGAATGAATTTGTGAGGGAAGCAAATAAGAAAAGTCTTTACAGAGAGTTAGGTGCTAGGAAGAGATTAAAACTGGGCCAGAGGACAGAGGATGTCTGGGGCAAGTGGGTGGGAAGGAGGGTCTTTAGGCAGGGTGGTCAGGGAACCAATGGCTGTTGAGATTGGACATAAAGTTGGCAGTCACGCAGTTTGTGGGCAGGAGGACCCCAGGCAGGGGGAAGAGCCAACGCAAAACCCTGGCAGGAGGGCATTTGGAAAGCCGAGGGTGAGGAACAGAAGGCAGGCAGGGTGGCTGGGAGAGAGCGGGTATCCAGAGATGGGCGGGAGAGTGAGCTGGGGATTAGGCAGGACCAGAGTGTGCAGGGCCAAGGGTCAGAGAGCCGTTACTATCATTATTGCCATGACATTTGATAAAGATAAGAACATAAGAAAAACAGCAGCTACCCATAACCCAGATACAGGCACTGATAGCATTTCTATCTCTTCCAGCTCCTCCCGGATGCTGATGCCTGCACACACACTCACACCAACAGGCACGGTGCTGGCTAACCCGGAATGAGTGCCTCCCTAGCACCATGTGAGTTCCCAGGGCCAGAAGCCTCCCTGCCTTCCCTGATCCTGGAGGCCATGAAGCCAATTGCAGAAGGAAGCAGGGGTGCGGGAGTGCCTACTTCATTCCACAAGGAGGGCATTTCCTGCCACGTTGTCAGACAGGGATCGTTACTAACATGGTGATCCACTAATCAGAGGTAGTGAGCACTCAGATGCTGAGGTCGAAGACACCTAATGAAAGAAATATGCCACTTACACATTTTCCTCATGCTAAGCCATGCTCTGTTCTTGCAGTGCTCTGAGTAAAAGGGCTCCTATCTGGGATCCCACTATTTAGAGGGCTCCTTCTGTCCATGCCCCTCCCTGCTGAGTTTACACAGGAACAAGAGGACATGCCACCTGAGCTGTTCTGGATCACATTCCAAGGGCATTTAAGCCTGGGCACCCGTCTCACACCTTCCCCTTCTGCTGGGTTCCAGAAACCCTGTTCAATCTTTCTCTTAGCTCTTCCTGCCCTGCTTCCTGATCTTGGTATTTCTTTCATGTACCATCATCAGATTCTGAGCTGGGAGCATCAGTCTGCAACATATGTGGCTACAAGTCTGGTTTCCCTGGAAGCTGGAAACTTCTTGCAGGGAGGAAGCACATCTCCATCATCTTTGTACTTGTTCTCACGTCACTGAGCAGGGGCCATGCCTGATGTTTGGTATCTCACTGATACAAGATATTACCAGTGAATTTTCCACCGCTGAAGGTCATTGGAAAGCCTGATGCTCCTCCAGCAAAATCACTCATCATCAGAGCAGCGTTCACGGGTAGCCTTCCCCCATTGGGTCTGGTGCAGTCCACGGTGTTGAGTATCTTGTGACCTGTGGAAAGAGAACGCGTGTTCAGGTGGAATCTCAAACAGCACAGCTTGACTTCCCACGCCAGCAGTCTTCTAGGTATGCTCTACAATCTGACTTATTTTACTGTAGGATTGGTTACATTCAAAGAAAAAAAAGAAGAAAATGGCAAAATATAACGACTTCAGTAGCATACACTATATTTTCAAGTGAATCACTGCATTTGATTGGGTAGATTCTGGTGTCTCAGGAAGACAATTAGATTGATTCCACTCTGGGTCACAGATAGATCACCCGTCTCAACCAACTCTCTCCAGACGTTAAGCCGAAAGGATGCAAAGAAGGAGAAAGAGCTGATCATCATGAATCCTTCTATCTTTTGCAAATTCTATGCAAAGTTCATACTTAAGTCATTATCAAGACAGGAGGACCATGTTCTCATAAGAAAATCCAAAGTGTATGATTGGATTTCCTAATGAAATTTTAAGATGAAAGTAACTAAAGACATTTATTCACGAAAGGTACTTTTGAAAAAATTACTATAAATATAAAATATAAAATTACTATAAAATATAAGAATTACTATAAAATATAAAATATTGATTGCCCAGTAGAAAAAAATCTTCACCCCTCTCATATGTACATTAGATTATTGGTGATTTTTTTCTCTGAAAAGAACATAGGAATGGCTACTCGGCTTACTAAGACAAGGATACAATGTAATCTATCCTCTGAAAAAGAAGATACAGAGAAGATGAGAACAGGATGAAGCTGCAGGTGGCTACCACCATCGCTCCTACCCAGAGTATTTTTCATTTTTCATTGTTGCTAAGGAGGAGAAAGTACCTTTGTACTCCACAATAATGCAAGTGTCCATCTCAGGATGAACGCCATCCATCAAGATCATGAATCGAAGATTTTTGTCTACCTGGAATTTAACAATAAAACCAACAACTGTGTATATCAGTTTGGGCTTTAATCCAGTATTTGATAAGGTTGTCACTTCTGGAAAGACTGGTCAACCAGAACTTTTTTAAAAAAACTTTTCAGACAATTTTTTAAAAGCCCCTTATTTGGAATGGGATTCATTACCCTGTCTTATAGGTTACTGTTGTCAGTGGAGATAAATCATCTTTTAATCCTCTTTTACTTAACTGTGCAACATTTGAAGCTTAAATGAAGGCAGTATTTACCCAGCACAGGTCCAAACAACATGGCCTTTCCTCTTAGTCACCTCATTTAAGTCGACCTCAGAAAGCACAGGTGGAAAGTACAGAAGGGAACCCACCTGCTGCCACGCTCCAAATGGCACCACGTTGATGTTAGTCAACTGGACCCCGCTGTGTTTCAGATTCCAAAACACTGGTCTTTCCGTGTCGCCAACATAAATGGGAACATCCGGCCGTCTCTGGGAAAGCTTCTGTAGTGTCGGGTAACTAGGATCAGAGAGAGGGAAAGGTGAAAGATGGAAAATAGGGCTGTCTAGGATGAGAGACTGTCTGTTCCTGAGACCAACACGTTGACCAAAGAGCAAGGAATTGAAAATCAGACCCTCACCAGAGACCAGAGGAGCGGCTCTGCTCAAGGCTGATCAAAGTGGTGAGGAGAGTCTCCCGGAGGTTGTGCTTCCCCTCAGAGCGTGCGCGCACCACACGGTGGCTCTGTAGAGGGTCGTTATGTGCCAAGGTTGTGTGTGCCACTGTGAGGTATGGCGAGGACGAAAGATGAACGGCCAGTCGTCTACTGTATTTCAAATGTGCACGAGTTCCAGGCTCTTCTTCACACTTTATTTGATTCTCACAAAGAGCTCTGAGGTTGTTTGTAGACGAGAAAACATCTTCAGAAATACACAACTCACAAATAGTACGTTGGCACTCACATCTGGATTTTCTGATTCTGAGCCTGGTGCTTCTTTTAGAAGGCAGGTCTAACTTTCAAGAATGTCCTCTCCAGTTTAAGAATCAGACTCACACACAGAATATAATGTCAGGTGAAATAAAATATGTAATCATAGGAAAAGTGTGAGCAAAGTCTACGTATGGGATTTATCAACTGTACTGACAATGTTCACATTCCAACACTGTTAAAATAGGTCCAGTGGGGAAGAATTGCCTGGCTTTCTTTGAATAAAGACTATCCCTAGAATACACTGACCATTTCCCTTGTTTTTGTGATTCAGGGAGGTCTTATTCAATAAATAAAGATGAGAGGGTATGACTCGGGGCAAATGAACTCAACACTTATTGTTCAACTAAGAAAGAGTTGAAAATGGTCTACCAAAGAAATGACTCCAGGGAGTAAAAGTCACAACTTCAGCAACTTTCCAGTGACCAGCTCTTGGCAACACACTGCACAGGTGTCGGGCACTACAGTGGAACCTGGTGTCTTGGCGCATGACAACTGTGCCACACGAGCCTCTGAAGCTAACCTAAAAAGGTTTCAGCCAGTGGCTAAAGAGTAGACTGACCAGATGACACTCAAAATTCTTACCCATGCCCCTAAAACGCAGTGCATTCCCAGAGAGTGTTCTCATATGAACTTTAGGCAATTACATTTTATAGCAGACACCATAAAACAATTGCCTTGCTATCATAATGTGTTATCATGATGCCATGACCAACCATACAAAGTTGTACCACACACCTCAAGTCACTGTGCAGCACAAGAACCCAGGGTCTCATAAGCCTAAAGTTGTGCAAAGTTGGTTCCGAGGGCTTGTGCGAGACAAAGCAATCAGATGGTCGATTAGTGGACTTTTTGGACGGTGGTACCACCACACTGCAGTGGGCTGTGGTCAGTTAAGGAGCATGTTGCAGGTACTCTGTTACTAAGTCAGTTAATTAAAAAAATTAAACTACTGCCTTTAGAAAATAAGAACAAAAGCATATCCATGCCCCACAGTTCCCGTGTGCTTTAGAATAGACCAGCAAGGAGCCAGTCTACCAACGGCCAACCTATTAACCCTAACCATGGCGTTTATGTGACTCTGTCATGTAGGAGAAGGCGAAGCCACCTCAGAAGGACCCTGCGGCCATGGCTCTGTGTGGATGATGGCAACTGAGGAAAGGTGATGATGCTTGCAAACCAGGTAATCAAGCACCACCCCGCAGTTCAGCTGAGAGACGGGAGAAGGTGCTCCCTCCTCTGATACAGCTCATTCACAAATACGAGCGGCTGCTCCCTCCTCTCTCCTCTGACGGCCTGGGTTAGGGATGCCTCCTTGGGATCACCAGTGTCCAGTTCCTCTGGTTTCAGCAAAGTGTGGCCTGGGTTTGACTCGGGCTCCTGAGTCCTACAGGAGCTCTAGGGGCTGCAGACCGGGCCTGGCAAGCCAGCGGCGGGAGCCAAGCCTGGCCTGCTCTTTGCTTTTGTGTGACTTTGCAAGCTGAAGTCAGTTGTGTTCCCCTTTTAGACGATCGTAAAGAAAATCAAACAGACAATAATAATATATGATTCATAGAAATTATGGGATATGAAAATATCATCATCCCTGAAGTTTTATTGGGAGAGTCATCTCCTTTCAGGACTGTCTGCGGCTGCTTCTGTATGACAGTGGTGACGTTGACTCGGTCACAATGCTGATTACACGGCTTTCGGAGCCTGAAATATTTACACTGGCTCTTTATATTTAAAAAAGTAATAAAACAGAGGCTGTTTCCTGTTATAAATGCTGAGATGAGGAAATAAAACCCCAAAGCCCAATCCTGCTGACCTTCAGCCTAAACTTGCACCACCTAGTCTAAGGGTGGCACGTGAGGGGACAGTGAACCCTGTCCCCCTGACAGAGCTTCCTCCTTCCCACTGGTGCAAGGCGCGGGAGCCCTTGTTACATTGAAATCGCAAAGTGCGTGCACACACTAGTGCTCTTCTCTTCATTCCAAATGAAGTGCTCCGGAGCAAGTGGTCACTGTAGGAGAACTGGAGGACCGTCCTGCTCGTGTGGCAGCGTTACTGGCCCCCGAGGTGGTGCCAGGGCTCCTTACCTCAGGTGGTCTGAGTGCATGTGGCTGATGTAAATCAGGTCTGCTCGGCTCAGCCTCTCCAGCCAGTCTGAGGGAGGCTCATGCAGCAGCCACCACCCTCGGGCAAAGGCGGGACCCATTAGCCAAGGGTCAAACACCATCCTCTTGTCTCCCAGCTTGAGGTCCATGCAGGCGTGCGTGAGATACGTTACCTGTGGGCAGAGGGAGGTTCCTGTGATTGAGTCAGTACTGGGCAGCAAAAGTAAGCAGAAAGCTTCTCCTGGCTCGCTGACAACTTGGGTCGGAGAGTTTTGTTCCTAACCAAGGTTAGGCAAGATCTTGGGCTCAACTGCGGCTCAGCAGGCGCCTGAAATGAACAAACTCCCAGCACAGCCCTGAGTCTATCAGAGCAGACGCTCTTGTGTTGGGTTTTGGGTGTCAAACCAATTGATTTACCCAAACTCACTCTATTTAAATCTGGCATTTATGTGTGACCTGCACCATGAATATCTTTTGTGACCCGTCCTTCAAAGCACAGTCTGCAAGGTGCTGTGGCCAGCATTGGGGATCTAAGCATGAGAGTGGCTGTGAACAGGGACAGGAGTGAATGACGCCCAGGAGGGTGCGGGTGCCAGTTGGCACAGCTGAGCAGCCTGGATGGACCCGCCATGTCCGTCAAGAGGCCTGCGTGGCCTTCTGCTCCCATCACCCGCCAGCTCAGCCTGCAGTTTGCAGGTCCTGGGAGACACAGTGGCTTACACAGACCAGCGCAGACTGGGGAATTCCAACCCATTCCTCCTGATCCTGCCTCCCTCCACCTAGCCTGAGAAAGATAAGGTAGCAGGAGCCCCGGCACCAAAGCCAACGTAGCAGGGCAGGAGAGGTCAGGGCCAAATTAGCACAAATTCTGCCGTCTGGGGTGCCTTCCCTTGTTTTTCCTGAAGAAGTAGCTGCTCAAACATACCCTCGTTTCCAAACACACAGAGAAATGAATTTAAGATGGTCTCTCCCAAAGTAATGTTTCCTCTGAAAAATCCCAACTTCTAAGTCTGGAAAAATAGATAAGGAGGTTTTGAAAGATATTAGGGCAAGATGTACAAATATACCACTGTCCCTTGCTGGGGCTTGGATGTGGCTTGTCCCCCACAGTCTCCTGTAGGACCAGCCTGGTGCCATCATGGCCGGTAGAGGTGGGGGGATCTAAGAGGCGGGGCCTAGAGGGAGGCGTCACCCTGGGAGAGACTGATGCAGGATCAGCCCAACCCCGGAGAGCAAGTTGTCACCGGTGGACTGGCACCTTTCACAAAGGTGCTTCTTGACACTCTTGCACGGGCTCCTGCCACTGGGACGCCATCCAATCAGGAAGCTCTCATCAGAGCTGAGCAGATGCCAGCTTCAGGCTCTTTAACTGCCAGAACTATGTGTCAGGCTCTTTTCTGTATAAATTACCCAGCCTCACATATTTTGTTACAGTGACAGAAAACAGACTAAAACACCATTCTGTCTGACGAGGATTTGGCATCCAGCTAATTTCTGAACTTCTTCTAGTGGTTTTGTATGGTTCTCCTTTAGGATCTGTTCTAAAGTTTTGTATTCTTTTTCCCTGAATATACATGAAGGATATTTTTGTTTTATTTCTAGGAATGTTAAAATTTTACTGTTTCCTTACCTGCACTTCCCCAAAAGCCAAATCTTCAGGGGGCCTGGGATCTGAATCCCAGGGGTTAGGAGGATTCAGTTCTAGAAGTAAAAGTCCACTGTTTTCATCCATTTCAACAACTGGAACCAAAGGGAGATAAATTTGGGTTATTAACAAAAAATGACTTAAAAAGTGTTACTGAAATAGCAATCTGTGGTTCAGGTACTCAGAGTAGGAAAAAAAAATCAAAGGAAAATTAAAACAAGTCTACCTCCGACTCACTTTACAGCCCAGAACCCAGAGGCCTGCGGCGCTGGACACGCACCACTTCACCGCAGTGAGCGAGGGAGAGGGATGGGCTCGGTGCCGTGAAGTGCCCTCTGGCAAGGGCCAAGCCCGTTTCACACAGTAAGTAGCCCCCGCCAGCCCGGGGAGGTGGGGAGTCTGGGGACCGGAGAACCCTGGTGACTAGGCAAGAGGGATGTGCGGGTGCCGGGTGTGGAGAGTTCGCTGTTCACAAAGTGCCCGGTAAGTGGCGGCCTGGCGACTCAATGGCCGATGGGGACTGGACCAGCCAGAGCCTGAAGGACCCCACGTGCCAGGGCCGGTGGTTTGGGTCTTATCTTGGAGCCAGGAGGAATCAGTAGAGACTGTGAAGGCACTGTGGGGACCCTGGTGGCAGCCTGCTCAGGACCCACTGTCCTCCTCCTCCTTCCTGCAGCCTCTGTTTCCCCGAGGAGGTGGTGTGTCGCTGAGGAGGGCCACTCAGGCGTGCCTGCGGCCGTGCGGTCCTGGGGGCTCCTAGACAAAGCTCCTACACATTCTGAGCGCAGCTCTGGCCGGCGGGATGTGTGGATGTCTGCAGCAGGATTTACGGGAACACGGCTCCTTCCCTGACCAAGAGGAAGGATCCAGGGACCTGCCCCAGTGGCCTTCCACTTTCCCCTCTTATTTGGGACATGGTTGCTGTTCCTTAGGGACAGGAGCCGTCATGAGACCCTGAGGAAAAGAGCCTCTTACTAAGAGACAAAGCAGAGAGGAGGCGAGCTGGTTCCTGGATGGAGCCATAGAACCACGGCACTTTGCTCTCTGCGTTGCTGGGATGTGAGAAGCAGGCCCCCGTAGGGTCAGGACCCGGGATTGGACGAAGTCAAATTCTATTGCACGAAGTCAAACCAGCACCTCAGGATGCAGCAGGAGGGTAATACAGTCAGACTTGGTCTGAGATCCCTGAGAGCTACGGGAGGCTCTGCGGGGGGACGGTCTCCCTGTGGTGTGGTGGGCGTGAACTGGAGACAGGTGTCCCCCGCAGAACTCTCACTTCCCCACTTCACCGGGGGTGACCTCCAACAAGGCACCTGCTCCCCCTCTTTGATGTTCTTATCTTTAACCTTTGCTACTTCCAAGGATACCAGGATAATCGATCCTAATAAACTCTGCAATTGTACCAATTGTTATCTGAGGGCATATGTCGTCTGCCACCAAGGCAGTCCCGGTCAAGGGCATCTCCAAAAGACAGCAACCAATGGAAAACTGGAGATCCACATGCAACAAGATGAAATGAACGCCCCCTCTCACCCTGACAAGACTCAACTCCAAGGGAATCAAAGACTCAGGCACTAGACCAGAGACCCTGCACCTAACAGAAGAAAGAACAGGCCCAGATCTTCACACGTCAGCCTAGGACCTGAACAAGACTCCCAAAGCACAAGAAGTAAAATCAAGAATCAATAAATAAGATGGATTCAAACAAAAAGCTTCTTCTCAGCAAAAGAAACAATCAATAATGAGAGGAGAAAGCTTACAGAATGGGAGAAAACAGATAGAGCACTAATCTCCAGGATATATAAAGAAATAATAATAAAAAAACCAAAAAAACTTAATGCCAATAAATAAATAAATAAATAAAATCCAATCAATAAATGGGATAAGAAACTAAAGCAGACACTTCACAGAAGAAGAAATACAATCAACAAATATATGAAAAAATGTTCAGCGTCTCTAGCAATTAGAGAAATGTAAATCAAAACTACTCTAAGTCAGAATGGCAATTATCAAAAATATAAGCAACAATAAATGTTGGTGAGGATGTGGGAAAAAAATCATACATTGTTGGTGGAACTGCAATTGGTGCAACCACTCTGGAAAGCATTATGGAGATTCCTCAGAAAACTTAGAATGGAACCAACATTTGACCCAGCTATCCCTCTCCTGGTCTATACCCAAAGGACTTAAAATCAGCATACCACAGTGACACAATGACACAGCATACACAGTGACACAGCCACATCAATGTTTATAGCAGCTCAACTCACAATAGCTAAGCTATGGAACCAACCGAGCTACCCTTCAGTAGATGAATGGATAAAGAAACCGCGGTATATATACACAATGGAATATTACTCAGCCTTAAAGAAAAAACAAATTATGGCATTTGCAGGTAAATGGATGGAGCTGGAGAATGTCATACTAAGTGAAATAAGCCAATTCCAAAAAACCAAAGGCTGAATGCTTTCTCTGATATGTGGATGTTGATCCATAATTGGGGCAGAGGAGCTCAGGAAGAATGGAGTTACTTCAGTTTAGGTAGAGGGGAGTGAAGGGAAGGGAGGAGTAGGGGGTAGGAGAGATAGTAGATGAAATGGACGTTGTCATGTTGTGCACACATATGTCTACACAGCCAGTAGGACTCTACATCACCTAAACCAGAAGAACGAGGAATCATACTCCCTTTATGTATGATGTACCCTAGTGCATTCTACTGTCATGTGTAACTAATTAGAGCAAATTTTAAAAATGTTAAACAAAGGGCATCGTCACTCTGTCCTAGAAGCTGTGTGCTTTGCAATGACATCGAATGTGGAGATGTCTCACCTGCCCCTTTCAAACCATTGCTAATTATACTCACTTTGAAAAAACTGCGTATGGAAGACAATGAGGTAAAAGTGACCACAGAATAAAAAATGACTCACTTCAGAATCAGTCTCGGCCACGGTAAACAGAGATCCTTCCATCAAACTTCAAGTTTTCTAGGTCATTTGATGGACCACACAAGGAAAGAACTGAAAATGTAAAAATTCACTTCCTCTAAAAGCCTTTTCTTCTCCCCACGCCCCTCCCGAGCTTCTCCTTCCCACTTGTGTTCCTCCCTCTGCCCTGGCAAAAGGGGGCTCCCCTGACCAGATCTGCCTCAAGGCCCCTGCCTGCCTATCAACTGCTCAGCCTCCGGCTCCACTGGGACCACATGTCGTCTTACCAGAGAGAGCCTTCCTCCCCCTTTCCTTCTCTCTCTCTCTCTCTCTCTCTCTCTCTCTCTCTCTCTCCCTCTGTCTGTCTGTCTGTCTCTCTCTCTCCTCCTTCTCCTCCCCCTCCTCCCCCTCCTCCTCCTCTTCCTTCTCTTTCTTTCTCTCTTGGTCTCTTATATATAAAAGGTTGTGGCTCAGCGGTAGAGCTCGCCTAGCGCATGTGCAGCCCTGGGGTCGATCCTCAGCACCACATAAAAATGAATAATTTTTTTTAAAAGTGTGTCCAACTACAACTAAAAAATAAATTTTAAAAATCCACTTGTCACTTAGTGATCGTATATACCTATGGGATACAATGTAACATTCATACATTTAAGTAAGTGAACACATGCACACAGGCTATCAGATCAGGTGATCGGCTTTTCCCTCACCTTGAACCCTTACGATTTCTATGTGCTGGAAACTTGCAGAATCCTCTCTGCCACCTAGTTTGGTACAACTAGATACCACTACAGGACACGGCCCCTCTAGGTGCTGTTCCTGCCCAGACCTGACTTAAAGAAGTCAGCACCTAAAAGAAGAGTCACCTCAACATGAGCGAGAAACATGGTGCATCCCTTTCCTTTGTTCTCCAAGGCACTTTGAGGGCTGGAAAGAGTCCCAGCAGGCAGACCCCACGGGTCCCTTCTGTCACACCTCCACGTTGCCTTCCCTCACCTGTCCACTCTGCTCCAGGAGTGGACTCCGGCAGACCACACCAAGGGCTCCCAGACCCTCTGCCTTCCAGGTGGGTCAGTGGGTGGAGCTGCTGACTCCTCCTGCCCTCGCCCTGGGCCACTTTGACCTGGCTGTGCTCTGGGCACCAGCGCAGGAATTATGACACATACTTCACATAGCTCTGGGGGGGGTCAAATGAGACAGTGAATCCTAAAGTGTCTAGCGCCTGGCCTGGGACAGAGCAGGCATTAAAAGATACCAGCATTGTTAGGGTGATTATTTGACACTTTAAGAAGAGTTAAAAAGAATATTCATTACAGAGCAAACAAAGCTACCTATTAGCAGTGGCTGGCTGGAAGACACAGTGGTGTCAGGGACACCCTCCAAACCTCTCGCTCTGATACCATTCCTAAGGACTTTCCTTCTTCCTGATTTTTTTTTCTCTTAAAAGATGCAAAAGAAATTAAGAGCCTGAAACTCTTAACCATTGTTCTGAAAGTACAAAGATAAATTGCATTTAGTCAGGGAAGAGAAACTCTCTGCCGCTGTACATAAAGTGGTGAGAAAGCAGTATCCTGATCTTGACCTTGCAGACTGTGAAATCTACTTCATTTGGATAATAATTTAATTTCCAGGAAAACAAACAAATGATATTCCTTAAACTCTTATTAAGGAAGAATAATAAAGATGAAATGGAACGAAAACACATTAGAAAACTATGATAATAAAATAATCGATTATTGGCATTAAGATCACTAAAGAATAGATCCTTGATTATATAACTGATTGATAAGGATATTCTAAAGAGGGTATCACAAATTGGCAGACTGTCTAATGAATCTCATTTCTTGGTTGGTTAGCTAAACATTCCAGTTAAGTCAGGACAAAGGAATGCGACCTTATCTGGAAAACGTATGATAAATAACTACCAAGGGAGAACTTTTCAGTTGAGCAGCAGTGGAAATAATTCCTTGGAAAATCTAAACAAATACAAATGTAAAAGGAAAATGTTTCAACACTGAAACAAGATGTCAAGCATGTTTTGCTAAATGATAGTTAAGCAAACTATGACCATCACATTTGTTAGACAGATGTTAAGTAAAAGTAACAAGATGCAATTTTTGCCTCAATGAGAAGAGTCTGAGGGCTGGAGATGGAGCCCAAAGGTAAAATGTTGGCCTAGCACACCCAAAGCCCTGGGTTCAATACCCTGCACTGGAAAAAAAATAGAAAAGTCTTTAACATACTAAGCTGCTTATGACTGGAAGAATTTTTTCTTTGCTTGTATTTTTATTTTTCCTTAATGCACAGTAAACTTTTAAAGAAATAAAAGTATTTTGAAAACCTGTAAAAAAAAAAACTGAGAAAAGTCTGAAAACCAGGAATGCCCTGAGCTATTTAAGGTATGGGGAGAAAAGTCATGCACAGATACTATTTGCTGGGAGCCAAAATTCATCCGTTCTGAAGAATGGGTGCTAACACACTTCATAATGGAGAATGGGCAATGACTCACGCACTCATGTAGGGTCTCTAATTAAAAGGGCTGTGTTCATCCTACTTCTCAATTCCTGAGGCATTTGGTCCACGTAAAAGCTACTTTCTCTTTTATTTGCTCCCTTTATCTCATTTCACTGCTTTACAGGGTGCCCTTCAGAGTATCTGTGCAGGAGGTGCTTTGCGTTGTGTGCATTAAGTCCTATGCCCAGTGCAGGGTCTCCACATCAGTAGACCCCCTGATGTTGGGGTCCACGGTGTTGCCAGATGTACATTCAGTGCTCCTCTCCTAACAGTGCTGAACAGTCCACGGTGGGTGTACGTCCACCACATTTTACTTACTCATTCCCCAGATCCTGCCTCAGCAGTATTTCTCGTGATGTGAACAGGAGTAGATTGATGGTAACTCTGCCAGACACTTTCTAGAATGGCTGCACCAGCCACGCTCCCAGCAGACGCTTCGAGATCCCTACATCCCTGAAAATGTCTAGCGTCATCTTAGTTTCTTTTTTTTTTTTTAACCAGTTAAAAAGTTGTCAAGTGAAATCTCCTGGCTTCATTGGTAGTTTTCTGGTTACTAATTAACTTGTAGTTTTTTGATTTATGAGTTAAAGAAATATTTTTGTGTGTTTAGTAGTCTGTGGGTTCCTCTGTAAAATACTAGTTCCTGCCCTTTCTTCCCTTCTTATGTTGCATTTCCTGTCTTGGTCGACTTGAAATACTTCCTATCATCTGCTGGGTATTAATCTCTTGTTGGTTATGGATACTGCAAAATATCGTAAAGTGTCACATGTCTTAGTTTTTTTTTTAATCCATGATGCCCTTCCTTAACCCGAAATCCTAGATATTGATGAAATTATATTTGTGAACTTTAATGACTGTCTGAAGAGTCGAGAAGTGCCACACCGTTTCCAAGCCAGAGATGTCCTCCTGTGTTTCTTCTGTAGCTTCTGCAACGTTGCTCTTCACGTTCATGTGAAGCCTGCTGTAGGTGGAGGGGTAGGAAGTGTGAGATGGGTGAAGGAGTTTAATTAATCAGACCTTTTGCCGGTAACTCAGCGACTCCATGGCAACACCACTAAATGCAGAGAAGCTCTTATTTATTTTTGTGGTGCTGAGGATTGAACCCAGGGCCTTGGGCATGAAAGGCAAGCGCTTTACCAACTGAGCTACATCCCCAGCCCATCAGTTTTGTTTTTGATAGCAAAAACAAAAATGTAAGTAGTTTAAATTCCAACGGAGAAAGGGCTGAATGAATTATGTGTTAGCACTTAATCTGAACACACTTAAAAATCATATATAGGGTCATGCACCCCATAATGATGCTTCATTCAATGATGGGCCACATGTAGACAGTGGCCCCTAAGATCACACTGGAGAGCAGGATCCAAGACGGCAGGCCAGAGGGAGGCAGCATTCTGTGTCACTCCGGGACCTGGGATCCAAGTAGTGGGAATATTGCTTCTCTGCGAGTGAGTAGAGAACCCCGACAGCTGCTGCCACACAGGTCTCCAGGCCTCAGAGTCAGCACAGGGCTACAGCACTCACCCACGCAGCTCCCCCAGGTGCCCGAGTAGGACAAAGGCATTAGCACTGTGCAGGACACCCAAGTGCCGCCCATGCACAGGAACTCCTGTGTGGACCCCCATCTACCAGGTGGGGCTCCTCTGGTCGCCTCCATCTTGGGGCATTGCAACCACTGTCACAGTCCCCTATACACGGTAGCCTGGACCTGGGTACACAGCCCTGGATCCAGAGATAGCCACCAGCCACACTACTGCAAGCCACTGAGCTGCATCTCTGAACAAGCCGTTCAACACCACTTCCTGGCCCCACCTGACCCAACACCCCATTGCTGAAAGCAGCCACCTCCATCTTGGGACACCTTGGTGGCCATCTTTAGTTGGGGCAACTCCCTGCTTGGAACTCTGGCTGGGGCTTAGAAGCAATATCCAGGTACCAAAAGTCCCCAACTCCCTCCTCTCGCCAGCAGCCGCTAACCTGGCACAGTGCCTGAGGCTACGTGACTGGACCTTAGCTCATAAAACTGGGTCCTCAACTGTCCAATATAAGACAGCTCTCAATATAAAATGCCCCTCCCTGTGACAGGGCACAGCCCCCAGAGTGCAGCCCACAAGACGGCCAGAGAGAAAGGTTCCTAATTAGGAAGAAGAAAGGGAGGGGTGAGTGAGATACAGTTTAGAGACTAAGTTAGAGACCAGGAATTGTGAGGCCGACAGGGATATAAGGAGAGAAGACCAGGCCCAAAGGAGATCCTTGGACCCACCCTCCCACCCTGATGACCTTCACATCCTGAGGGTGAGATATCAGCAACATCAGGTGACCCCACCCACTGGATGAGAAGCGAAGCTGGAAAGATACGACCTCCCACAAAAGATCTTCTTTCCAGACTCTCCCCCCCCTTCTCCCACCCTCACATCCCCTACATTTGTGAAACCAAGTACCTTTCATGAATTGGGCTACTGAGGACTGGGATGTCTGAATAGTATGTCACAATGATGTTGTACATTGTTTTATCTCCTATTTTTACATTTTTTACTTTCTTAATATTTATGTTTGTTTTTGAACTCTACTGTCTTCCCACTTATTGTCTCCCCCAAATCACTTTCTCTTTCTTCTCCTGCTACTAACCAACTTTTTTAGATTCCTCTTTCACACTTCCTAAGATCTAATGAGTCTGTATCCTCACCTCCTACCCCTCAACATCTCACCCTACACCTCACCCCCAGTTCTTAGTCCACCACCAGAAACTGCAGACCCTTTTGCAAACCTACTGTTTATATTGTAGATAATAACTGAACTCACCATTTCTGATATTGTGATAAAACCATAAATGTCTCAATAGCAGCTATTTGGTTTAAGGCTGTATCTCTTTGCGTTGGGATCTGTTCACATGGTTCTCCCCCTTAAGACAGAGGTCCTGGAAACCTGCAGGGACACCAGAAGCCTATAGGGTAAAAGCTGTCACACCTCAGATCCCCAGAGCTAGAAGGGAGGGAACATGGACAACATGAAACCACAAGGGAAGGAAGTGCCCCAACAAACCAGGATACTACATAATGAGGACCCATGGCCGGCACAGCAGAAGAAACAAGAGAGGAGTTCAGGATGCACATAATTAAAATGTTCTGTGAATTAAAGGGTGAGATTAGAGAGCAAATACAGGAAGCAAAATATTACAATTAGGAGATAGAGGTTCTGAAAAAAACAAACAGAAATCTTTGAAATGAAAAAAAAAAAAAAGCCAATAAACCAAATTAAAAGCTCAATACAAAGCATCACCAACAGATTAGACCACTTGGAAGACAGGCCTCAGACAATGAAGACAAAAGATAAAAATCTTGAAAAGAATGTTGATCATGCAGTGAAGATGGTAAGAAACCATGAGCAGAACATTCAAGAAGCATCAGATAATGTAAAAAGACCAAATTTAAGAATTACTGGGCTAGAGGAAGGCACAGAGTTCCAAACCAAAGGAACGAACAATCTGTTCAATGAAATAATATCAGAAAAATTTCCAAACATGAAGAATTAATTGGAAAATCAAATAAATACAAGAGGCTTACAGGACACCAAATGTACAAAATCACAACAGATCCACACCAGGGCACATGATAAGGAAATGCCCAGCATACAGAATAAGGACCGGACCTTAAAAGCCACAAGGGAGAGGAACCAGATCACATATAGGGGGAGACCAATTAGGATATCTTCAGATTTTTTCAACCCAGACCTTGAAAGCTAGAAGATCCTGGAACAACATATACCAAGCTCTGAAAGAAAATGAATGCCAACTGAGAAACTTATATCCAGTAAAATTAAACTTTAGAATTGATGATGAAATAAAGACCTTCCATTACAAACAAAAGCTAAAAAGAATTTACAGCAAAAAAGCCTGAACTACAGAACATCCTTGGCAAAATATTTCATGAGGAGGAAATAAAAAACAACAATAAAAACCAGCAAAGGGATATAGTACACTGAAGGAAATATTAATCAAAGGAGAAACCAAGTCATGTTAAATACCAAAAATAAACAAAAACGGCTGGAATACAAATCATGTCTCAATAATAACCCTGAATGTTAGTGGACTAAACTCACCAATCAAAAGACATAGGCTAGCAGATTGGTAAAAAAAAAAAAACAAAAAAAAAAAAAGACCCAACAATATGCTGCCTCCAAGAGACTCATCTCATAGGAAAAGACATCCACAGACTGAAGGTGAAAGGTTGCGGAAGCAAGCAGGGGTTTCCATCCTCATATCAAATAGACTTCAAGCCAAAGTCAATGAAAAGGGATAAAGAAGGACACTACATACTGCTCAAGGGAGCCATGCACCAACAGGACATAACAATTATAAATATATATGCCCCAAACAGTGGAGCATCTATGTTCATCAAACAAACTCTTCTCAAATTCAAGAGTCAAATAGACCAGGACACAATAATTCTGAGTGACTTTAACAAACTTCTTTCACCACTGGATAGAACTTACAATAAAAACTGAACTAATAAATCTATAGAACTCAATAATATAACCAATAAATTAGACTTAACAGATAGAGAATATTTCATCCTTCAACGAATAAATACGCTTTCTTCTATCAGGTCCCAATGGAATGAAATTAGAAATCAATGATAAAATAAAAAGTAGAAGCTACTCCAACTCCTAGAGACTAAATAATATGCCATTGAATGAACAATGGATTGCAAAAGATATCAAGGAGGAGATTAAAAAACTCTTAGAGGTAAATGAGAGCAGTGATACAGCAAATCAAAACCTTGGACACTGTGAAGGCAGCTCTAAGGGAAAGGTCATTGCATGGAGTTCCTTCCTTAAAAAAAGAAAAAGTCAACAAATAAATGACCTCACATTACATCTCAAAGCCCTAGAAAAACAAGAACAAATCCACACCTAAAGCAGTAGAATAATTAAGATCAGGGCTGAAATCAATGAAATTGAAACAAAAGAAATAATTGAAAAAATTGACAAAGCAAAAAGTTGGTTCCTTGAAAAAATAAATAACATTGATAAACCCTTAGCCACGCTAACAAGGAGAATGAGAGAGAAAACTCAAATTACTAACATGTGTGATGAAAAAGGAAATATCATGACAGACACTACAGAAATATAAAATAATTAGAAATTATTTTGAAAATTTGTACTTCAATAAAATAGAAAATATCATAGGAATTGACAAATTTCTAGAGTCATATGATTTGCCTGAACTGAATCAGAATGATATACACAAGTTAAACAGATCAATTTCAACCAATAAAATAGAAGACACCATCAGAAGTCTACCAACCAAGAAAAACCCAGGAAAAGATGGATACACAGCTGAGTTCTACAAGACCTTTAAAGAAGAACAAATACCAATACTCCTCAAATTATTTCATGACATAGAAAAAGAGAGAATACTTCCAAACTCATTCTATGAGGCCAATATCACCCTGATTCCAAAACCAAACAAAGACACATCAAAGAAACAAAACTTCAGACCAATATCTCTAATGAACGTAGATGCAAAATTCTCAATAAATTCTGGCAAGTAGCATGTAAAAACATATTAAAATGATAGTACATCATGATCAATGGGGATTCATCCCAGGGATCAAGGTTGGTTCAACATATGTAAATCAATAAATAGAATTCATCACATCAATAGATTTAAAAATAAGAATCCTATGATCATCTCAATAGATGCAGAAAAAGCATTGGACAAAATACAGCACCCCTTCATGTTCAAAACACTAGAAAAACTAGGGATAACAGGAACATATCTCAACATCGTAAAGGCTATCTACACTAAGCTCCAGGCCAACAGCATTCTAAATGGAGAAAGATTGAAGGTATTCCTTCTAAAAACTGGAACAAGACAGGGATGCCCTCTTTCACACTTCCATTTAACATAGTTCTTGAAACACTGGCCAGAGCAATTAGACAGATGAAAGAAATAAAAGGGATAAGGATAGGAAAAGAAGAACTCAAATTATCACTATTTGCAATAAGATTCTATACATAGAAGATCCAAAAAATTCCACCAGAAAAATTCTAGAACTAATAAATGAATTCAGCAAAATAGCAGGATATAAAATCAAACCCATTAATCAAAGGCATTTCTATACATCAGTGACAAATTCTCTGAAAGAGAAACTAGGGAAACCACCCCATTTACAATAGCCTCAAAAAAAAAAATACTTTGGAATCAACTTCACAAAAGAAGTGAAAGACCTCTACAATGAAAATTACAGAACACTAAAGAAAGAAACTAAAGAAGACCTTAGAAGGTGAAAAGACCTCCCTTGTTCTTGGATAGGCAGAATTAATATTGTCATAATGACCATACTACTAAAAGCACTATACGGATTTAATGCAATTCCAATCAAAATCCCAATGACATTCTGCATAGAAATAGAAAAAGCAGTCATGAAATTCATCTGGAAAAATAAGAGACCCAGAATAGCTAAAGCAATCCTTAGTAGGAAAAGTGAAGCAGGTAGCATCACTATATCAGATCTTAAACTATACTACAGAGCAATAATAATAAAAACAGGATGGTATTGGCACCAAAACAGACTGGTAGACCAATGGTATAGAATAGAGGACACAGAGACAAACCCACATAAATTCAGTTATCTCATATTAGAATAAAGGTGCCAAAAACATACATTGGAAAAAAGATGGCCTCTTTAACAAATGGTGGTGGGAAAACTGAAACTGCAACAAAATGAAATGAAACCCCTGTCTCTCACCATGCACAAAACTCAACTTAAAGTGGATCAAGGACCTAGGAATTAACCCAGAGACCCTGTGCCTAATAGAAGAAAAAACAGAAATCCAAATCTTCATCATGTGGGATTAGGCCCTGACTTCCTTAATAAGACTCCTATAGCACAAGAAATAAAACCAAGAATCAATAATTGGGATGAATTCAAACTAAAAGCTTATTCTCAGCAAAATAAACAATCAGTGAGGTGAATAGAGAACTTACAGAATGGGAGCAAATCTTTACCACATGCAGATCAGATAGAGCACTAATCTCTAGGATATATAAAGAACTCAAAAATCTTAACACCAAGAGAACAAATAACCCAGGCAATAAATGGGCCAAGGAACTTCTCAGAAGAAGATATACAATCAATCAACAAATATACAAAAAAAAAATGTTCAACATCTTTAGTAATTAGAGAAATGCAAATCAAAACTAGTCTAAGATTTCATCTTACTCCAGTCAGAATGGCAGCTATCAAGAATACAGACAACAATAAGTGTTGGTGAAGATGTGGGGGAAAGGCACATTCATACATTGTTGGTGGGACTGCAAATTGGTGCAACCAATATGGAAAGCAGTATGGAGATTCCTTGGAAAACTTGAACTGGACCCACCATTTGACCCAGCTATCCACTCCTCAGTGTATACCCAAAGGACTTAAAAACAGCATACTACCTAGGGACACAGCCACATCAATGTTTATAGCAGCTCAATTCACAATAACTTAACTGTGGAACCAACCTAGATGCCCTTTAGTAGATGAATGGATAAAGAAACTTTGGCATATATACACAATGGACTATTACTCAGCAATAAAAGAGATTAAAATCATGGCATTTTCAGATAAATGGATGGAGCTGGAAAATATGATGCCAAGTGAAGTTAGCCAATCCAAAAACCAAATGCCGAATGTTTTCTCTGATATGAGGATGCTGATCCATAATAGGGGTGGGAGGTGGTGAGCATGGGAGGAATGGAGGAACTTCAGATAGGGTCAAGGGGAGGAAGGGGAAAGGAGGGGACGTGGGGGTGGAACAAGATGGACACCATGACCCCAAGCACATGTATGAAAACAGGAATGGTGTGACTCCACTTTGTGAACAACCAGGGCCATGGAAAACTGTGCCCTGTACGTGCAGCATGAGTTGAAATGCATTCTGCTGTCATGTATAACAAGTTAGAATCAATGTTTTTAAAAAGATTAAATTGGAGCTGAAAAATTCGTGTCACCTAGTGAACCCACAGCTGAAGAGGCAAGAAAAAAGGGAGCCCTCGGAGAAGGGAAAGGGGAGCCCCTAGACCTGGGCCAGCTTCTTCAAAAGCTAAGGAACCCGGGACTCCGGCCCCAGAGGCTGTCCACAGCGTGTCACATGCTGAAAGCAAATCTGTGGCCGATAAAAGAACTAGCCAGGAAGCTGCCCTGGAGAGCGCGCAGGTCCTGCAGAAAGGTCTGTTCGTCTCTATCCACAGGCTGTGGTCACTGTTCCCGCCCAGAACTTCCTGCTGGACCGAGCGCAGCTGGAGGGCCGGGCGTGGTGGGCCTGACCCTGGAGGACCCGTGGGTGTGTGCCTTAGCCAGTCACAAAACCGATTTAAGTCAAAACAAACGCGAACCACTTTAAAGTAGAAGAAAATATGTACAAAAAAGATAAGAGGAGAGAAAATACTTTCGTACAGCTACACGACTGTGTGTGTGTTTTAAGCTCAGTGTTGATAGAAAGAGACGAAAAAACGTTCATGATGTTAAAAAGTCAGCGTGAGCCAGGGGTGACTCTTAAAGAAAGCTCAGAATCAAAAACCCGCCCAGGCCTGCGCACCCACTCGCCCCGCGCCTGCACTCCCCGCCCTGAGCCTCCACTCCCAGCCCTGAGCCTCCACTCCCAGCCCTGAGCCTCCTCCACCGCGTGCGCCCATCCAGGCACCATCTAAAGACCTCTGGGACTGTTTTTACTGTCCTTCTCTGCGCTTGAACACACAAATACCCAGCCTCGTGCGGTAATTGCCTACAGTATCCAGCACGGCCAGGCGCCCTCCAGGCTAGGCTCAGGAGCAGAGGCTGCCCTGTGCAAGCCAGGCGAGCGGCAGGCCGGGCCGTGGGACTGTGTCCACCACCTCTGCACCGTGAAGGTGGCGAACTGCCCTGGGACGCAGCTCTCAGCACGCGCCCTGCCGCCGAGCCGGCACCAGTGTACAGTGTACAGTGACCCATCCTTATTATCATGTGAACAGGATAAAGCTCAAAATGCAAAAATAACACAGGGTGACTACAACCATTCGTCACGTGAAGCCCGAACAGGAGGCTGGAGAGTGGAGCAACTCGACAGAAGATCAACGGGAAACAGGAGACTTGACCAAGACCCCAACCCGGCCCCCAGAGAACTCGCCACTCCAGGACAGCAGGACTCACGCGGAACCGCCTCCCGCACAGACCATATGTCAGGCCATAAAACAAGTTCCAATAAACTTTAAAGGTACAAAAACATATAAAATATGTTCTGTAACACAATAAAATGAAATTCGATACCAACAAGAGAACAACATTGAGGAATTCACAAAAGTGTAGATATTAAACAACATAGTTCTAAGTAACAAATTGATTGATTAAAGAAGAAATCATGAGAGAAATTAGAAAACACATTGGTCCAGGCATGGTGGTATACACCCATATTCCCAGCTACTTGGGAGGCTGAGGCAGGAGGATCACAAGTTTAAGGCTGGTCTAAGCAACTCAGTGAGATCATGCCTCAAAACAAAATATAAAAAGGGCTGGGGCTATAGCTTAGTGTTAAAGTATCTTTGGATTCAATCCTTAGTAGGAAGGAAGGAAGAAAAGAAGGCAGGCAAGTTCGCCAGAAATTGAAACAAATGAAAACTCAGAAACAATATGTCAAAACTAATGGAATACACTAACACAGTGTAAAGAGGGAAATTTATTCCTGTACACATTTACATTAAAAAAGAAAAATCTCAACCTCTTTCCTAAGAAATCAGAAAAATAAGACCAAACAAAATACAAAGCAAGCAAAGGAAATAATAAAAATCTAAAGCAGAAATAAATAAAAAGTCTAACAAAACAGAACATCAATAAAAATAAAATTTATCTCTTTGAGAAGATCCACAAATTGAGAAAACTTCAGTTAGACTGAGCAAAAAAAAAATAGAGGTTTCTAAATTATTCAAATCAAGAATAAAAAACAGGACATTACTGTTAATCTTACAGAAATTTAAAAAAAAGATTACAAGGTAATATTATGAACAATTATACACGAACAGAATAGATAACCCAGGCAAATTGGAGTAATGTCTAGAAAAAAATTAACACATTAAAAAACCAACCCAAATAGAAAGAGAAAAATCTGAGTTGACCTCTAACTAGAAAAAATATTAAACTAGTATTTTTTTTAAAAAATATCCTGCATAAATAGGCTCAGGCCCAGGTGGTTCCACTGGTGAATTTGATGAATAGTTTGAAGAATTATCACCCGTCTTTCACAAAGTCTTCCAATAAACAGAAGTAGAGGGAACACTTTTCAACTCATTCAATGGGTCAGAAATAACCTGATAATAAAGTCAGATGAAGACATTTCAAGAAAATAAAAACAAAGACCAGTATTTCTCATGAATATAGGTACAAAAAGTCTCCGCCAAATAAAATTTAGGAATATAAAGATTAAACATGGCCAAGAAGGGTTTACGCTAGGTGGTCTCAATATTAAAAAAAAAAAAAAAAAAAAAAAAAAAAATCAGTCGGTGTAATATATTCCAAAATAAAAGGAAAAGAAAATCACATGGTCATCTCAATTGATGCAAAAAAAAAGGCATTTGACAAAATACAGCACCCTTTCCTGATTTAAAAAAGCACTGAGGAAACTAAGAATAAAAGGGAACTTCCTCAATCTGATAAAGGGCATCTGCAAAAACCCCATTGTTGTTTCCCCTAAAGGCAGGAACAAGACAAAGAGGTCTGCTCTGGCCACTTCTTCCTGGAGGTTTTATCAAGCCACTGGGCAAGAAAATGAAATAAAAGACATCCCGAGTGGGAAGGAAGAGGTAAAACTGCTTCTCTTCACAGAGGACACCATCTTGTGTGCAGAGCATCCAAAGGTCTCCACTGGGAAACTGTTAGACTCACTAAATGAGTTCAGCAATGCTGCAGGACACAAGGTCAACAGGAAAAAAAAATCGATGATATTTCTGTGCATTAGTAACGAACAGTCTTAAAATGAAACTCACAAAACAATTCCATTTACAATAGTACCAAAAAGCACAGAGTTCTCAGGAAGAAGTTCAACAAAAGAAATACAAAACTTACACTCCAAGAACTATACAACATGGTTGAAAGCGATTCTAGAAGACTCACAAGGCATCCCATTGGGACTGGGGTTGTGGCTCAGTGGTAGAGTGCTCGCCTAGCACATTTGAGGCACTGAGTTCAAGCTTCAGAACCATATTAAATAAGTAAATAGAGATTTTGTGTCCATCTGTAACTGAAAAAAGTTGTTTAAAGGCATCCCTTGTTCATGGATCAAGAAATATCCATGGTTGGTAATATTCAGATGGAGACACTCCCTCAAATTAACAGATTGAATATGATCCCTATCGAAATTCCCATTGCCTTTAATATTTTTTTCAAAAAATCCAAAAGCTGACTTTAAAATTCACATGGAAAAATCAAAAGATCCACCCAGAAGAGCCAATCAGTCTTGGAAAAGAAAACAGAAGGGCTCACACTTCCTGAGTTGAAAATAAACCCTTTCATTGTGACCGATTGATTTTCAACAAAGTTGCCCAAATATTTGAGCCTCTTAGAAGATCAGCAGGAAAGATGGAGCATACCGAGTACAGGAGAGGATGTGGAGGAGGGGAGCAATCACACCCAGCTAATGGGCATGGGAAAGGTGTGAAGCGGCAGAAGCACCGTGACAGTCCTCCAGGTGACCACAGGCTGCCTCATGACCCCACAGTCCCGTTCCCAGGTGTACGACCAAGAGAACCACCACAAGTGTCCGCGTGAGAGTTTGCACATGAATATTTACAGCAGCTTCACTCATCCTTGCCCGAGTGGGATGCAGCCACGGGAAGCAAGGTTTGGCCACTAAAGACAAGGAGACAAAGATGGTACACCACACTGTGACACGGACCAAACTTGGACACACTACACAAAGTAAAAGGAGCCAGCCACGTGTTGTAGTACCCCAGTGTGTGACATCTACAGAAAAGGGAAACTGGGAAACTCATGAAGACAGAAAGCAGATTTCTGGTTGCCAGGGCCTGGGAATAGAGAGAATGCGGAGTGGTCACTGGGTCACAGGGTTTCTCTTTGGAGTGATGAAATGTTTGGAATTAAGAGTGGTGGCGGTCGCGTAGCCGTGTGAATATGATACAGATCATTAAATTGGACACATTAAAAAGGGTGGATTTTATGGTACGTGAGTTGTTTCTTGAAGAAGGAGAAGAAGAAAGAAGAGGAGAAGGAGATGGTGCAGGAGAGAGGGACGGTGGCAAAGTCTGGAATGAGATATATCAGAACGGCTTCTGCTGGGAGCCATCAGCCAAGTAGGTATGACAATTTCCTTGCCAGCGTACTCCCATGCTGTCTAGTGGAAGGACTCCTGAAAGGTGACCTTGCTCAAGGACCAGGGCGGATCCGTGGTTAGGGTGTCCCCAGTTTAGCATAATAGGAGATTAGGGTGTTCCCCCTTTAGAATAGGGCGTATCCTGCTGCCTGAGTTCCTCTTGAGTTCTTAGGGTCAGACAATATATTTGGGAGACAGAAGCCCAGTGGGTGTGGATTTGGGCAGAGAACGTGGATTTCCCCAGAGCATGTTTGTAGACGGCCAGTGTGAGATCAGGAATAAAGAATTGCTGTTTGAATCTACAAGCTGTGTGGAGGCTCGTGATTTGTGCCCAGCCAGAGACTGTGGCAGGCTTCCACGTGGGAGAGCAGGTGACCTCTTCTCACTTGTGCCTTTCTGATGCCCAACTTTCTGATTATGGCCCTATACTTTTTGATGATGACAAAACCCAATACTAGTTGAGAGCCTGCCCCGAGGTGGACTGAGCCCACCGATTTCTTGGGACTCATTATGAAATCATTTCAGTCTCGGCAGCACTGGACTGAAGAGTAAGCCTGTTTGCAAATCTTCCCAGTCCCATGGGGCTTCCTCGGTTGAGCAGAAGTTGGACTTCATGGGGGTTGGCCATTTCCTGGGCCACCACCTGCTGCCTCCTCTGGCCTTGCCCTTTACCCACCATAGCCATGAGCACCAGCCCCTCCATCGGCTCCCAGCCTTCATGGCTTTTCCAGCTGAGCCGACTTCATGCAGGTAGGGAAATCCCTCTTTCCTCTCCTGCTGCTGTGGTTCCCGAGGATACAAGCAGGTTACTTGAGACATACACACCCAGATAAATCATCATGCTCTGTGTATCAAGTACTGAGAATTTAACAAGTGTTAATTTTAAAAATTCTTAAGATGGCAGCTAACAATATCATTTCCACTTTGCATTTTTGGAAACTGAAATACACAAAGGTTGAGTAACTCACCTAGCATCACGGAGCTGGGACTGGAAGCTAGTGTGGCAAGCCCATCACTGTCCCCCCACCACAGCGCTACAGTGGCTCTTGGAGGTCTTGTCTAATAGATCTCGCGGTTTCCAGAAAAGCACCTAAACAGCTCTAGATTTCCAAGTAATATGTTCATAATCTGCTCATTTCACTTCTGCAAACTCATGGTATTCATGCCTAAACCTACGTGTCTTGTCAGTTGATGCCAGATTAATTTAATAATATTTATACAGCACAATAACCAGTTCCTAGTAACGAGACTTGTCTGCGGGCTTTCCAGGCCTGCTCAACAGACCTGGGCGACGTCCACTGGGGAAAACAGGTGGTGTTCAGGTGTCCCTTTTGAGAGGTGGAGGGAGGATGAACTTGTAGCCAAAGCAAATGGCAACAGTCTCCAGAAGAGCACTCTGTCTCCTTGGGGTGAAGGATGTGCCCTTCAGCAGTGGCTCTCTGCTCCTAGGGGCACTGGGAGCATGCCCAGGTCCTTCCATCCCTGTACAGGTCCTTTCCTTTAGAGATAGTCTCACAGAGACGTGTGGGTGGAAAGGGCCCTGGCGGACCATCTCATACAGTATGGTCCTAATAATGTGAGCCTGAAAAAATTGTAAAGATGGAATAATTGAAGTCCACAGTCCAGAGCTCAGGGCCCTGCTCAGCCACTGCCACGGGTGACCACCACTCAGCCTGCCTTCTATCACCCATGGGTGCTTGTGCATGTAGATCTTTTTCAGAAATGGGATATACTGCTGGGCAGGGTGATGCACACCTATAATCCCAGCTGCTCGGGAGGCTGAGGCAGGAGGAGCGTGAGTTCAAAGCCAGCCTCAGTAAAAGTGAGGCGCTAAGCAACTCAGTGAGACCCTATCTATAAATAAAATGCAAAACAGGGCTAGGGATGTGGCTCAGTGGTCAAGTGCCCCTGAGTTCAATCCCTGGTACCCCTACACACATACACACACACAAAAAAAAAAAAGAAAAAGAAATGAGATATACTATACATATTATTCATAACCCAATTTTTGTTTTAGGTATCAAAAATATGTCTTATTATTTTAGTTTCTTCAATTGTATCACTTTAGTATCTATCGGAATACTCATGATTAATTTGTATGCGATTTTTCTC
This sequence comes from Callospermophilus lateralis, assembly GCF_048772815.1. Lineage (NCBI taxonomy): Eukaryota > Metazoa > Chordata > Mammalia > Rodentia > Sciuridae > Callospermophilus > Callospermophilus lateralis. The sequence continues at coordinate 159,441,257 of NC_135310.1, forward strand.
TTCTGTGAATAGGTCTGCTGTAGAGGAACAGTCCTCGAGCTGCGTCGGGACCGTGCGCTGATGGTCTCCTTGAGATGCGCTCTGGGATGGGGGCTGGTGAGCCAGAAGGAAGGCGCAGGCCTAGGTGTGCTAGGAACCCCTGGAGGGTTTGGGGTTGGAAAGCGATGTGAATGGATTTGGACGTTTCAAAGATTGGACAGGGTGATAACAAACAGAGGGAGACAGCCGACCTAGATGCAGGAAGGCAGACATTCAGGCCAAAGGTTAGGCACTAAGAGGAGGGTGAAGACAGGAAGAGGAGAGGCCGGAGGACCTGGGCGTCTCCAGACAGCCAGCATCACTTGATCAGTGAGTGGATCTGGGCTGTAAGGAGAGAAGACTCAGGATGACTCCCAGGTTTCGGGTAAGTGCAAGGTGTTGTGCATTTATAGAGATGGGGAAGGCCGGACGGGCAGTGTTGAGGACAGGTCGAGTTGTGCATGGGGTGTTCAGTTTGGGTTGTGCACTCACAAGCCTGTTAGAAATGCAAGATACGTTAAATAAGTAGTTGGATAGCAGAGGGCAGAATCGAGCTCAGGGATGAGGTGAAAGCCAGAGGCAAACCTTGTTTTTTTTTTTCTTTCTTTCTTTCTTTCTTTTTTTTTTTTTTTTCCTTTTTGGTGGTGGGGATTGAACCTGGGGCACTTTACCACTGAACCACATTTTAATTTTCATTTTGAGACAGGGTCTTGGTAAGTTGCTGATGGTCTCACTAAATTTCTGAGGCTGGCTTCCAACTTGTGATCCTCCTACCTCAGCCTCCCAAGTTGCTAGGGTTCCAGACATGTGTCACTGCACCCAGCTCAGGGCAAACTTTTTCAAGTCAGCATCTGAGTAAAGACAGTGTTGGGGCTGTGAATGTCGATGGGATCGTTTACATTTATAAGAAGTTGGATGAAGAGGACTGAGGAGAGAGTTCCAGGGCAACCCAATGTTCCAAGTCCAGCAGAGCCTGAGAAGGGGCTGAGTGTGGTGAGGATGACAGACAGAGACTGCAGGAGGCAGAGTGAGCTCTGAACTCTGATCCCGGGGACAGAGCAAGTTAGGTGGCACCTTGGAGTGGAACTGACGCTGCAGATACGGTTGTGGTCGCCAGTCAGCTGGCTTTCAAGTAGGGCAGTTACCCTGGATTCTCTGGCTGATCCCCCAAGTAATCATTAGGGACCACTCTAAGTGGGAGGACCCGCAGAAGAACAGGGGGGATGTCATGGCAGAGCATGGAGCCGCAACGTGGCTGGCTTCGAAAACAGAGACAGGGAGCTTGGACAGGCTGGAGACAGCCAGGAAATGCTGGTCGCCTAGAGTTTCCGGAAAGGAATGCAGCCTTGCTGACCCCGCGGTGACCCGCGCTGGACTCCGGAGATGAACAGAATGAACACTAATGCCCCTTGCCCAGTTCTAAGCCCCCTGTGACAGCTTGTGGTAGTTGCAAATAGGAAACGAATACAGAGAGTCTGTCTCCCCAAATGCCAAGAGGAGGCACACCAAGGGGAAAGTGAGCCCCTGTGCCGCACGGATGGGCAAAATGACCCTGGAATCGTCCCCGGGGTGGCCGCAGGAGCGCAATGGCCACCTGACAGCACAGTGTTGGTGGAGTAGGGGGGACAGAAGCTCAAGCGGACAGGAGGCGAAGGAGCAGACAGCGAGTGTGGACACCTGTCACAGGGTCCGGCTGTCGAAAGGCCGGAGTGGATGCAGGGCGAGTGAGGGCTTCCGTGACCTAGCAACCGAGGCTCAGCCAATCGCAGTAGGCGAGCCTCTAGCCAATCAGAGGCCGAAAACCTCAAAAGATGCATTCTGCAGCCAATCACGTGCAGGTGGTTTCCTTTTTTCTTCTGGCAATAAATACCACCTGCACAAGTGGTGGGATACTGTCCAGAATTGTCATCAGAGCAATCGTGATCTGCAAAATAAATCTGTCCTGACTTCGTCCTTCGGAAGAAGAGAGGCAATCCGTCCCTGTGACTGAGCAGGGTGGAGGGGACCCCCGCACTGAGATCTCGAGGACTCAGTTCCTGCCTGTGCCACGAGGAACCAGCTAGTTCCAGCCCTTCACTTCCCCTCAAGTTGTGAACTTGGATCAAATTGTTGAGAAGATCTACACACAACACAGTTTATCTTTTGTCTCTTCCCAGATAAGATTTCAAACCAACTATCACAGGACACTGTATCTCTGTTGAGAGACCTCCCACGACATCCTTGTTCTTAGCTCTTTCGGGCTCGGCTTAGCCAACCACGGCAGGTAATTATTGTCTCATTCACATTGACTCTATCTCATCCTTCTTTGTAGCTTTCTATATCTAGCACAATATTTATGTGTTAAAGTCTCAATGATTATTTACCAAACCAATGAATGAATGAAGGACTGATTTGGAGAAATAGCCAACATATTTCCAATGTTGGTTATTTAAAAAAGAACTCTAACAGTTTAAAACCAGAATTACCCAAAGCTTCAGGTGAGCTTAGAGATAGGTCAACATGAAGACCCCAGTAGGGACAGTAGCAGAAGACATGAGTGGACACGGATGCTACTTACCCAGCTCATCTTGACAGAAGCTCCCTGGAGGGTTAGTATACTTCATGGTGCTCACATCTAACTTCCAGTTGTGCTTTGTGCATTTAACAGACCTGGGTGAAAAACAAAATCACACTTAGGCTAATGAAAAAGTAAAAATAAAAATTAATTTTGATTAGCTTTAGATGCACTATTTGACCATGAAATTAAATTAGTTGGGTGAATACAAAATTCACGAAATAAAAACTATTCATGGCTGATCCTGAAATACCCAAGGAAATGTACTCTAATCATCAAAAGGTGATTAAAAGAATGAAGATAAACTGCATGTCAAAAATTGACATGCGTTAAGATATCAATAAGACAACAGAATTAAGTAGTCTCCAAAACAAAGGAGCCTCTTCTGTTCAGGAGAGTTAAGAGAATAACATTGCCTGGGAACAAAGCAGTGTGAAACTGGGACCAGCCACCTCAGTATTCAACCGCTGTATCTGCAAGAATACTAGAATGTGTTGTTTATCTGTAATTTGAACTTATTGTCTCTTTAGTTGCTGTTTCAACCCCACTTCATTATGAGACTCAAACTGTTACCCAGCAGGGCTACCACCCCATGTACATTATGTTTTCCCCAGCAAAAGAAGCTTAGCAGAGCTAAAGGGGTGTGGTTGAAGGTGGTTATAGACAGTTTCATTTCTTCTCTTTATTTTAGTAGTGTTTCCAATGAAGGCTTATCTTGTTTGTTTTATAAGGGTTGAAGAACTTTTTTAACCAAAAAATATACCTTAAACCAGAAATATCAGATTTTTTTAAAAAAAATTGAAAAACATGTATTTTAACATATAAGCAAGTCATATGACCTTTCAATCTTCATTCTATCCAAAAACTTTAATGTTCTTTCTGCTAAGGAAAAAGCATATTCCACACTTCAGTTTATGACTGGTTACTTCGCCACCTGTTTTCACAGTGATGAGCAGCCAATGGCCTTTCTAAATTAAGACAGAACAGTCCAACTGCAGCTACCTGCATGCTGGACCCTGGGAGGGAGGCTGGCAGAGCCAGGGGCCCCTGGAGAGGACAGCAGCTGCGCACACAGGACAGGGTGCCGAGACGCATTAGACTTAAACCAGGAGAAGCACAGCTTATCAGATTTGCTGAGCGTGGTCATGCGTCAAGAAGAAGACTGACAGTGGACGAAAGGACGGAACAAGAAGGCTGGCTCCTGTTGCAGACTGCACCCTGGAACGGCCGTGTCTTCAGGTGGACAGCTGCAAAGAGAAGCCTGGGAGAAGTGACAGGGTCTGCATTTATGCAGCCTCATCATGGGCCACCAAATAGTCTTTTCATTGCTTCTTTATATTTGTGTCATGTGCAGAGATCTAGCAAAGTCGGGACCACTTTCATCTTCGTCTTAGGAGTGAGTAGACTGAGGCCCAGAAAGGCTGTGAAACACGCTCAAGGTCATCGCCAAACTGTGGGTGGGGGAGTCGGGTGCAGGCCGTTGGGGAGGAGAGATCACCTCTTAACCACCAAGTTTTGACAACTCCTTAAATGGTTAGCTAACTGGCACTGCGTGGAACGGCTCACTAAGGAGAGCAGAAAGGAAATCCAGTTTCAAAACTCCCCAGGGCAGAAGAGGAGACCTCAGCAGTCCTGAGTGCTGCACGTGTTGACCAGAGGCAGCTGTGTTTAAGGCCCCCCTGACCCGAATACACAGGGAAGAGAGCCAGAGATCAGACCAGCTGTCAGCAAATTGCCTGAGGGTCTTCCGGGGTAGACCTGTCAGCAAATATGTCCTGTTTTTATGAAATGCAGATTTAACAGGATGTCTTGGGCTTTCACCTGCCAATCTGTCAGCTCCAAGGAGCCCCAGAAGCTAGTGGGCTCTGTGGTTTGCCTCTGAAGATGTAATAATACAGGGGGATGCCCTGGCCAAAGCACTTGTTCTTCCAAGAAACTATCAGGGTAGGGAGAGCTGGGGCTCTGCCATTTTTAATCTGTAATCATAACTAGGCTGCCAGGAAGGAAGATGGTATCTGCCTTCCGATAGGGTTTGGAAAAGTGCCCCCAACTGTCCCCACATAGCACACTTCCAGGGGAAGTGTGGGAATGAGAACTGGGAGGAGGCTGGAGTCTTTGAAGACAACACCAGGTAAACATGTACCCTCCCATTACCCCAAATGCTCCCAAAGAAACTCATACAACCTAGGAGTTTTACTCCTTCTCAAGCTAGGAAGAATTTTAAATTAAGAGTGCTTAGAAAGAGAAAGAAAAATGAAGGTAAACATACTTTTGAGTTCAGAGAGATGTCCAAAGTAGGAGCCAGAGTAAAAATTTACCAGGGGGAAGCAGTTTGCCGATTGGTGCATTTAGAATTTGTAGGTGACATTTCCTGACAAATCGAATTGCAAGCAGGTTGCCCGTGAGAAAGGAAAGGACTCTTGGTACCTGCCGTCCAGATCCTCGATATCTTTGATGAACAGGCCTCCTTGGTGCTTGCACAGGTTCTTGCATGCCTTCAGGTGGTTCTGATCCTTGTATAAGATGTAGTCTTTGCCGGTGCTCTTATTTCGAAAAAAATTGATTCCTTCCTTGAGGTTGGCAACTTCAGCAGGTGCCAGATGCAGCAGGACCTCAGTAGTTTGTTTCATGCTATGCAAAGGCAAACATTTTGAAGGGAATGATTAATTGTGTCAGGTTTTAAGGGATGATCATTTGGAACTGAAAAATATTCTGTACATCCTGGCTCCAAGTACCAGGCATGGTGGCCACCCCAGTGCACTTTCTCCCCCCTTTAAATGGATGAGAATCCGCATCCTAGTTCTTGAAGCTTCTGATGCTCTTTGTTAGAGAGCTAGCCTCCTCGCACTTGCCTGTTCATAGTCGGCCGGCTCCTGGGTGTTTTGAAAGGACTGCAGCGGCTCTTCCCACCTCTGCGGCTCAGTTGCTCCCACAAAGCGTCGCTCAGCCTGGGCAGAATGTTCACCCCCGTTCACTGCTTCCGTTGATACTGCTTCCTCCCCGTCACATCTCTTTTAAAAGCCTGGCCCTATTTTCAGGTCCAAAAGCTCTGAGCTTCCCGAGCTCCCTGCCTGCTTTTGCCCCTGACTCTCCCCTGCCTGCAACACAGCTCCTCTCCCTGACCTTCCCCTTCAGCCTCCAGGCTCCAGAGCTCAGTGGCCCCCCTGGCCCTCCTGGCCAAGCTTAACCAGACACCTGGTGGGTGGAGTCCTGCCCGGCACAGGGCCCCACACGTGCCTGTTCACCTACACATGGCACTAGAGAAGCCCCAGTGTCTTCTCTCCCACAACCTCGCAGACCGTCTTTCCGGTGATGTGTCCACCGCCTAGCTAGTTAACAAACTGACCCTCCCACCGAACTCAATTTGAATAATTTTCAAAAAGCTCCATCGGCCAGTGAAGTATTGGATCTTCTGTATTTGTTCCAAGGAAACTCCAGATTTCATATTTCTCAAACCCCTACTTAATTAATGCAACCCTGGGTCAAAATGGAATTTAAAGTTTGCTCACAAAGTTTTCATGCCTGTGACATAAAAATCCAGGCACATGTTTTATTTAACCTTTTACTTCAAACTAAATGTGGCTAAAATTATCTTCTCTTGCTAACTTAAAACTAATTTGGAACTCAAGTATATTTGTGGCGCTTTTACTTTCATTTTTAGAAGAACTGCAAAATTTTTAGATGGGGGATGGGAACAGTTGAAACAGCATGCTAGGCCCATCAGGAGCCACTTACAGAACTAGGCTCAGCATAGATCTGCGGTTTCATATGCTTCCTCCAAGCTGAATCTTACCGTCACTTCTATCCAAAATTCCTAGTAATTCTACTCACAATAAACTTGAAATTAACCCCCCACCCCCCCAAAAAATCACACACACTCACATTTAAATGAATTTGATAGGAAGAAATCTATTCTGAGCCCCAGGAATCCTGTTTTTGACTCTGTTCTGATGAGATCCACTCTCTAATGCCAAGCTAAACTGTGCACAGAGACCATTCTTTGAAAAATAGGAAGTGTGAAAGGAAAAAACCTCCTCAGATGTTGTTTTACCTGATTGAATGGATCCTACAGCCAAATCTCTGGGCTAGGTCCCAAGTTCTGGCCACTCCTGAGGAGCAGGAGGTGTGGACTGTGCATGCAGGTGCCCCGTCACAGGGCGGCCTCGGGCAAAAGAAAAAATGTGTGCTCCTTTAGGCTGGCTTTGTGTACAGTTTAAATAGTTTACCCAAAGTATTTAAGAGAGATCATTGAAAAGGATTTACTTCCTTTAAAATGGGGAACATAAAATTGTTGTCAATTCTGGTCTTGGTGTAAATAAAATATTTAGATCAAAGTAAGTTTTTAAGTATCTGCTTTTTAATGTTCTAATATTTTTCAAATACTTCAGTGTTCTTAAAATACAACCTTTATAGAAATATGCAAAAACATTTGTATAGGGATGTACATTTTTCCTTTGGCCTCAGATTTGGTGGCTTGGCATGACAGTGTAATATCCTAAGTTTTTGATATTTAGCTTGTCAATAGAGTTTTTGCTTCGATTTTTATTTTCAAAATACTGTGTTGAAGTGACATTCACTTTGATGATTCGTTTCTGAGGTCTCCCTCACCCTTTGGATATAGGCAAGCATTTCCCTGTCCCTGCCCTCACTCTGGCCTGTTCTTCTTGATGCACAATTATGACCTAAACTAGGAGCTGCTTGTAGTTCACTTCCATAAGCAATTTATAGACCTCTCCTGAATTATCTGCCTGACAATTCTCCATATGCTCTTTTCCCAGGGATTAGTAGAATCTAGAACAAGTATATAGTAAATGAACTCTTAATATTTGCCTCAATAAGTATCACAGGAAGATATTACCGGAGATCCAACATGGCGGCGGGCGCGGAGAGATCAAGTCTCTGACCTCCTCAGCTGCATGGGCATAGGGAGTCGTAAGCTGTCTAAAGGCTGTCTGCTCAGGATCACTAGGCAATGCTGAGCTGACGTGGATCTGGGGCGAACAGTCCAGGCCTCTCAGAACACACACCGAGCCCAGATCGGTTGCATTCAAGATCCAGTTCGCCTGCTTCTCACAGCCAAACCACGGTGACTCAGGACTAAGGATCCCGCCAAAGCAACTGGTCGGCCCTTCTGATCCTACGGAGGTAAATGCCAACCCAGCCTTCATAGGCAGTGGCCACAGGATTGAGACGGGGCTTGGTAGAGCCAGTCAGGACCCACCCGTTGCATTGGTCACCCGGCAAAGGGAACGAACTGTCGCCATTTGCATGGGATACCACCATGGCAGAGAACTGACGTCACCAGAACGCGGCGGAGGAGATAAATTCATTGAAACCAGTGGCAACAGGTGTGTAACCCCCTAGCCTTCCCTCTCCACACAGCGGGGAAACCTTAAGGGCCCCTCCCAGCTCTCCCGTGAGCGCAATAGCCAGAAGGAGGGAATCAGGAGTGGCACGGGACTTGCGGTGAGGAACTCCCGGCTACCGCTCCCACCAGGGCTGACAACTGAGGTCTCTTGCACCAGATACCGGGGGGCGTGGCTACCAGAGGGCAAGCAAATTTGCTGGGGGTTCTCAGCCCCAAGCTCTACAAACTTAGGGTCTGAGGGAGGCAAACACAGAGAGTGTGCCGGTGCCAATGAAAACAGGGCTCCCAGGAGCAGCAGACCTGGCGTGTAGCCAGTATTGTGGTGAGCCTCACAGGGGAGCGGGGCCTGGCTCCAGGAAACACAAGAGAAGGCCCTAGACACTCAGGATTGGAGACCCGCCCAGTCTGGGAGGAAGAGCTGCTGCACAGTGACTGGTTCCCACCTATTGAGAGGAGAAGCTTGGCCCAGTGGGCACAGCTTCACCTACTGAAAGAGAAGTTAATCAAACTCTAAGACTGCATTTATTAATTTTTTCCCTTCATTTTCATTTTTTTCTTGTTTTTTCAATATTTTTTTAATTTTTTAAATTTTTTTTAATTTTAATTTTTTTATTATTATTTTTTTAAATTTTTTTTCTTTTTTATTTTCTATTTTTTTGTCTTTTCATTTCTTTTCAATTCTCTTATTTCCCCTTCCTTGAATTCTACCTGCTTACTCTCATTCTCTTTAGTGACTTCTTCCCTTCCCTTCTAATACCTTTCCTCCCAAGCATCAAATAAATTTATAGGAGTAAACACTAACTCAGCAGTCAAACAGAACAAGAAGTAACATGAGCAGCATGAAAAAGCAAGGAAGAAAAGGAGTACAAACAATGCAGGACAGCCTAAATATTCAGGAGGACCTAGAGGCATCAGAAAAATGGCCAAATAAAGAACTCAAGGAATACCTTAGACAGATGGAATGGAACCTTAAAGAGGATATAAGACAACAAATCCAAACAGTGAAAGAACACATTGAAAATGAATTACATAAACAGATAAAAGAAGAAGTTAAACATCTTTATCAGAAGATAGATTATAAAAAAAATCAAATAATAATTCTAGAAATGGAGGAAACTATAAACCAAATTAAAAACTCAAATGAGAGTATCATTAACAGAGTGACGCAAGTAGAAGCCAGAACATCAGATAATGAAGACAAAATATATCATCTTGAAAAGAGTCTAGCCAACTCAGAAAGGCTGGTAAAAAATCACGAGAAAACATCCAGGAGATATGGGATAACATAAAAAAACCAAACTTAAGAATCATCGGGATAGAGGAAGGTATAGAGGTTCAAACCAAGGGAATGAGCAACCAGCTGAATGAAATAATTATAGAAAATTTTCCAGAAATAAAAAAGGAAACGGATATACAAATTGTAGATGCATACAGGACACCGAGCACACAAAATCACAGTAGACCAACGCCAAGACACCTTGTTATGAAGATATCCAATATACAGAACAAAGAGAAAATATTAAAAGCTACAAGAGAAAGGAGGCAGATTACAATCAGGGGTAAACCAATAAGGTTAACAACAGATTTTTCATCACAGACGCTGAAAGCGAGAAGATCCTGGAACATTGTATTTCAAACACTGAAAGACAATGGATGCCAACCAAGAATTCTGTATCCAGCAAAATTAAGCCTCACGTACGACAACAAAATAAAAAACCTTTCATGATAAACAAAAGTTAAAAGAATTTGCAGCCAGAAAACCAGCATTGCAAAGCATCTTGAGCAAAACACTACACGAGAAAGAAATGAAAACCAATAACCAAAGCCATCAGTGGGAAGTACCTCAGTAAAGACAGAGGGCAGGGGGAAAGCTAATCATGGAGAAACAAACTAAATTAAAAAAAAAACATAAATAATCAAACATGGCAGGAAGTACAAACCATATATCAATAGTAACTCTAAACGTTAATGGCTTAAACTCTCCAATAAAGCGACATAGGCTGGTAACATGGATCAAAAAAACAAATCCAACAATATGCTGTCTCCAGGAGACACATCTGATTGGAAAAGACATACACAGGCTGAAGGTGAAAGGTTGGGAAAAAATATACCACGCACACGGTCCTCGTAAGGAAGCAGGGGTGGCCATCCTCATATCGAATAAAATCGACTTCAAGACTAAGTTAATCAAAAGGGATAAGGAAGGACATTATATACTGTTAAAAGGAACCATTCACCAACAAGACATAACAATTATCAATATTTATGCACCAAATAATGGTGCTGCGACGTTCATAAAACAAACTCTCCTCAAGTTCAAGAATCAAATAGACCACAACACAATAATTATGGGTGACTTCAACACACCTCTCTCACAATAGGACAGATCCTCCAAACAAAAGTTGAATAAAGAAACTATAGAACTCAATATCACAATCAATAACCTAGACTTAACTGACATATATAGAATATATCAACCATCATCGAGTGGATATACTTTTTTCTCAGCAGCACATGGATCCTTCTCAAAAATAGACCATATATTATGCCATAGGGCAACCCTCAGTAAATATAAAGAGGTGGAGATAATACCATGCATTTTATCTGATCATAATGGAATGAAACTGGAAATCAATGATAAAAGAAGGAAGGAAAAATTCTACATGGAAAGTGAACAATATGTTATTGAATGACCAATGGGTTACAGAAGACATAAAGGAGGAAATCAAAAAATTCTTAGAGATAAATGAAAATACAGACACAACATATTGGAATCTATGGGATATAATGAAAACAGTTTTAAGAGGGAAATTCATCACCTGGAGGTCATTCCTCAAAAAAAGAAAAAACCAACAAATAAATGAGCTCACACTTCATCTCAAAGCCCCAGAAAAAGAAGAGCAAAACAACAGCAAATGTAGCAGAAGGCAAGAAATAATTAAAATCAGAGCGGAAATCAATGAAATTGAAACAAAAGAAACTATTGAAAAAATTGACAAAACTAAAAGTTGGTTCTTCGAAAAAATAAATAAGATCGACAGACCCTTAGCCATGCTAACGAAGAGAAGAAGAGAGAGAACTCAAATTACTAACATATGGGATGAAAAAGGCAATATCACAACAGATACTACAGAAATACAGAAGATAATTAGGAATTATTTTGAAAACCTATATTCCAATAAAATAGAAGATAGTGAAGACACTGATAAATTTCTTAAGTCATATGATTTGCCCAGACTGAGTCAGGAGGATACACACAATTTGAACAGACCAATATCAATGGATGAAATAGAAGAAGCAATCAAAGGACTACCAACCAAGAAAAGCCCAGGACCGGATGGGTATACAGCGGAGTTTTACAAAACCTTTAAAGAAGAATTAATACCAACACTTTTCAAGTTATTTCAGGAAATAGAAAAAGAGGGAGCTCTTCCAAATTCATTCCATGAGGCCAACATCACCCTGATTCTGAAACCAGACAAAGACACCTCAAAGAAAGAAAACTACAGACCAATATCTCTAATGAACCTAGATGCAAAAATCCTCAACAAAATTCTGGTGAATTGGATACAAAAACACATCAAAAAAAAATTGTGTACCATGATCAATTAGGATTCATCCCTGGGATGCAAGGATGGTTCAATATACGGAAATCAATCATCAAGAGACTTAAAGATAAGAACCATATGATCATCTCGATAGATGCAGAAAAAGCATTTGACAACGTACAGCATCCCTTTATGTTCAAAACATTCGAAAAACTAGGTATAACAGGAACTTACCTCAACATTGTGAAAGCTATCTATGCTAAGCCTCAGGCTAGCATCACTCTGAATGGAGAAAAATTGAAGGCATTCCCTCTAAAATCTGGAACAAGACAGGGATGCCCTCTCTCACCACTTCTGTTCAACATAGTTCTCGAAACACTGGCCAGAGCAATTAGACAGATGAAAGAAATTAAAGGCATAAAAATAGGAAAAGAAGAACTTAAAGTATCACTATTTGCAGGTGACATAATTCTATACCTAGAAGACTCAAAAAAAGGGTCTACAAAAAAACTACTAGAACTAATAAATGAATTCAGCAAAGTGACAGGATATAAAATCAACACGCATAAATCAAAGGCATTTCTGTATATCAGCGACAAAACTTCTGAAACGGAAATGAGGAAAAACACTCCTTTCACAATATCCTCAAAAAAAATAAAATAAAATACTTGGGAATCAACCTAACAAAAGAGGTGAAAGATTTATACAATGAAAACTACAGAACCCTAAAGAGAGAAGTAGAAGAAGATCTTAGAAGATGGAAAAATATACCCTGTTCTTGGATAAGCAGAACTAACATCATCAAAATGGCAATATTAACAAAAGTTCTCTATAGGTTTAATGCAATGCCAATCAAAATCCCAATGGCATTTCTTGTAGAAATAGATAAAGCAATCATGAAATTCATATGGAAAAACAAAAGACCCAGAATAGCAAAAGCAATTCTAAGCAGGAAGTGTGAGTCAGGCAGTATAGCGATACCAGATTTCAAACTATATTACAGAGCAATTGTAACAAAAACAGCATGGTACTGGTACCAAAACAGGCGGGTGGACCAATGGTACAGAATAGAGGACACAGAGACTAATCCACAAAGTTACAACTATCTTCTATTTGATAAAGGGGCTAAAAGCATGCAATGGAGGAAGGATAGCAACTTCAACAAATGGTGTTGGGAAAACTGGAAATCCATATGCAACAAAATGAAACTGAATTCCCTCCTCTTGCCATGCACAAAAGTTAACTCAAAATGGATCAAGGAGCTTGATATCAAATCAGGGACTCTGCGTCTGATAGAAGAAAAAGTTGGCTCCGATCTACGTATTGTGGGGTCAGGCTCCAAATTCCTCAATAGGACACCGATAGCACAAGAGTTAATAACAAGAATCAACAAATGGGACTTACTCAAACTAAAAAGTTTTTTCTCAGCAAGAGAAACAATAAGAGAGGTAAATAGGGAGCCTACATCATGGGAACAAATTTTTACTCCTCACACTTCAGATAGAGCTCTAATATCCAGAGAATACAAAGAACTCAAAAAATTAGACAATAATATAACAAATAACCCAATCAACAAATGGGCCAAGGACCTGAACAGACACTTCTCAGAGGAGAACATACAATCAATCAACAAGTACATGAAAAAATGCTCACCATCTCTAGCAGTCAGAGAAATGCAAATCAAAACCACCCTAAGATACCATCTCACTCCAGTAAGATTGGCAGCCATTAGGAAGTCAAACAACAACAAGTGCTGGCGAGGATGTGGGGAAAAGGGTACTCTTGTACATTGCTGGTGGGACCGCAAATTGGTGCAGCCAATTTGGAAAGCCTTATGGAGATTCCTGGGAAAGCCGGGAATGGAACCACCATTTTACCCAGCTATTGCCCTTCTTGGACTATTCCCTGAAGACCTTAAAAGAGCGTACTACAGGGATACTGCCACATCGATGTTCATAGCAGCACAATTCACAATTGCTAGACTGTGGAACCAACCCAGATGCCCTTCAATGGATGAATGGATAAAAAAAATGTGGCATTTATACACCATGGAATATTACACAGCACTAAAAAATGACAAAATCATGGAATTTGCAGGGAAATGGATGGCACTTGAGCAGATTATGCTTAGTGAAGCTAGCCAATCCCTATAAAACAAAAAACAAATACCAAATGTCTTCTTTGATATAATGAGAGCAACTAAGAACAGAGCAGGGAGGAAGAGCAGGAGGAAAAGATTAACATTAAACAGAGACATGAGGTGGGAGGGAAAGGGAGAGAAAAGGGAAATTGCATGGAAATGGAGGGAGACCCTCATTGCTATACAAAATTACATATAAGAGGTTGTGAGGGAAATGGGAAAATAAACAAGGAGAGAAATGAATTAAAGTAGATGGGGTAGAGAGAGAAGACGGGAAGGGAGGGGAGGGGGGATAGTAGAGGATAGGAAAGGTAGCAGAATACAACAGTTACTAATAGGGCATTATGTAAAATTGTGGATGTGTACCCAATGTGATTCTGCAATCTGTATTTGGGGTAAAAATGGGAGTTCATAACCCACTTGAATCTAATGTATGAAATATGATATGTCAAGAGCTTTGTAATGTTTTGAAAAACCAATTAAAAAAAGTATCACAGGAATGTACTTAGGTTGGCAAAGAGAACCCATTGACATTCTATTTCAAGGGCCTTTGGCATGAAGAGTGATGTTTTGGAAACTGACGTAGAAAAGTCAAAATACAGACTTCAAAAAAAAAATAATAATAACAGAGTTGAGATGTATGAGGTAAAAATTTCATCATGGTTTGATGCTCCCACAAACCAGGAGGGACGCTTCAGAAGCCAGTGGCAGGGCTTCTGGGCTGGGCGCTGAGGGATGGACGGGGTGAGAATGCCAGCCAGGCTGGGCCCGTGCCAGACACGGGGCCCAGATAAAGCTACCTCTCACCAACCCAGCACTCCTCCAGAGGACGCCACTCAGAAACGGCCAGAGGAAGAGGCTGTCCACCCAGGACTGTCGGTTTGGACGTCCATTCTGCTACCTGTGATTTTTTTTAACTCAGTTATTTTTGTCTTGTGTTGAGTGCAAAAATATTCAGAAACATACGCTCTAGGAGAGCCCAGGCCACAGCACCTATCTCATGGGGTGTGTGTGTGTGTGTGTGTGTGCCTGTGCTCGGAAGAGGCCTGACACTTGTTTCACCTTCACAAGAGCGACATGGACACTCCAAGGTCCAAAGGGATTTCCCTATTATCCCCTGGGATGTTGATATTTAATGATACTAGTTTCCACCTCAGGAAACTAGGGGGAGAAAAAGCAAAGTGAATCCAAAGTAAACAGAAGGAAAGAAATGAAATTAAAACAGAAATCCATGGAATTAAAAAATAATAAACTAATAGAAAAAAAAAAAACAGGCTGGGGGTGTAGCTCAGTGGTAGAGTGCCTGCCTAGGACGGGGAGGCCCTGGGATTGACCACCAACACCACCAAAAATTACATAATAAATAAGTGGATGAATGAATAATAATCAGACTGACCACATTCTGGTTCTTTGAAAAGATAAAAAAAAAATAAAAATAAAATGGCTAGAATTAAACTGAGAAAAAAGAAGAAAAAAATGGTTCTCAACTTATGATATCCTGATAAACCCATTATAAGTAAAAATGCGTGAATATTCCTAACCTACAAACATCAGAGTTCAGCGACACAGCACCCTGTAGGCTGTCGGTTGTCCACTTAGCGTTGCCATTAGCAGTTTACGTGTATCACCTGAATTATCTGTCTGAAGATAAAGATCTGTGCTCTTTCTAGAGATAAGATTCAGAACACGTATGCAATAAATGACTCCTGGTGACCACATGGCTGAGGGGAGCTGGGGCTCGCTGTCCCTGCACCATGCAAAGGAGCATGCATGTTGCTTTCCAAGGAAAATATCTAAATGCAAAATTCGGTCTCTACTGAATGCAAACTGCTTTTGCATCACCATCAAGTCAGAAAATCATAAATCAGACCACGCTAAGCCAAGGACCACCTGTGTTAATATGAGAAATGAAAGAGAGAACAATACTACAGACCCCACAGACATTAAACGGATGATAAAGGAATGCTGTGAAAACCTGCACAGAGCTCACAAACTTGCTAACCTAGGAGAAACAGACCTTAGCCTTGAAAGACACAATTGGCCAAAACTTGCACAAGAAGAATTAGACAATGTTAATAGACCCATGTCTACAAATTATGTCAAATCAATCACTAATAACCTTCTAAAGCAGAAGTACATTCATCAGACCCAGATGAACGTACTGCTGAATTCTATGGAAAATTCAAAGAATGAAAACACCAGCTTTCTAAAATCTCTTCCAGAAGACAGAAACAGGGGGAGTATCTCCTAGTCCATCCCATGGGCCCGTCATCACCCTACTACTGAAACCAGTCAAAGAACACGAGAGAAGTCTAGGTCGATATCATTCACGAACACCGATGAAAAAGTGTGCACTAGATATCATCAAATCAAATACAGTGCTGTATAATAAGATTGCTATGCTGACCAAGTGGAACTTTTTTCCAGGTTATATCAGACTGATTCAATGCTTGAAAATAAACCAGTTTAATTTGTCATATCAGCAGACTAAAAAAGAAAAGTCAGGGCTGGGACTGCAGCTCAGTGGTAGAGCGCTCGCCTCGCATGTGGAAGGCACTGGGTTCGATTCTCAGCACCACATTAAAATAAAATAAGGGTATTGTGTCCACCTACAGCTAAAAAAATAGTAAAAAAAAATAAAAGTCATGTGATCATACCAAAAGACACAAAAAAAGCATGTGATAAAATTCCACATTCACTCATGACTAAAAAGCAAAAACAAAACTCTCCACCCAGTAGGAATAAAGAAGACCTTCTTCAGCTTGGAAAGACCATGTACAAGAACACACATTATGCGCAGCAGAGAGAAACTGGAGGCCTTCTCACCCCACCCCCAGCAAGCTGAGGGTACCCGTCCCCACCCCTGCTCCTCCGTGTTGTAGGGAAGTCCTCCGTGATGCAACAGACAGGAAGAGGAAGCAAAAGGTGCAGACTGGAGAGAAAGGAGCTGTCCTTACCACAGACAACACGATGCCTATAAAATTAAATGCCATCATCAAAAAATGTCCTGAAGTTAACAAGCTTCCATAGCAAGTTTTCCAGGTACAAGGTTCCCGTACAAATGCCAATCAATTTTCTATACAACAGCAACAAACAAGAATGATTCAAAATAAAAAACACAATATCATTTGTGTTAGCACCAAAAATGAAACACTTTCATTTAAATTAGCGAAAATACATGTAAGAGCCACATTTTAAAAATCTACATAACTCTGATGAAAGAAAGAAAGAAGCACTAATTAAATTAAAGAGCGGCATTTCACGTTCGGGGATAAGAAGACTCGAGGTTGTCACAATGTCAACTCTTCCAAAATTGCTCCGTAGATTCTGTATGATCCCAATCAAAATCCCAGCAAGTTACTTTGTGGACATGGACAGACTAATTGCAAAGTTTGTATGGAGGGGTGAAAGCCCGGATGGCCGCCAGGAGATGGAAGGAGAAGAGCAGAATCAGAGACAGCCCCACCCAGCCTCAACAGCCGCGAGGCGGGCAGAGAGGAGCCGGGGAAGAACAGACACCCGGATCTGGAAAAACGGGCCCAGGAGCAGCCCTGACTCGCAACTGAGTATGACAGAGGAACAGTGGTGACACAGTGAGGTCAGTGTGGCTTCCAACAAGGGGCAGTGGAACCATCAGCCACCCACTTCCAAACACATGGATCCAGACGGAGACCAAGCAGAGACCAGAGAGCAGAATGCAAAACTGTGAAACTCTTAGAAGATAATACAGGAGGGTGGGGATGTGGCTCAAGCGGTAGCGCACTCACCTGGCATGTGTGGGGCGCTGGGTTCGATCCTCAGCACCACATACAAATAAAATAAAGATGTTGTGTCCACGAAAACTAAAAAATAAATATTAAAAAATTCTCTCTCAAAAAAAAAAAAGAAGATAATACAGGAGGATATGCAGATGACCTTGTGTTTGGGGTCAGCTTTTTAGGTACGAGGCCAAAGATTTGATCCATAGAAGAAAATCAATAATCTGAGCCGGGCGCACACCTGAGCAGTGGTGCACACCTGTGATCCCAGCCGCTCAGGAGGCTGAGGCAGGAGGACTGCAAGTTAAAGCCAGCCCATCAACCTAGTGAGGCTCTAAGCCATTCAGTGAGACCCTGTCTCTAAATAAAAGACAAAACAGGGCTGGGGATGTGGCTCGGTGGTTAAGAGCCCTGGGTTCAGTCCCTGGCACCAAAAACAAAAGAAAAGAGCAATAACAATAACAAAAAAAACCCTGGCGAGGGGGACTTCCCACAGGCACCGAGTTCATGTGCTGGGATTGCTGATCCAGCAAAGGCAGGGAGGAAGAGAGCCAGCTCTCTCACTGTTGGCGGGGCTGTTTCCGTGGGTAAGGGAGGGGTCTAGGGTGGCCTATGTGATAATGGGTTGGAGTTAGAATCCTGTCTGCACCCATGCTGAGCTTAACATGGAAACAGTGGGTACACATAGACGCACTCACAGGCAGGTGCCTCGGCTCGCATGCACACATTTACCTCCTGGCTGGTCAGCTGAGAGGTACCAGAAATAAGAAGATTCCCATAATAAGAAGCAGCTCGCACCCGGGTCTTGGTTTACGATATTCTCCAATAAAAGGAATTAGAGATCCTTCAAGAAATGGCTGGTTCTAGAATTGGGAGAGGAAATACACAAGATGAGCCTGGAGCATCTTGCAGGGTCAGAGAGAAAGAGGTGCTAAGGAGCCAACCCCAGGAGGCCACAGGGATGGGATTGCATAAGAGACAAAGGGTTCGTCTAGAAGAGCCCCCGGTGGCCCAAACTGGAACTGTGCAGTAAAATCAAGCAGTGTTGGAAGAAGTAACTGTGAGACCAACATAAATAAGCTGTTGAATGAGGAAATGAGTGGGGGCAGGCAATGATTCCAGATGATTTGCGTAGAGTCTAAATCCCTGGAAGAAGGGGAACTTCAATCCCACCTTTTCCTCTAGGCCTCACACAGCAGCTTCCTTTTAGAGTTGGGTGTGAAAATAGAATGACCGTTACCATGGAGACGTGTGACAAACACTGCCTCTTGCACAAGATCAACGGCAACCTCGCAGGGGCGGACTCAGTCGGCTGGTCATCTTGGATCGAGAGCTATAGTTGGCACTTTTCTTCCTCGTCCAGTGCACAGCCCCAGGCTAGTCCCGAGGAAACATCCGGTGAATCCCAGCAGAGAGCCCCCTGAGAGTACTTGATCGGGTCGCCCTGAAACCGCCAAGGTTGTCAGAACAAGGAGGGGCAGAGGAGCCCTGGCAGCCAGATGTCACGTGGAGCCCGGGTCTCACCCGGAACAGAAAGGACACTGTAGGAAACTAAGAGACCCAGACAGATTGCTCAGCCATCAAGGCAAGAAAAAGAAGTCGAAGACCTAAGAACTGATATGCAAGAAAAAAATTTTGTTATTTGAAGATCGACTATAAATACATAAAATATCACAAAGATCCATGTATAAATTGTAAGACTGTATAAGAGCAAAGCAGAGTTGTCAGATATATGACCAATAGATTAAAAAATCAATTTTTTTTCTCATACCAACAACAAAATAGAAGAAGATTGAATTTTTTTAAGACACAATTTAAAATAGCCTAAGAAGATTGATGGGAAGATTTGTCAATGGACACATTGAAGTTCCACAAGAAGAGTAAGTTCTGGTGTTGTGCAGCATGTAGGGTGACTGTAGTCAACAATGTCACAGCGTATATTTCAAAATGACTACAAGATTCTAAATTTTTTCCCCACAAGAAACAATAAATGTTTGAATTAATGGATGTATGAAGTACCATTATTTTATATATCATATATCATATATATATATGCACACACTATATATAGTATTAAAACATCACACTGTACCCCATGATATGTATGCTTATTCTCAATTAAAAGCAAACTGAAACCCGAAATTAATGATTAAACTACCATAAAATATAAAATATTTAATAATAAATGTGAAAAAAGATGCAAAGTTTTCTATTGAAAAAATTAAGACATCACATAGATCTGTAAGTGGAAAGTTGTAAGATGTCCATGGAATAGAAACAGCATAAAGATGTCAATTCATTCCAAACTAATATGTGGATTTACTATAAATGCACAGAAAGTTTGTTGCTTGTTTTATTTACATCTTGAAAACTTCTTCCACTAAAAATTATTTGGAAGCATAAAGTGCTAAAATGAAATAAAACTCTTTTTTTTTGGTACTGGACAGTGAACACAGGGATGTTCTACCTCTGAGCTATATCCCCAGCCTTTAATTTTTTTTTTTTTTAATTTTGAGATAGGGTCTTGCTAAATTGCTGAGGCTGGCCCCAAATTTGAGGTCCTCCTACCTCAGCCTCCTGAATCACTGGGATTGCAGGTGTGCACCACCGTACCTGGCGTAGATAAAACATTCCTGAAGGAAAGGGTAGGGGAAAATTTGTCCTATTTGAACTTGAAAACTATCGTAAGGCTTTAATAATTGGCATAGTGTAGTGCTGGGTCCACGGCAGAGGAGACACACACAGGGAACAGAGGGGAGGCCTGTCCGCAGCCCACACCTGCAGGATCGCTGGCTGTGGGACGTCACAGGGCAGGGAGGGCTGGGGGAGGGAAAACCTGGAATCCTGCTGGAAATATAAATGGGAGCCCTTCCTTCTCCGATGAAAACAAAAAAGATTCAAAATAGTTAAAAACAAACTTTAAAAAGATCAAAAAGTGGAAGATGCACACTTATCAATATCAAAACTTAATACAGATTTACATGAATCAAGATGGTGTAGTCCTGGCCTGAGTATAAACAGAAATTAATGGCATAGAGTTGAGAGTCCAGAAATAGACCCAGGCATAATTTGTGAATTAATTCTCAACAAAAGTGCCAAGACCATTCAATGGGGGGACAAAATAATCTTCTCAATACATGGTTCTGGGACAAATAAATAGCTACATGAAAAAGGATGAATTGTACCCCATTCAAAATCACACACAAAAATCAACGCAAAATGAATCACAGACCTAAACACAATCACTAAAATCATAAACCTTTTCGAAGAAAATCAGAGGGGCTGAGTTCACAGATTTCTGTGCTGATCAAAGAATCAGCTGTGCCGTAAGACTGCAGTGAGGCACAGGAGGAAGGCCTTCAGCTCCCGATACTGACTAAGGCTCTGGGGGTCCCCTCCAGCTGGGAGGAGAACCAGGGAACTTCCAAGGGACAGGACTGGACAGGTGGCTTAGCATCTGGGTGATGCTTGGCAGCTACACGGGGGTTTCTGGGTCCAAGGGCCCAAAGGCAGCCACAATTTCTGGTCTTATAACACTTGGGCTGATCTTCTCTAAAGTTTAGGGTGTTGTGTGTGAAACCGGGTAAGCAGGGAAGGCTCCACGGGCTGAACAATTGGATATGTAAAAATTTAAATTGGGGGTTGCCAACCTTTGGGCTAACAGGTCTCAGCCTGCTACGAAGAAATAAACGACTTAGGGCCCATAGACAAAGAATATCTGTGGTTCACTTATATTTTAAAAATGGGAATAGCCAGGCCTGGTGGCACACACCTGTGATCCCAGTGGCTTAAGAGGCCGAGGCAGGAGGGTGGAAAGTTTAAAGCCAGCCTCAGCAACTTAGCGAGGCCCCGTCTCAAAATAAAAAATGAGCAGCTGCCTGGAGATGTGGCTCAGTGGGTAAGCACTGCTGGGTTCCATCCCTGGTACAAAAAGAAAAAAGAAAGAAACAGCCCCTGAGCCAGAAGGAAATATTTGCAAATTAGATAGCTGTAAGACCTTGCATCAAGAAAGTATTTAAAAACTTTAAAACTCAATAATAAGGAGACAAGTGAACCTAATGTTTAAAGGGCCAAGGGATTTAAATAGATGTTGCTCCAAGGAAGACCTGTGAGTGGCCACTACCGCCCCTGGGCGGAAGCTGGGCGCTGTGCAGGAGCCTCCTAATGATTCACTGTCCAGGAGCCTCCAGACCCTGCCCCTCGGGTTTCCACAGAGACTTCACCGTGTAGGCATGACTGAAGTCAGGACAGCGTGTCAAATGGGGTGGGACAGAGGGGTCTGCCCTCCTGAGGGGAGGCGAGCTCCGTCCAGACTCTCTGGGCCTCTCGGTGCAGCACATCTCTCCTCCTCCCTCTGAGACGGGGTCTTCTGATCTACTCGGACAAGGTGAGTCGGAAGGTTGGGGGGGCAGGTCCAGGGCAGGGAGAAGAGAATTTCTACGACCTGGGGAGGGAGTTAGGAGCCAGGAACAGTGGGCCGGACTCCAGACCTCTGTATTGTGATCTCTGAACACTGACCACTTCCTCTAGCCCGTGTTCGACGGTGCTCTTCCTCCTAAAGTCACGACGCTCCCTTCTTCTCTTCCTCAAAGCGCGGCCCTAGATGTGGACTCTGAGCCTCTGGTCCCTTCTTCACAGAATCAGTGCCCCTTTTCTGGTCCCCCTCCCACGTGTGTCTGCTGGAAGGTCTTCCCGATGGCCCGGTTAGGGGACTCCCACCACAGGGAGTGCCCGCTCTCAGGATGCCACCTTCTTCCCTTCAGTCTGACTTGGCAAAATTGGCATTTTGTTTTTAATTATCAGATTGATTCATGTCCCTGGTCACTAGAAAGCCACGAGCCACAGGAGAGGAGAAAATGTTATGGCGAGGTCGAAATGAACCACAGAGTCGATCTGAAAGCAGGAGATGGAACCATCTTTATTCACCAACCAGATCCCCAGCTGGCGGGCCAAGGGGCGGGCTGCAGGTCTACACCCTTTGACCTCCTCCAAGGGCCGGAGTACAGCGTTTATAGTTCAAAACCACATCAATCGTAAGTGACTATTGCTATGATTCAAAACCATGAACAAATGTCATGAGATTTAAAATCATAAGCAGAAGAAGGAGTGGGTCAGAATGACCCTAGTTGAGCACAAGTTGGAAATTGGTTACTAACATCTAGACAGTCATTCTCTGACGGGGAATGGTCAAGAAAAGTGGGATCCAAAGAGAGAACAACTCTGCAGTGTATAAGAATTTTTTGTTGCCAAACATGCTATGCTCAGCAGCTGTGGAGGGGTACAGAGGCGGGGTGTTCCCATGGGAGAAGTGTTTCTTACATGACATGGAGTCTGCTAGGTCATTGCCCGCATAGCCTGGCCCATAACACTGCCACATCTGCGTCAGTTCGCCTCCCATCCTCCACTTGGCAAACTTGAGGCTTTCCCTAAATGTTTGCTGAGAGGAAACAAACATTGCTGGGAATAGCCTGCAGCCGTGACCTTGTAAAACCCTCCCTCGAAGCTGGGTTTTGACACACACCCTTCTCATTAGCTTCAAGTTCGCTGGGGACCTGGAGCTCAGCAAATGTTGCATTGACGCCTGATAGACATTGAAAGAAATCCCAGGTACAATGGAAAGTGCCCCAGGTTATGAGTAAACAGTGGTCTAAAATTTTATTTGTATTGCATTTGATGTTTCCCCATAGAAACACACCATAGATGGCCAGGGCTTTCTGACCCAGCCCACCAAAACCTCACCTACCCCACAGAGTAGTCAGCCTTTTATCAATGGGTGCTTTAAGACTGGCTGCACTCTGGAGCCATAAATTCAGTGTGCCTCTTGGTCCAGAGCACCCCTCAAGTCCAGGCTTTGAGTTCCCAGGCCTTTTTAACCTCTGTTCTGAAGCATCTCTCTTGGTCTTAAAGCTTTCTATGCTCTGAGCAAAACAGGAAGAAATGTGTTGAGAGAAGGGAACTTGCAAATTCTGGAAGATCTGCCTGCAACCAGAGAAAACTGAGGGGGCACTATGGAGAAGGAGGTGGGGGTGGGCAAAGTGGTCGCAGGCCTGAGAGAGCAGGCTCCAGGAGACAGATTGCCCAGGGCAGGGTAGCTCCATGGCCAGGCAGCTGGGCGAGCTGCATTTCAGAGAGGCTCAAAGACCTTACGTTTAAAAACCGCCTTCGCATCAAACCCCTCCACCTCCCACCAAGAGCTCTCTGTTCTGATACCCAGTCACCAAAGCAAAGACAACCACTACAAATGCACACCCTAATTTCAGTGGGCAAGGTTATAAACCATACCTCTGCTCCATCCCAGGTAGGAAGTGCCAAAAGCACAGAGCAGCTCCCAGGGAGAGTAGAAGATGCTTGCCACACTGGCCTGGAGGACTGGAAACTTCAATTTGCTTGCTAACAAATCTGATAGGATTTTCTTGCAGCCAGAGAGCCTTTTCGAGAGCGATTGCAGAAGTGCAGGAGTTGAGAGCGCGGCAAAGGGATCCGACTCCCGTGGCTGGAACCTCTCTGCAGGGAGTGCTAGTTGTCTTCAGGGATCTGCCAACCCTTCTGTTCCCCTCCCTGCTCCACCCACCCGCGCCTGGCAAGTTCAGATAAATTCTGAATTCCTTGCCAACACGGGAGCCAGGAAGAGTGTGTGTGTGTGACATAAACGTGATCTAAGAGGAGAAAGCCTTCGGGAGACCTTGATCCACGCCCCCCGCCCCCATACTCCAGGAGCCCTTCTGAAGGTCAGCCGGTGGGACCACATTTTTAAATGCAGGAATCCTAAGTGCTTCATTATAAGGAAAGGGTCCCAGCCTCTGGCCTGTAGCTGGGTTCTGGCCTCGGGTTTCCTGACCCCTACACTCCTCTGACTGTGGGTTTTCCTGGCTGCCAGGGCTCAGGCTGGTGGGAGCTTGGAGTTCAAGCCTGGCTCTCCTGAGAGGGCTGCAGTTCCTCATGGTTCATCCCCCAGTTGATGGACATCCTGTCTCCTGGCTGACCCCACTTTGGCTCTGGAAAGGCTGTCCCTAGCCTCTCTCAGCAACGGCTCCAGGCAGCAGCCTTCTGGAATCTGGTCTGCAGGTGGACTTTCAAGACCTCTTTCTCTCCAGGAATGTCAGGCACCACTCCACTTCTCGTTGATGCTTTCTCCCGAATGTCTGGGGGAAACTGCACCTCTGAATGTGGGCCTTTTTAAAAAAGACTAAGTGATACTAAGTTCTCTAAGTATTTCATTTGTGATTTCTTGTTTCTAATGAGATTTCAGGCTCTTAATTAGATTGAAAGTCTCTAGATTGTCATCTCTGATTAGATTAATTAGACTGTCTCTCGAATTATATTTAGCACCGGAAATGTGACTTTGGGCTTGTTTTCACCACAATGCTTAAAATGCTATGTAGAAAACAGCTGGCAGCCAGATTTCCAGCAAGAAACAAGAGGACGGTGGCAACCCCAATCTTCAGGTTGGAGAGGAGTCACCAAGGAGGAGGAAGAAAGGGGCCCATGGGAACAACTCCTCCAGGCCACACCTGGTCCCTACAGTGTTCTTCCCAACATTCTGACCGAGGGACCCGCTTGCCTTGGTATACACCGCTGTACAGTACTGTTTTATAAATATACGACATTTTCTTTTCCTTTTTCCACTACTGTCAGACATCTGGGGTTGTTGCCTGTTTTGAGCAGTTATGATTAGGTGTATGATGACCATCAAGGACATGCCCACTCATTTGTATTGAGATACACCCAGGGGAAGGATTTCTGGGCCAATTTGCATCTGAACCTTTAGTTTTGACAGGTATGATCAACCAGTTTTCCAAAGGAGTGGTACTCATTTACACTCCCGGAAGCTAGTGCAAGAGTTCACATTACAATACCACAAGCTTTTTGCACCTGGCATTTTGCAGAGATTTTTTTTTTAGGGTGCAATTAGTTAAGTGGGCATTATATAACTGTATGCTAACCATGAATTTTGTGATTGGTGTCTTGGCCCTAATGCAATCACAGAGAGAGACAAAGTGAACTGGCACCCAAAAGTAACCAGGTGCATCACAAAAGTGAACCCGGATAGTAAGCAAGGGCAGAGGGTGACGAGTCTGTCTTGTGCTCTTCCATGTGTGCCTCTGAGAGAAGATCAGTGGGTAGCACCTCCTGGGACACTCCCGGCACTCCACATTTTACTGCTGGAAACGCCATGCTTATTACATAGTCAATAAACTCCACATAAGCCCCACTTAAGAAAAGACACAGGAAGTCACCAGAAAGAAGAACTGAACCCTGACCCGGACAGCTGCTTCTAGGGAACCCACACCAGGTTCCAGCACCGAGGAGCAGCCGCCTCTTGAGAAACAGGAGCAGTCTGTTTTTTGCTTATGTATGAGAAAGAATAGATACGTGAGGAAAATCAGCCACCAGCAGTAGCACCAAGTTGAATCACCAGAGCAAAGAGGTCTCACCCCGAGGACTTGGTAAAGGAAATAAGGAGGAACTTCCAAAAAATTCTTTAAATTGGTGCATCAGGGCATTAAAAATTTATTAGCAGAAGCCTGAGTTCTCTTAAGGAGAGAAGAGGCGTGGCAAGAGGTTTTCGACCTAGAGCATCCACAGGGAAACCAAGAGGGTCCTGGAGTCAGATGAATGGAGTTCTGCCAGCGCCCAGGGGAGGGCAGGGGAGGGCAGAGGCACCCAGGTAGAGGCCAGGCCTTTAAGTACAGCTCTGCACTCTGCAGGTTGTGAAGCCCCCTCCCCAGATAAGGCTTCAGCAAAGTGCACCCCCAAGGTGAATGGCATGGACACCACCTGGGGGACACACAGCCAGGAGGGGTTCCACACCTGGGCTGGACATTCCATATGGTGATCAGGACCTCACCAGCCAAAACTAGACCCACAGGGACCAGAAGTAGAAAAGCTCCCAGTAACAGCAAACAAGAGGAGGCGTTAACTTTCCTATCAGGACCGAGAATTAAATTTATCTTCTGTGAATCTCAGAGGACAGGGTGACCTCCGGGAAGGTACAACCAAAAAGGAGGAGGAGGAGGACCACAAACGACTCTTGGAATAAAGTCATGAGTTCCAGAGCTGAGCACAGCACCCGGAAGCCTCGGGCAGCCGTCACCACACCAAAACCAAAGCCGGGACCTGTGATGTAGAAAGCAGCAGAGGCAGAGCGAGGGAGCAGGACGTAAAGGTTCAGAAAGAGGGGCCCGTGGTGACTGCAAGGACGGAGTTGGGGGAAGGTGACAGAGAGGGCGGCTCAGCAGGGACAGGCTCAGTCCAGGCCGGCCTGCAGAAGGGGCCCACATGGAGATTGGAGCCATTGTCCACTTACAGCTTAGGGGAGTTACAGGGCAGTGAGGGGTGGAGGAGTGTTGTGGTCAGGCCGTTGCCAGGGGGTCATTGGGGGAGCGTCCTGTGGTCACCCCTCCATTCTTTGTCACTGCTCCACATCCAACAAGGTGTGCCTCAGGATTTCAGTCCAGGTGACAATCCTCGTCACAAGGTGTTGTCTTGCGTTGCGGTCGGGTTGACCGCTGCTCTGTGTTGGAGTAACCACGGGCGACAGTTGTCTGTTGCTAAGTCCAGTCCTCCCTAACAGCGGCGAGTTGTTATATAAAAAGCTCAGAAGAGAAAAGAGAAGGGAGGAGGAGCAATCAAGGGAATAGCAAAGAGGGTTTGTTTAGCTTCGTACTGAAGGACCTGATGACCATCGGGCAGGAACACGGGAGAGAGCCGTGCTATAAATAGTCTGACGGCTTTAGAGGTGGGCAACCAGGGCCAGCCACTCAACAGGTCTTCTCCTGCACAGACGGGCTGCTGTGCCCAGGGAAAGCCAGTCCCACCGCCCCTGGTCCCCTCAGCCTGGAGTCTCCACTGAGACAGAAAGTGCTGGAAGGAGCCCCCAGGGCTTCTCTGCTGGAAGGCCTGTGTCCACAGCTCAGCTTCCTCTGGCCCAGCCCTGCCCTGGTGAAGCCGTCCCGCAGTCAGCTCCTTCCTCTCTGTGTGTTGTTGGTGTGTGTTTTCTCAGCCACCCTGCCCCTGCACCCAGGCCCACACTGCTGCCATTCCGCTTCTCGGCAGCCACAGTGGCCTCCAGACCAGGGACCCCAGGTCACGGGGCACTGGCTCCCTCCCTAGGAATCTGCGATGCCCCTCTCCTGCCTTCCTCTCCCAGACCCCCTGCTGGTTTCTCCCGCTCTGGTCGCAGTTTCCCAGGCTTCTTGGATCAGCACCTGGTCTTACAGAGCCCGTGCCCCGCGCCCTGCCTTCTGTGGGCATTAGGGAGCAACCGTCCCCTCTCTCTGCCTGGGTCTCCAGGGTGTGAGCCGAGGGATGCAGAGCTCATCTGGATGGCGGCCACAGGCATCCCCAAGGTCAAGTACGTGAGTGGCCTGGTGGGACTCAGACCTCCCCTGTGAGCCCAGGTGTCTCTCTGTGGCCCAGTGGAACATGGAAGTCCACAAAGACAAAGCCAGGACAGGAAGGCGAGGACCCCACATGGCTCTGTCCAAAGTCACGTCCCCTCATCACGCTCCCTCTGGGATGCATGGGCTCTTAGTGACTGATTTTAAGTCGTGATCACCACCCACTCTTAAGTGGACCTTGATGTGCTCTTTCAGATCCTGTTGGCTAGAACCTCGAGAGCCCCTGTCCCTGTAAGCAGCCTGGTGAGACTTGACCTCAGGCTGGGTCTAGCTCTGTGACGAGCCCTGAAGGCCGGTCCTGTGCTCTGTTGTCATTGTCCGTGGCTGAGTGCAGAGCCCCGAGCAGAGTCGCGGTGAACTCCTATAGATGCTGGTCACCACAGACCTCTAGCACATTTCATAGAAATATCAATTTATTTGCTTTCATAATGCCTTTTCGTCCTGAATCTGCTTTCCATTTTGCCTGCCTTACAAACACTCAAAGACATTTTTTTGCTTCCTTTGCCAGTGCAGATGAAGATTTCGAAGGCACCGCAAGTGTTGCTCTGAACAAGTTAGTTTCCATAGCTGTCCTGCATTCAAGAGCAACCCGGTGGGGAGAGATTAGACCCCTCACTCACTCTTAGCCCGTGCCGAGAAGCCACTTGGCATCCCAGTTCCAGGGGCAATGAGAGGCAGCTCGGTTCCCAGTGCTGCTGCGGTCTTCCCCGGGGGACCCAGGAGGACGCCGAGGGCAGGGAATCGTCTTTGAGCAGCCCCTGACTTGCCTGCTCGGGGGTGCCCTCTCTTCAGGGCGGCTTGTCCACTAGACCTGCCTGCCAGGCACGAGCCTGTCACCTGCCCCGTGACAGCCACACTACGGCCCTCGTTTTATGAGACAGTTCAAGAAGCCCAGCTTCAGGTTGCTTGCCAGCTCCTGAAGTTTCCAGGGCGTCTGGTCTGATTCGTGCCAGTATCACGGTTTCACTTCCTGTAGTTTCTTTCAGTCACCTGGGCCAACCGCAGCCCGAAAGTGTTCGTGGAAAATTCCAGAGATAAACAAATCTTACATTTTAAACCGCTCTCCAGGCAGCATGATGAAATTTCTGCCCCCTGGGCACATCCTGCCTGGGATGGGAGTCACCCCTTTGTCCCCCCCAGGTGTGCTACCCAGTCCATGTCAGCTGAAGGAGACCATACTCCCCACACGTCACTGCAGCGTGCTGCGGGGGCTCTTGTGTTTCCCACCTGCCCATTGTAGTCGCGCTCCACTGTGCAGACTGATGGACTCTCGTCGCTGTGTCTGCGCAGGAATATGCAGAGTGTGTGCTGCAGTTTCAGGAATATGCTGGGGGAGGGAGGGTCTTGGAATGCACGGGTCCCCAGAAAGGATGGGGGACTTTTGTGTCCTTCAGGGAAGACTGCTGAGAACTTCCTACCACAAATAGCACCTCACTCCAGCCCCTCAGGACCCTCCTGGGCTACGCCAAGGGCTAGGGACAAAAGACCAAATGAAGTGCTGTCCCTCGTCCTCAGAGCCTACAGGCCAATGAGGGAGACGGATGTCCAGCCAAGAGATGCCAGCTAAACGCAGGCACAGGGTGATTGGCACAGGGGCCTGTGTCCAGCCCAGGCATCTCAGGCCAGCCCGGGTCTTGGGGCCTCAGGCCGCATCTTTCCCAGCTTCGGTCCCCCTCCACACACCTGCTCCTTCTTTTCATATTTAGCATGTGGAGGCTCCCCTGGTGAGCACCTCAGGACTGCCACCTTTCCCAGTGACCACCCCTTCTTTCCACTCAGAGCAGCTGTCTGGGAGGGGTGGTCTCCTCCACCCAGCTCACTCTCCCTGCGCTCCTCCAGCCACAGGGTGGCCCTGACCCCCATGCTGCCACCAACAGTGGCCCCTCCCCCACATCCTGAGGCTCAACCATGGGCTCCGGTTGGTCCTCGCACCTCAGCTGCTGATGCGGCTGGCGGTGCTCTCTGTTTTGAGGCCCTCTCTCCTCGGGTTTTGGGGGACCATGCTGGACTCTTCCTCCTCCCCACCCCCAGCCCACAGAGCACCAAGTGCTCTGCCCTTGAGCAACACACCAGCCAAGCCTACGCCCTGCACCCAGCAGGAGCCCTCAGCTGGCCTCTCTGCGGCTACCCCTGCCTCCAACCTGCAGGCCACATCCAGCCAGGCAGCTTCCACGATGTCAGTCTGACCACATCTCGTCCCTCTCCAAGCTCTTCACAGTTTCATACCTGGGACATCAAGACCAAAGTCTCCGTCATGCCTGTCCTGGGCATTCCGGGCCTCCAGCCATCTGTCGACCACACCATCCCTCATCTACCAGTGTGGCCCTCTCCAGGTCCCAACGTTCCCCGACACTCTCGTTTCAGCGGTTCCTCTAGTGGAATGCACTCCCTCCCCCTCGCGCCCTGCTGACTCCCACTCACGGCTCAGGTCTCAACCTAAATGCCCCTTTCACCTGCAGAGCTCAGGCTTGTTAGATCCTGATGGAGCTCCTGCCGCTTGCAGAACTCTGCCTTTTCCTTCTTAGCATGCACGACTCATTACTGCTTTCGTGTCGTCTCTCCTCATCCCTGGACATGGTTAGCTCAGATCAGGGGCCGCCTCTGTCCTCCTCATTGCTGGGTCTCCAACACCTATCGTGGTGGTGAATAGTTTTAAAAAATATATTCTTTATTTTCAATCGACATACAGTGATTGCACATGTTCTGGGACACTCTGTGGCATTTTAATGCATGTCGACAATGTTCAAGTACGATCACAAGTGTCATTTTCAGTTCCAGGGCAATTGGCGTTTCCATCAATTCCAGATAGCTATCATTTGTGCTGGGAACATTCTAAATCTGCTCTAGTAGCCGTTCTGACATAGACAATTGATTATTGTCAACCACAGTTTCCTAGTGAGATATGAAACATCAGGAATGACTCCTTCTGCCAACACGGCGCATGATTTTTGGTAAATGAACGACCACACTGTGTCTTTAAAGCAGATAAGGGCACACCTGTACCAGCCTGCATGAGGAACCGAGGGTTGAGCAATGTAAAAATGTGTCATTTCAATAGCAAATCCAGTCAAAACTGGAGGAGGAGTGTGTAGATGAGCCAGGTACTTATAAAAGACAGGTGTATTTACAGAAACAGCCCAGGAGGGTAGAATGGGTTTAAAAAGAATCGTTGTCATTCTGAAATGTTATAAAATATTAGCAGGATCTAGGGTGTGACAACATCCAACAACTCTGCCAAGGCCATAGAGTTCATAGCTGAATAAATATTTGCTGCGTTAGATAAATTCCTGTTGCAGGAGTCTGGCTAACTAAGGGTGTGGCCGTGAGTGCAAACTCGGCTTTCAGTATGAGGCAGACAGAACGAGCTCCACTCCAACCCGTCAATCAGCACACTGGATCTAGAAGGATAAAGTTTTTATAAAAATGAGGATTTGACCGTTAAAAAGAAAGCAATCTTGCTGGGCACCATGATCCCAGCTTCTTGGGAGGGGGAGGCAGGAAGATGGCAAGTTCAAGGCCAGCCTGGGCAACCAAGCCGGACGCTGTCTCAAAATGAAGATTTTTAAAGGGTTGGGGCGGTAGCTCAGTGAGCAGTGCTTGTGAAGAGGCTGTGTCAGTCCCCAGTGCTGCAAAGAGGAGAAAGAGAAGCAGGGAGGGAGGGAGGGAGGGAGGGCGAGCTCCAAGGTTCTGAGGATGCTAGGCAGAAAGGCAGCCCCGCCCAGCCCTGTGCGCCTCCCACCTGAGGTGCTGTGAGGCTGGGTCGGTTCCTAAGTCCTCCTGTCTAGTCCCTGGCCAACCTGATAATGCAAACCGGGGCTCTAGGTCAGCGAATCTTGTTCTTTGTGATTCTTGATTCCATAGGAAAGGGCTCCACTCCATGGCCTACAGGAGGATTTCTGGAAATCCTTCCCTTCCTCTAGCTCCTGATCCCAACTCACCTAGCACCAAGGTGGCTGATGTCCACAGCACGTCCTCTGAAAGCCAAGGGTGAC
Organism: Callospermophilus lateralis; assembly: GCF_048772815.1. Taxonomy (NCBI): domain Eukaryota; kingdom Metazoa; phylum Chordata; class Mammalia; order Rodentia; family Sciuridae; genus Callospermophilus; species Callospermophilus lateralis. The sequence continues at coordinate 159,473,035 of NC_135310.1, forward strand.
AATAGCAGCCACTGAAGTCCTTGAAATGATCCCATCTAGAGCATGGCATGACCTCACCTCCTTGTCCTCTGGGGGCTCTGAGCCAATCTGCTCCCTTGTCCTCTGGGGGCTCTGAGCCAATCTGCTCCCGTGCTGGCGTAGAATATCTGGGAAACCTCTCAGGTTTAAAAAAAAAAAGTTACTAAGATGATCCTGAAATTTCATTCCCATGTCCATATCCAAAAGAATTAAAAACAAAGACTCAAGTGGATGCACATATATCAATGTTCATAGCAGTGCTATCCATGTAGTCAAACGGTAGAAACAGTTCAAGTTTCCATCAGCAGATGGATGGATCGACACATATAGTGGAATAGTATTCAGCCATAAAAAGTTATATGTTTCAATACAGATGAAACTTGAAAATATTATGCTAAAAGAAACTAATCAGACACAAAAGGACGCACATTATATAATCCACCTGACATGGGGTACTTAAACTAGGCAAATTCACAGGCACAGATGTAGGATAGAGCTTGCTAGGAGATGGGGGAGGAGGGTTTGGGGAGTGATTGCCTAATGTGTTCATAGTCTTTGCTTGAGATGATAGGAATTTCTGGAAAGAGTGGTGGTTATGCAACCTCACAAATGTACTTAACCCACTTAAAAAAGATTAGACGGTGAACCTTATGCCATGTATCTTCTACCACAGTGAAACAGAATGACTCAACACTGTGGCTGCAGCCAAGGTAGAACAGCCCTATTTCTCCAAGATCCTCCCTCCTGCAACTAAAAAGCCTCACAAGCACAAAAAGTCAAGATGGAATTCTAAACCTGTTCAAGTAATCCACAGGAAGGTGCCAAGAGGGGACGCAGAGGAACAAGAAAGGAACAGAAAACAAAAACTAGGAAGGCAGATATACATGTGACCATTACCTTAAGTATAAATGGTCTAACTCCACCAACTAAAAGACTAATTGCAAAGGTGACAGAAATAAAAAACCTGGTCCAACAGTACGCTTTCCATAAGGAACTCACTTTAAGCTCAATGATAAAAGAAGGTTGGAGTGAAGGGATTGAAAGAGCAGATACATACCCACTAGTGGAATCACTGATCTTACGGTAGTTCTATTTCTAGTTCTAGTTTTTTGGGGAATCGCCACATATTTTCCATGATGCTGTACTCGTTTTTATTCCCACCCACAGTGTATAAGTGTTCCTCTTTCTCTGCATTCTTTCAAGCATTTGGTATTGTTTTGTTTTGTTTTAGTTTTTTAAATAAATAATTCTAACTGGGTTAAATAATCTCTCATTGTGTTTTTGATTTGTATTTTCCTAATGATGAGTGATTTTTTGTTTTGTTTTGCAGTTCTGTGGTGCTGGGATCCCGCACACGTTGTGCGACTGCTCTGCCACCGAGCCACATTCCCAGCTCTGGAGATTAAGGGTGCCGGGCATTCTGTCATACGTTCATTGGCCATTTGAGTATCTTCTCTTTAGAAATGTCTATTGAGATCATTTGCCCCATTTTTAGTTGGATTATTTGGGTTTGCTCTTGATTTCTTTGAGTTCCTCCTATATTCTGGATATTAAACACTTGTTAGATGAACAGTTTGAAAATATTTTCTCCCAATACAGATGGTCTCAGTGGATGGTCCCTTTGTTATAGAGAGGAGTTTTGGTTTGGTGTAAGCTCATAGGTCATTTCTTACTTTTGTCACCTTGCATTTGGGGTCATATTCAAAAAATGTCTGCTCCGACCGATGACCTGAAGTGTTCCCTTACATTTCTTCTAGTAGTTTTGTTATAGTTAAAGCTTTGTCCCAGGGTTTCATAAACTGACTTCCAGACCACTCACGTATAATCGAATCAAGCCTTTATTGAAGCACGCCGGTGGCGGCTGACCAGAACATAAAGCTGTTCCCCTGATCAGCCCCGAACAATTGCAAGGGCACTCCTTATAAGCCTGAAAACCGCAAAAGTGATGTTCGGGGTGTCTAGCAATGCAAGCCAGCCAGGTTACAGAAGGGGACAGTGCAGTCAAGCGGAGGGAAGCCTAACCAATCACAGTTAGCCCAGTCACCCCAGTTACAGAAACAGAGCCCCATTACCCTAGTTACAGAAACAATGCCCCATTAGGTACTTTTGTGTTCTTAAAGGTTTCTATAGCAAAAGGAAAAGAACATCTTGCCCCAGTCATGACTCTTCTACTTGGCATGGTTGTTTTACAGGATGAAGTCATAAAACAAAATGGAGTCACATTTGCTCCTACTATCACAGTTTCTTACCTTAAGTCTTCGTTTCATTTTGAATTGATAAAGATCAGGTCATCCATGGGGAGAGACGGGTGTAGCTTGTTCAGGTGGAACTTTGAATTGCGTGTGTACCACACGGTTCCTCCTAAGTGTGTAGGATTCTTGTGAAGAAAACGAAGCATCATTTTGAAAAGAGCAGGGCTTAGCCGTATTCATATCTATGGAATCAGTGGTCATTTAGCCATATTCTAAAATTATAATTTGTAGATAGAAAAAAGGGTCAATATTCAAGACCAAATGAATTCATAATACGGTTTTCCAAACGAGCTAACGTCAGGTAAGCCCATTGCCTTTCTAAGTTTTCCTCCTAATGAAACACCAGTGTCCTGCCCTGGGGCCTCAGAGATGGGGATGTGCTGGATGGGATGGACATGGGCTTCCTCCAGGGGACACATCTGCCATGTCAAGAGCTTCAGGGCCAGCTCAGGGAGGCCTCAGAGGCCTGCGGTGGACTCCGGCTGGACATGTCTCGTGTAGTGGGGGATGGACTCACAGAGGACTTCAGAAATGCTGGGCTCACAGACCTGCTCCCCTGTCTTAGGAGTGAGGGCGGTTGGACAGGAAGATTTGCAAAATTCTTTAGCAAAGAATTCTGTCGGAATCTCAGTGTTGCAGCCCAAGACATTGCAGCATTTGATGGTTAGCTCTCTGCTTCCTCTCCTGTGAAGTTCAAGGATGGAGACGTCCGTGAGCCCCATCTGATGCAGGATCAGAACAGAGCAGGGTTTCCTGGGCACGGGGCTTGCTCGTCCCTCCTCCTCTCCCTCCTCACGCCGTGCAGAGGTGCTGCCGGGCATCCCCCTGTCCAGTTTCCAAACCACCTGTTTTCTGTATAACATGGATTCCTGTGGAACGACCTTTCCACTTAAGTGAGGTAAATATTGTGTGAGTACAAATATACTTTCTTAAATCAGAAAACTGTAAAACTGTAAGGGAAAAAGCCACAATCACGCAAGCTGGTGCAGAGCTCAGCTCAGGGGGAATATGGAATGGAGACCGGCACACAAGGAGGGCCACATGCCAGAGATGCAGCCGTCCTGCTGGACACAGGGTCCTCCAGGCTTCGCACCTGGACATACAGCAATACAGAGCTTCTGCCCAGGCATATTCCTGGGATTTTCCCAACCACCAAGAGGCAAGGAAGGAAAGTTCTACCTCTCTGTGTGGTCAGAGTTCAGGTCAGCAATTTTGAAGGTCCTAATAAATGTGAAGGGAAATGACTTTACTTAGGCTGCTCACTTCCAAGGTGGCACAAAGGACAGCAGATCTCTTAGAGAGAGCTGTGTCACCCCCTACCATTTCAGGCTTCCAATTTCGAGTTCTATTGACATGGTGTAAACACTTGACCACAGACCTCCCCCTTGGAATTAACGGAATGAGTCTGTGGGAATTAGGAGAGTGGCAGATGGCATGTCACACTGGTGTGACCTTTCCCTTGGGCAGCTTAGAGTGGGACTGCCTTCTTTCCCACTGAGAGGTGGGGTCTGTTCCCTGTGTCTGGGGGGGACCTTGGAATGGCCCCGAATAACAAAGGAGGATGACAGCAGCAATGGTGGCTTCTGAAGCTCCGTCAAACGCCGGGGCCCTTCCACGGCCCTGTGTCCTGTGTGTGGTCCTTGGCAGCCACCACCAAGCTGTGAGGAAGCCTGGGCTCCACCAGGCAGCCATGTGGGGGTCTCTGCAACAGCTCCAGCCAAGGGCCCTGTGTCCTGTGTGTGGTCCTTGGCAGCCACCACCAAGCTGTGAGGAAGCCTGGGCTCCACCAGGCAGCCATGTGGGGGTCTCTGCAACAGCTCCAGCCAAGGGCCCAGTCTCTGCCAATCCTGGACACCGTCAGTGCTCACTTTTGCTGCTGAAAAGACCTTTACTGCAGTGATATTTATTTCTGTTCACATAGAATGAAATGCTACGGATATTGTCATGCTAGGGCGTCCCAGAAACAGACCAATGTTGTCCCATGTCACAGGCATAGCCCAGGGGCAGTTGGAGAAAACCTAAAGGGCGTAAGAGAGCCACGGAGTCCTCAAACTCCCACTGTCCGTAGCCCGGGCCAGGCTCAGGTTGTCTGTAGGAACGGTGGCCAGTGTCCAGCAGGGCCAGGCCGGCGCGCACCTGCAGGCAGAGCGCACGGAACAGCACCGCAGGAGGGAGGACCGCACTGCACTGTGTGGCCCACTCAGGTCCCTCGGCAGACCTGGGAGGACACAGGACGTTCCTGGGCTGAGTGAAAGAAGGTCATCAAGAGTCTCTGAGTCCAGGAAGAGCAGCAGAGAGAAGGCCGACCAAAGCCCAGGTCTTGGAGAAGGTCAGGGTCTGCACGAGGGGCCCACCGACAGGCTCAAAGAACCTCATCTGAACCTCGCCACCCGGAATGCAGACATGTACCAAAGACAGCTCGCCCACCTCATCCAGGGCATGGAGACTTCCCCCCTTTTAGATGTGAAGAAACAAACCGAGATCCCCCCCCCCCCCCCGCCACCGCAATCTTCTCTTCTGCATTCTGTCCCAGGCAAACAGAATAAAATCGAGTCACTTTTCTCCTTTCACATTGACAGAAGGTGACACGTGAGTGATACTGAACGTCCGTGAGCACGTTGGGAAAGACGGCACTCGGTACGCCTTCTCTCTGCGACTGTTCCTGCGGTCAGTGATGGACAACGATGACTACCGTAGAATGGTCCTAGCGATCGGTCATATTGAACGTCACATGGATGTGGCCTGGACGTGGGCCAGCTTCCCTCTCTCCAAGTCTTCCTTATAACACCCCCTGACCACGGGTAACTGAAACCGGATACAGGGCAATGACTGTGCATCCGCCAAAAAACTGCTCCCAGAAAGGTCACATCCAGAGATGGCTGGGGGCCACATCTTGGGGAGAGGGGCGCTGAACCCTCCACAGCTGATTCGTGAGGAGTGATTCTGGAAGAAGGCGACTGGGACAGAAACAAGGTGAACAGAAGTAAAAGCTAAAAATAGGAGACGTGATTTTCCTGAGCGGTTTCGGTCTGACAGCTGTAAGGGGTCCGGGGCACCCGTCTCAGAAGTCTGTGGTGTTCTCTCTGAAAAGTCCCCAAGCCACGAGTGTCACCAGAGTCTGGCCTGCACGCTCAGCCCTCCGGTGCCCTCCGGTGCCCTCCGTGGAACTGGGTCACAGGACATGGGTGGTCTCCGTCATGGTAAAGTGACTGTGTGATCACTTAAGAGCCCACAAAGGAGGGCTCCCACAAAGGAGGGCTCGCGGCCGCGAAGACGCTGTTTAGTATTTCCGGGTGGTTTTGGATTTGGCTGCCCTGCACTGGCTGTGCATCTAATGGGTCGGTGTGGCATTCCCACACTTGCGCGTGGCAAGGACTCATCAAATCCAACCTGCCCCCTCCACACCCACATCCTTCCCAGCCTCCATTGATGACTATTTGACACTCGGATTCACTTTTTCTTAATGTCCGCACATGACAGACAACAGGGGATAGTTCACTTACTTTGTTCTCCAATTCTGTCCACGCTGCTGAAAATGACAGGATTTGATTCTTTTTTATGGGTGAATAGTACTTCACTGTGGACCTGCACCAGACTTCCCTTATCTATGCATCTGCTGATGGGCACCTAGGCTGCTGATTCCATATCTTGGCTATCGTGGACAGGGCTGCAGTAAACACGGGCAGGCCAGTGTTGCTTTGGTGTGCTGATTTCATTTCTTTGGGTCATATGCTCAGAGGTGGGATTGCTGGAACGTGGGATAGATCCACTCTTACTCTTCTGGGGACTCCCATACTGTTCTCCATGGCCCTGTGCTAATCTGGATCTGCACCAGCAGTGGATAAGAATTCCTTTCTCCACCGACTTGCCAGCAGTTGTCAGCTTTTTATGAGAGCCGTTCTCATTGGGGTGAGAGGCGTCTCATTCTAGTTCTGACTTGCATTTCCCCAATGTTGGGGGCTTTTTCCATAAATTTGTGGGCCATTTGCATTTTTTCTTTTGGGAATAGTCTATTTAGATCATTTTCCTTTTTCTTCTTCTCCTCCTCCTCCTTTTTTCTTTCTTTCTTTTATTATTATTATAATCATTCATTTTTTTGTGGTGCTGGGGATGGAACCCAGGGCCTCGCGCTTGCTGGGTGAGGTCCCCACCACTGAGCCACACCCCCAGCCCCGTGCCCAGTTTTTAAACCGGGTCATTTCTGTTGGTTGGTGTCTTGTGTTCCAGGTGTGTTCTGGGGCTGACCCTCTGTCAGACACAGCTGTCCCCCCACTCTGCTGACGGCTCCTTGCCACGGGGAACCTCTTGACCTGGTGTCTTCCCATCTGTCCGGGTCGCTCCTCCTTCCTGTGCTCTTGAGTCCTGGACAGAAAGCCACTGCCCGGGCCAGTGCCTGCCAGAGCTGCCCGCTCGCCCCTTCCGTGGTTTCCGACTTCCGGGTCTCAGGTTCCGACTCTGACCCACCCTGAGTTGGTCTTTGGGATGAGGGATACCGGTGGCCTTGGTCTTCTGCATGTGGCAGGAGTATCATGAGAAAAAAGAAAGAGTATAAAGAAGGAGAGAGAGAAAAGAAAAAAGGAAAAGGAAAAGGAACCTGCAAGCCGTAGACTGGGAGAAAACATTTGCAAAACACCTGTCAGTAAAGACCTTGTGTCCATGTGTACGAAGAATTCCTTCAACCCCCCAAAAAAGATGAGCACCTTGTTTCAAGACAGGAGGCAAAGGATTGAACAGACCCTTCATCAGATAAAGATGCGCAGGGCTGGGGTCGGAGCTCAGGGTGGAGCCCTTGCCTCGCGTTCGCCATGACCTGGGCTCGATGGAAGGCACCACATAAATAAATAAATACAAATAAGATGCTGCGTGCATCTACAGCTGAAAACTAAAACTCTGCATTTTCCAAAGGCCCCTTTGTTTTCTTTTTCTTGTTGTTTTGTTTTTTTTTTTAAATACGAAAATGGCCAGTGAGCACAGGAAGGTCTCCAGCACCATCTGTCCTGAGGGACATGCAAATCAAAGCCAAAATTGCCCAAGGAGCAAGAGCCCTGAACGTGACCCTGCTCTTCCATTTCCAGCCAAGACAGCCACCAAATTTGACCACCCCAGCCCCCAAGGGGGCAAAATGAATGAGACAGTTCAAATCAGGCAGTGGAAAGGGGGGCAGCCCGAGGAGCGGAGCAGGGAGGCGGCCCTACGAGGTCCAGCAGGAGGCCCGGGTCTGCAGGCGTGGCGCAGTGGGCAGCTCCCCAGAGTCCCCCTCAGCTGAGGACACAGCAGAGCTTGCAGAGGGAGGCGCCTGAGTGCTCACCAGAGACACAGGGCAGCCCAGAGAGAGCCGGGGCCTGCAGAGGGTCGCTTCCCTGTCAACGAGTCAGCGGAGAGGAGCCACCTGACTCAGGACACAGTCACACGGACCTCCCCACCCCCCGGAAGAGCCAGGTCTGCGAATCCGACTCCTTGGAAAACCGTGCTCCGTGAAGGCAACGGAAGAGTGTGATGAGTGACAAACCCAGTCCTGGAAGGGAGACGGGGTCGTGAGAATTAGTGCCCGGGAAAGGGACATTTCCCTCCCATTTCTGGTCAGCCAGTCTTCCCAGAACCTGGCCAACACCACCCCCACACACACTGTTTGGACCCTAAAGGACTTTCCCTAGGATCTAAACACTTTCTTTGAAGCGTAAACTCCCCCGTGGAGGCTCCAGCCCAAGGCTAGAGATCTTCCTAAGAGGAGCCGGTCCTTCTCCTAATCCACTCTGCTACCCCGCAGAAGCCCCTATAAACGTTGGGAAAACTGGGGACAGGCGCTCAACGTTTGGAGTTTGTTTTCCTCTCCACCAATCAGTTTCCTGCAACAGGAGATCAACCTCTGTATCCCTGAACTTAGAAATGTCCTCACTTGGTGGGACATTTCAGCCTGTCAGAGCCGAACGTGCACCTAGCACTTGGAGACGGAAGCCCCACGCAGCCAGCCCAGGCCAAGTGGCCCTCTCCCCGGGTACCTTCATGTGACCACCGACCACTGCTGTTGTCACTGCCCATCCCCACACCCTTCCCCTCCCAGGGCACGGTACTGCAGAGTGTTCCCCTGACACACGACGTCTCCTGCTGCAGGGGCTGCAGGACAGACACAGGGAGAAGGGCTTGGAGCCAGCTGGCTTGACCATGTCCCCGTAACTGCCATCCGAGATAAAGCTGCCACCTTTTCCTTTTCACGGGGTGCATCCTTGGGGGCACTCCTCAGGAGAGAGTCACAGAATATCCCACAGGGGCACATACCCTGTGGGCCTGGGGAGAGGACAGGGAGGCGGAGAGGGCCAACGAGGTCCCCTCAGTGGACACTAGCGTGTCTGGATCTGCTCTGGCTCGGGGTGGGGGCAGGGTGCATCCTGAGATTTTGTCCCCTGAACACTAGAGGGTTCCAGGCCTCCCCACGTGGAAATTCTCACCTGGGAGGGTGCAGAACTTCAAGTTTGTTTCTTTAAGGTGGTTTCCTAAGTAGTTTTACTTATCAACCAGTTTGAGGAGCTGCTGTTGAAGCCACGGGTTGGAACTCTCCTCTTTGGTGTAAAAGCAGCCTGCTCTGCCCACTCCTGCTGACCTCTGCAGAGTGGCCTGATGGACGGCCAAGCACTGCTCTTTCTGCACAAGCTCCATCTGCATTCAGAGGCCGTGGGAAGCAAACCGGGATGGGTGGCGTTTACTTTTGGTGTCACTCATCCTCTCCAACACCCAGGGCTCCCGTCTCCTCACAGGCCCGTGACCAGGCCCTGCCTGCATCCCCAGGAGCACCCAGCTGCAGGTACACTGCCCTCTTACCCTGGAGGAAAGGGAGACCGCACACCACAGGGCCATGGGCGCTGACCATGTGTCACCCTTAGGGATGAGCAGGCCTTCCGTCTCGGCACCGTGCCTTCCTCGCAGGGGTCCGAACCACAGGGTTGGATTTAGAGAAAGGAAGAAGGGGCGCTTGTCTGTAGTACGCTAAATACACCCTCCACGTACTTGCCTGTGAGCTTGGCCTCCTGACGCCCAGTGTCCACCTCTGTGAGGGGACATAGTGATGTCTATGTGCGTCGTGGGGCTAAGTGAGGGTGGAAATATGAAGTTCCACAGGCTGTCAGCGTGGGGTCTCCTCAGGCAGCCCCCTTACTGCTACGCGGAGTGAGCTTCCGTTGTCATCAGTAGCTTGCTGTTGCCAAGTACGTGCCCCACATTGCTATCCTGGCTCCTCTGGGTGGAGAGCTTCCCGGAGCTCAGCTCTGCAGCCACAGTGATGGCCCACGGTGGGTGCACCCTGAACACCTGTCACAGCAGTGGTTGCGATGGCCCTAACTCCCCCTGGCACCTCACTGTGGCTGGGGATGTGGCTCATGGGTAAAGCACTCCTGGGCTAAATCTCCAGTCCCCTCCCCAAATTCATATATTTCTATATTTTTACAAATTTCTGAAATAATATTGTGTTACTTTTAACAGTGGAAGCTAAACTTTTTAAATTGAGGAATGACCATGACAATACACACAGGAACCCAGCAGGAACAAGGCTGTTACGTGTCTTCCTGGCACATCGAATGTCACAGCAGTCAAGTAAGAATAAGCAAAACAAGCACATTTCTTCAATTTCAGAAAATCCCAGATGCCTCTGCAGGCTGCCAAAAACTCACTGCACCGCCCAGCCTCGGGGCGCAAGGGGGTCTCTGGCTCCAGTCATTGGCTTCATTTTCTGTGGCTCTATATGAGTTTTCCAAAATTGATTTATGCCTCACACTGTGCTCTGTATGAGTCCACACCCCAGCCCTACATCATCACGAGACTTTAAAACACACCAGAACATTGCTCGTCGTTCATTTCAGTGACCCTTATTCCTAAGATGTATTTGTTACTTTAAGGAATTGGGTGTTTGTGATCTTCTGAGTTAGGTTTGGACACAAAGGCAAAAAAAAAAAAAAAAAAATTCTCTTAAAACTTCATAAAATTTAAAAGTATGTGCCCATTCATCCTAACAAGAAAAGATCGTAAGAGTTTTAAAGTTAACGCAAACTTCCTTGCTTCTAAGACTGACGCAGAGCCCTTCCTGTGGCCGTCCCTCTGAGACAGCGCGGTGTCCAGAGATGGCTGGGAAATCCCCCTTGCTCCATCCCCGGGGTGTGACGGCCTGTGATCCAGCGGGGGCTTCGCCTTTTCTGAACCTCACGGAAAACGAAGCTAACTTGATCCACCCACTTTCTGTGTCATAGCCATTTAAAAATCACAACAAGTCTTAGTTTTAAACTTTCTGATTATAGAGTATTTCAAAAGTAGAGAGGATAAGGTAACAATCTCCACGTACCCATCACCTAGCCACTGTCTGTCCGCCCCCAGCCCACCATGGTCCCCCCCAATTCCCCTCAGTGTGATCTTAGAGTCCAGACTTCACGCCATCGCATGCCTTCATAAGTGAGTCTCTAGAAGGAATGACCTTTCAAAAGCCAACCGGATGCCAACCTAGCGTCTTGAGCATTCCTTAATGTTGTCCAGCGTCCAAGGTGCACGCTTCCTGTGGTCCCACGATGTCAGGACTAGCTCCTTTTAGCTTCTGTGGAGCAGAACTCAGGTGTCCGGCCCTAATGTTTTCCCATCTGGGTCTGCAGAGCTCATCCCCGCGTCAGGAGAGGCCCAGGCCTTCAGCCTCCTCACCTCCTTTAGGTGACCCCAGAGCCTGGCTGGACTCAGGTCCCATTTGCTGCACAAGAGCGTAGCATAGGTAATGTTATCCCCTTCTATCAGGGTGCCCATGATGTGAGAGTCCCTCTTGTGACATTGACAACCGTGGTTCAACGTTGTGAGTTCTTCTTTCAGTGGGGTCTTGCAAAGTGGCAAGATCCTATCATTCTTTTTTCACACAATAACTATAATCCCTGTAAAAGAGACCCCTTCAACTAGACCTTGATTGCCCACTCGTACTGTTGGTGAAGGAAAGACGTGATTTCGTCCTCACTTGATTCTCAGGTTAATGAGTTGATCTCCCAGGATCCTCTAATACGTCAGCAGCATCATGAACTCATTGAGTGAGACTCTGATGAGCTTGAATCCACTCTGGTTATGTGTAGTACTGCTCAAGTCATCCCGTCCCACTTTGGCCAGTGGGAATATCTTGTTTTGTCTATTTGTTTTAATCAGCAAAAACCTATATAGATTTAGGGGCTGGGAATGTACTTCAGTGACTGAGTGCTTTCCTGGCATGAGCAAGACCCTGGGTTCTTTCTCAGTATGTCAAAAATTTTAAAGTATAGATTCAGGGTGCAGCACGAGAGGGTCTGGCTTACAGCAACGTTACATCCTGACTGTGCGCATATGCATTCCTTACATTTTTTTGTGTGTGTGTGTGGTGAGGACATTTAACACTGACTCACTGAGCATTTTTCTACTAGATATTACCTGCAGTCTCCATGCTGTAGAGTAGATCATTGGACTTACTCCTTTAGTCCCACTGAAATTTTGTCTCTTGTGACAATCTCTCCTCACCTGTTCACCCCCAGCCTCTGGCAGTAGCCACTCCACTCTCGCCTTCTGTGGGCTCATCGTTTTTAGATTCCACGTTGCACAGTTTGAACGATCGACCCCTCCAAAACACATGACGAGACTTAGTCCCCAGAGCCGCGGCACTCAGCCGCTGGCTGTGGGCAGGAGGGAGTAAGCAGGGCTCTGCTGCTCAGGGGCCTGGTACCTGCCTGGGGAAGGGTGGAGGTGGAAGGAGACCCTGTGCTGAGGGGCAGCACCTCTCCCTCCCAGGGGCCAGGAGAAAGGCACTAGGAAGCAGAGCAGCACTCACCAGACCCAGCCCTGACTGCTGCTGACCTTGACCTTGGACTCCCAGCGCCCAGATGGTGAGAAGTGCAGTTCTCTTGCTTCTGAATCACCCCGTCTGACACGTTGCTGCAGCACCCCGTGGTCTAAGACACGCACCCGAGGTCGTGAGACACTGGTCCTCCTGGGCCTGACACCTCCCTCGACAGCCGCCTGGGTGTGTCCTTGCTGTCACAAAGGATGGGTGGCCTTTCCTAAGACCGACACAGTGTCCCATGGTGCACAGCCCACACTTCCTCACACCTCCTCTGTGGGTGGACCCTGAGGTGGACTCCACGTCCTGGCTATTGAGAATGGTCCTGAAAGGAAGCGGGGACACGGCTATTTCAGTGTCTCTTTGGAATCCCTCTGACACCCAGAGCTCACTTCCGCGGCTCATGTGCACAGTGGGGGGACTCTGGTCACACGGCAGTTGTCTCTAATTTCCCCAGACCCTCCGTGCTGTACCCCTTCACTTCCCACCAGCTGCGTCCTCGCCGGCACTCGGTGTGGGTGACACGTGGGGCACGTTCAGGTTGGCGCCTGCCAGTCATTTTGAATTGGCCCTGACAGTGTGAGAGTGCCTTGCCTCGTGGGGAACAAGGTGTCCCACCTTCTCCTGTGGATTCCTGCTTCAGACCTCAGACCACGTAGGTCTCCTGAAAGCTCGGCCCCTCTTGCTGGCAACAAGTAACCCAAGGGAACTGCCGTCTGGGCACTAAGGCAAAGCACTCAGCTTGCTCACCTTTTTTTTTTTTTTTTTTTTGGTTGCTGCAAACTGTGTTTGGTCGTAAAACACTTAATTATTTGAGAATCCGTGATCTGGGTATCTTGCTTCCTACAATGCTGTGTGTCTGTGTCCTTTCTGAGACTAGAACCTTGAGCGCCATGAATTCTTCTTTACCACTGTCTAGAGTTCATAGCATGCCAGACTGAGAACTTGTTTGCTGAATGACCAAAATCAGGTTTAGATGCTGCAAGAAACCACCTAGACAGAGTTTCAGAAATACGGAAGAGGCCTGTAATCCCAGCAGCTCAGGAGGCTGAAGCAGGAGGATTGCGAATTCAAAGTCAGCCTCAGCAACTTAGTGAGACCCAAAGCAACTTAGTGAGACTCTGTCTCTAAATAAAATACAAAAAATAAAAAAAAAAAAAAAGGTTGAGAATGTGCCTCAGTGGCTAAGTGCCCCTGGGTTCAATCTCCAGTAAAAAAAAAAAAAGAAAAAGAAAACAGAAGAAGTGGCAGCGTGCTTGGGGTAATTGAGTAGGCTCTGGGGCCATTCTTTCAGTAAGACCTACCTGTGCTTCTGTGCTTATGTTCCTGTACACTTGCTCAAAAAGCAATCACTTCATATCACAGACCTGTGGAAGGAATGCACCTGGGACTCTGTGGCTCGTCCGGGGACAGTGGGAGTCTTTGAGAGGAAGGGTGAGATCTCAGGTACAGGATGGAGGGCTTTGGGAGGAGGCGAGGGGTGCACCTGCTCTTGTTGGGGTGCGGGGAAAGGTGGCAAACTTGTGCTTCTTCCCCCGCCCCCACCTCTCTTTCGCTGGGTGAGGCTTGTGCCAACCCCTTCTTGCCTTTCCCAGCTGCTATTTGACTCTCTCCTCTGTTCCTCCTCCTGGCAATGGCCCCCTTCACTAGCCCTCAACTGGACATATCTTGCAATAGAGGAACAAAACTTTTGGTTCCTAATGGCAAGAGTTCAACTCTGGCTCTCCAGTAGAGCGAGGGTCACTGTAAGGAAAGGTGAGCCTCCAAGAATCGCCCGCAGGCCCGGAGTGGCTGTGAGAGGTGGGATCAGGTAGCTCTGCGAGTCCCAGATGGACGGGCTGCCCAGGATGCCCTGCTGGGGAGGAGAGGCCCACCCTGCCGAGACCTGGGAGGGCTGCTGAAGGGCGAGGCAGACTCCTGGACTCTCTCCCCAGGAGGCTGCGCGTGAGGGGAAGAAGGGTCTGGAATCAGCAGGTGCCCCTGGGAAGGAGTGAGTGCCAGAAGCCAAAAAAGAAGAAAAAAGCGGTCCTTTTTCACTCCAAAACATGAGCATATTATTATTATTCTCATCATCATCTCATTATTGACTCAAATTCTGCTAATTGAAATGCTGTTCTTAGAAGCAATTTTTAAAATCAAAACCTTGTGTCCTGGGTTTGGTGTCCCCTCCTCCTATGAGTCAGTGACCTTAAGAAAAACAAATCACCTCACTCCTGGGCCAAGACGGGGGTAAAAGCTCCTGCACTAAGATTGGGAAATCCTGAAAGGAAGCTCCCCAACTCTCGCAACTCCCTCCTCCTGAGAGGGACATCAGCCAACGAAGTCAAGCTGTTTTCCAACTTTTTATGGGAAATGTCACTATATAAGGAAATAGAGGAAATGGTATAACAACCCCCACAAGCCAACTTGGACACACTCCATGTGCACCCCGACATGTGATTTTGTCACCCCAAGCTAGATGATTCTGAGCCAGCCTCGGGCATCATATGATTTATCTTCAATGCTTACAGGATATATGTGAGACATAAAGGTGACCACAGTGTCACCACCAACTACCTCAATATTAAAAACCCCTTCATATCACCAGATATCCCGTCAGTGGTCAAACTCCCCCACTCTCTCGTTCATTTCTAGAGCCAGTGAGATTCTAAATATGGCCTACATATTCCAACTAAATTTTTATTTTACATATATTTTTAAGTTTTTTATTTATCATTTATTTATTGGGGATTGAGCCAGAGGCACCTAATCACTGAGCCACATCCCTTGACCTTTTTAATGTTTTATTTAGGGACAGGATCTCATTGAGTTGCTTAGGGCCTCACACATTCGTAATCCCAGGGGCTCAGGAGGTTGAGGCAGGAGGATCCCAAGTTTGAGGTTAGCCTCAGCAACTTAGTGAGAGCCTAAGCGATTTAGCCAGACCTTGTCTCTACATAAAATTATAAAAGGGGCTGGAGATTCAACTCAGTGGTTAAGTGCCCCTGGGTTCAATCTCTTATACCAATAAATAAATAAATAGCCCATTTTAACTTAGAAACTGTATTTCTATGTACATAGAAAGAAACCTGAAATAATAATAAACACAAAATCTTGCAGGAAGGACAAAACTCAGAGAGGAGTTTCACTTCCTACTTTTGTGTCATTTAAGTGCTTTTTATAGAGTCTATATAAGCTTTATAATGAGAATAAAATGAACATTTGTCCATGTTAAAATCTTATGTGACTTAAAGATTACGTAATCTGCCTTGAACATCAGAAGTCATTTGGAGTTGAGTCTAACACAGGTTCACTATCGGCTTCAGCTGAAGAATCTTTGAAGATGTAACGGGGTGTCTTCCCAGAATTGCAGCAAGAGCGTTGAGCCGTGACTGCACACCAGACTCATACCTCAGCCACCTCATCTTAGGTTCAGGATGATTCTGTGGAGTTGATATCGTGGTCTGTTTGACAGGTGAAGAAGCAGCAGCTCAGAGACAGCTCATGTCACCTGTGCAGGAACATGTGGGAAACAGACCTCAGTCCCTCCCATGCCAGGGTCCTTCCACATCCTCTACGGGAGCACACCGGCCCTGCCCTGCTAAATATAATAAAATAAAAGCAACTTTCCAATTCAAGGCCATAATCCTCTCCTGCATTTTTTGAAGTGCAGGGGATCAAACCAGAGCCTATGTGCACCAGGCAAGTGCTCCTCCGCTGAGCCACACGCCTACACCCGATGCCCCGACTGGTGCTCTTTTGAGAGCCACTGTGCAGGGAGTCCCTCAGACCCCCACCCCCAGGACCCAGCAGATTGCATATCACAGCCAGGACTTGGCACAGTGAAGGACATATGCATAATCACTTAAAAATAAGGCACAGGATGGGTTGGGCAAAGGGTGCGGAAGAGAACACCAGCCTCCGGGGACTCTCAGAGAGGTGCCTGGGCCATGCATGACTCCCCCAAGGTAGGAGATGCCGCCAACCAGGAAGCTCTGTGGCGTCTTAATAAAAGGGCTAGTCACGTAGGCACCCCCTGCTTGGCACGATCGAAACTCCGGACTCCAGGAAGGAAACCAGGCATTCAGTATAACCTTCTCTCTGACAGTCATTCCACGTTGGTGCCTCAGACAAAGAGCGATAGATTTCAGAGCCCAGACTAATACGGATTACTCAGAAAACCTCTCCACTCAGCCTGGTTGGCCACGTCTTGCTTTTGGAACAATTGTTGTTTGCCTTTTGCTTTTTATGTGAACTATTGAACTTTTCACATAAGATCTCTTGCAGTGTCAAATTAGGATGTGGTTTCCGTCTGTGCCAGGACACATTCAGGTTTGTTCCAGCAGTTTCAGGGTTTCGTTCACAGCGCTAGATCAATTTGTCCAGTTCACCTGGAGTTCTTTCCTTGTTTACAATCCAGTCTCTATTGAACATGATAAAAAATAGGCGGGAGACAGCATTTTTTTAAAAATCCGAATAAAAATGTAACAACTCAGCTCAGCTCAGGCCTGGTAATATTTATCGGTATTTAACTTATAAGTATAAAGTCTTACATTTCCTTTCTAGTCACGCTGA
This sequence comes from Callospermophilus lateralis, assembly GCF_048772815.1. NCBI lineage: Eukaryota > Metazoa > Chordata > Mammalia > Rodentia > Sciuridae > Callospermophilus > Callospermophilus lateralis. Next base: position 159,489,676 of record NC_135310.1, read on the forward strand.
CTTGTTATAGCTAGAATCCGTCAGATGTTGCTTCTTTGGGTTTGGAAATCATTAAAGTTACACATCTCCAATTATAGCCCTTAAGAATGATATAACTTCAGATGATACAAGATATTTTCATAAACAATAGCAATATGTTTGAAATGTCTATGCTCTTGTAGGTCACCCTGGCGGGACCAGCACTCAGCCTTCACAGAGCGCCGTGTGACATGAACAGAGGCTAGCCGCTGTCCTGGTGAGGCCAGGCTGGGGGAGCAGATGTGGGCAATGGGCTGTCTTCAGTCATGACTATCATTGCTGTCTTGTGGGGGACCACCTAGTCACGGACTGCCTAGGGACAATAGTGACAACATCATCACTCTCTGAGCCGTGCACTCAGGAGCGGTCCTGCAGGCATGCGGTACAAGGTGTACAAGCCTAAGCTCGGGTTCAGTCGGGCTCTGTGTGCCCTGAGGTGAGTCCTCATCTCCTCACCTGTTCACAATAGAGCGGCTCTGAGAATTGAAATGAGGTGGTGTCCATGAAGCACCCCGCCCAGGGACCCATTTCAATGGCAGCTGTCATTACTAATGGGCACCCTTGACATCCACACTTCAGTCACTTCTGAACATTCTAAGAATTCTTACATGTGTTGGGGGTGGGGCGGAGCACAGACCAACAACACGAGAAGCAGGCGGAAGGGCGTGATGAGGGTCGTCGATGCATTTGACTCTTAGCGTTCGGCAGGAAGACAGCCATGCCCAAGAGAAGGAGAACTGGGGTGGGTTTTGAAAAGCCAAACGTGGCAGTGGAAATATCCTGGGGCAGGCCGTTCAGAGGAGGGAGGGCCGAGGAGGCCAAGTCTTCTGGCTAGCAGGTCTGGTGAGGCTTCCAGGAGAGTCCACGGGAGGGTCCACAGAGGGTCTGGGGCCACTGCAGAACACACACGCCCAGGCTCTCTCTCGTTATCCAAAGAAAAGGGCAGAGGCGGAAAATGAATCTGTCATAAAAACCCTTGAAATAAGACATTTGGAACGCTGCTCCAGGGCCCCTCCCCCTACCTCATGGGGGAATTTCAGTGAGTTATTTGTCTTTTCAGCAGCTGGAGGGGAAAGTCAAACTGGGAAAAAACATTCTGCAAGAAAAGAATGAACACCGTTGGAAGAATTTTTTTTTTTCCACATCTAGTTTTTAGTTATAGTTGGCACAATACCTTTATTTTATTTGTTTTACGTGGTGCTGAGGATGGAACCCAGGGCCCTGAACAAGCTAGGCGACTGCTTACCTGAGCCTCAGCCCCAGCCTGAGGGAGGTTCTGGAAGCTGTTTCTACCAGTCGGGTGAAGAGTGGATGGTCACTCCGTTTTCTTCCCGCTCTCTTTCCAGTTTCTTCCTTTCCTTTTTTCCTGTCCTGCGCTGGGGGGACGCAGAGCCTGACCGTGCCAGGCATGTGCTCTCTGGCTGAGGGCCCATTCATGGCCCCCTTCTCCCTGACGCAGCTCACAGGCCCTCATCCCCAGAGGTGGGCCCAAGCTGGGCACTGCTGCAGGAAGCCTTGGGGAGCCTGGTGTGCCTCTCTGTCCCCACCTTACTGAGGATCATGGCTACCATTTTATTTCGTTCTTGGTTAAGAACTCAACGGTAGAGGGAAACAATTAATTAGACTCAAAAGCACCTCTTTGAGAATGTTTGAAGTCATGAGAGCGTGAAAGAGCACATTTTAAACTCTATGTATTTGTGCCTGTATAGAAAAATGAGGATACACAATGAATAGTAGGTCACGATGCTACTTTGCAGGAGGGACAGTGAGGTGGGAAGAGGCGACTTTCATTTTTCACTTCATATGCTTTTAAATTGGTTGCAGGATTTTTTTCTCCTCTATAAGTACATATTGCCTTTGGAACTCTCTGGTCTAACCACGGCTGGGCTGTGGTTAATGCTGGTAATGGGCCTGCTAAAAACTCAGGTGTGAAGGGTTCCAGTTAGGGGATGAGACGCGGAAAGAACAGGTTCTCTGTTAAGCAGGCCACGTTTGAATCCATATGGCAACAGAGGGCTGCCCTGTGGCTCCTGTCAGTGCAGAGGTCCAGGGATGGGTGTGGGGTGACTCCGCTCATTCTCACACGGAGCAATTTGGTCAGAAGGTCTTAACTCCCCATTCCCACCTCCCTGGGCCTGGCTGGCAGTGGGGTCTCGGCACCACGAGGACTCGACACGCACCTGGCTCTCTCGTTTCCTGCTGCCACGGAACCAAGGGGTGTGGAAGGGCAGTGCTCGATTGTGGGGCAAGAGACCCTGATCCCAGCAGGGAAACAGGATGGCTACTGCATGGCAGGGCTGCGGAGTCCAGGTCTACACCCCAGGACAGCACCCAGCATCCACATGTCCAGTACTCCAGTTAACGGAGGGCCTGGGGCAGCCACGGGGGCCCTGCATCCAGGAGAGAACCACAGCTCACTCCTGCAGAAACCCCTTCAGAAGGGATCAGGGCCGCAGGACCCACCTTTCAGGTTCACCTGGATGGCTAGCCTGCCCTCCCCACTGGATCTTATGACTGAGCTAGACAAACTCGCAGGACTGTGTCTGTCCTGACGGCTGTTCTGAGGTTGCGTTAAAATCCTCCCCAGCTAGTCATGGGACTGTTTGAGATTCCTGGGGGAGTCTGCCTCCCGTGTCACACGCTGGGCATTCGACCCTCCCAGGATCTGTCTCCTGGAAGAGCAGATGGAGCTCTGGGCAGCCCACCACCAGCAGACCAGCTCCACCCAAGCTCCCTTTCCCGGAGATGTGCTCATCTGCCAGGAAGGAGTCCACCAGATAATCCCCCCAGTTCCCTGCCACCAGTGTCCGAGCGGGGCTGACATATCCCCGTAGACAGGCCCAGAGAAGGAAAGATGGATCTTGACTGCCTCCTCCTGGGGCTTTTCTGTAGTAGCTGATCCAGCCTCACCTCCACCTCCATCAACATGGAAATCCAACCAGTCATCTCTAGAACTACCCACAAACCAGGCTGGCACCTGCTCTCTGGGATGCAAGAGGAAAAATTCCTTAAGGATATACTGCAGCAAAATTATGCGTGTGAGGCTCTTGCCCTCGAAACTCTTTGCTCAGCCAAGTACTCTAGAGGACGAGGGCTGAAGAGAAGCAAGGCAGTGTGCAGGCCCCTTACAGAGAGGCAGGAACTGGGCTCAGCCAGACACACTCCGGTCTTTAAATAACAGGCCAGGGCGTGGGTGTAGCAGAGGAGCACATACCAGCAGGCAGGAGGCCCTGGGTTTGATCCTTTGCCCTGCACAAGGCCAGGCCAGATCACATCAGTGCGATTAGAGACCTCTCCCACACCCAGGAACAGAGCATTTACTAAAAGAAAACAGAAACTGACTTCTGAGTTTACCCTGGAGCAGCCGTGAGGTGCGCGATCATCAGTCCTCTCCCTACCTCGATAGAGCCCTTACTGACGAGGGCCAGCCCCAGGGCTGCTGGGAACATCTGCTACCAAATCAGCTCTAAGTGGAGTTTCTCCATTCTGGGTCCCTTCTGGGTGCTACGATGCAACCAGCTGAGTCGGAGCATTCACACGTGTTTCAAGTGCTGCCCTTTGAAAGAGGCTTTTTCAAGGAACCTATGAATGCAGGCAGTGATTGACAGGATGGTATTGTGCCACATAGGGAATGACAATTTCCTGAAACACGAGTCTGCCGATCTGTCTCAGGAGAGGAACTCGCTGCTTGCTGGAGTGCATACAAGTGTCCTTGCATCTAATCATCACGATGACCTGTGAAAGGACCAGGAATTGAGTTTGCAAACGCAGCAGAATGAGGAGCTCTTTAGATGTGATTTTTAAATGCCAATTTTTTTTCTATTGGCATTTTTTAGCTGCTGTTTTTATATCAAATGCTAAAATAATTAGTGGGGTATGTTTGGGGGGTTCCTTTTATTCTTTTGTTGGCTTTTTTGTTTGTTTGTTTTGGTGGTCCTGGGAGTTGAACCCAGGGGCACTCTAACAACTGACTATGACCTCAATCCCTTTCAGGTTTTTACATTTTTGAGCCAGGGTCTCACTTAGTTGCTGAGGCCAACTTTGAACTTGCGATCCTCAGGCCTCAGCCTCCCACATCTCTGGGATCATAGGTGTGTGCCACTGCGCCCTGCTAGCATGGTGTGTTATAGGAAGAAAATATCAGTGTCTCTTCCCTCACTGTTAATCTAAAATCACTTTTTTTTTTTTTTTACCTATAACTATATGGGATTTCTATTTTGTATGACTTATATTTTATATTTCATGTGATTTTTCTCACTAAATGAAAAGTATCTTCTCTACAAATAAATATTAATTTCTGAAATCTGGTACTTTTTACCAATCCAGGCATGCTATGACCATACTGTTCACTCACTTTATTCAGGTGATACAAGGTGAGCAGTGGATGATTGAGATATTACATAGCTCACTTGCTTCTAGACCTTAAAGCTTTATGTATTATAGTAAAGAAATTCTGAAAAGGAAAAGAAAACTTTCCAAGTTATGTGTGTCACATATTATATATTTATATGTACATTTAAAATATATATATTTATATAGAAATATATTGGGGCTGGGGATGTGGCTCAAGAGGTAGTACGCTTGCTTGGTATGCATGCGGCCCGGGTTCCATCCTCAGCATCACATACAAACAAAGATGTTGTGTCTGCTGAAAACTAAAAAATAAATATTAAACAAAAATTCTCTCTTTGTTCAAGATTTCAAATGTCTTGACATAAAATTATTTATATTAGTCAGACACTATGACACATACTTGCAACCCCAGGAACTCGAGATGCTGAGGCAGGAGGATCACAAGCTCTCGGCCAGCCTGAGTGATTTAGCAAAACCATGTCTCAAAATAAAAAATTAAAAGGTCTGGGGATGTAGCTTAAAGGCAGAGCACTCTGGAGTCAATCCCCAGCACCCTCCAAAATTATTTATAATATTTTCATGGTTTAAAAAAATCTCCGCTCTATTGTTATATCTATTTTTCCATTCCCAATATTGCTTGTGTCTTCTACCTTTTATCTAACTTATTAGATAATAGTTAACTTTAATACTTTCTTATTACAAAGAAGCAATGTTTAGTTCTGTTGATCCTTTTACTTTTTATTTTAAAGTAAAATAAATTGGTACTGGGGAACTAGGTTCTTGTGTATGCTAGGCAAGCACCCTACCACTGAGCTACACCCCCAGCCCAGTTTTCTAATTCTTCATTTTCTTCTTTCTTCTTTCCTCCCCTCTACTTTAGGTTTATCTTAACATTCCTTTGAGAGCTTTGTGATAGAAAAGCTTAATGCATTTATATTCACTTTGTCATTTATAATAAAGGCCTATAAAGTCATAACTTTGCAGCTTGACTATAAAGTTTAACTTAATCTCAGAACTTCTGATATGTACTGTACAGCTGTAAATATTTTGTCATTCTGTAGTTCTTTCTTAATTCATGAGTATTTTGGAATTATTTTTTAAGCTTCCAAACATTTAGATTTTTAAAAATCTCTATATCAATCTTGAGTGGTTCCTACAAAATGGTCAGATAATTTAGCTGTACTAGCTTTTCATCATTGAAACCAAAATCCCTGACATGAACTTACAGGAGGAAGAGTCGGTTTTGAGTTGAGTGTCAGTGCAGTTGTTTAAAGTCCATGGTTGGCTGAGTCCATTGCTCTGGGCTGGTGGGGAGGCAGGGCATCATGACAGAAGGGTGTGGTGGCAGAAACTTGCTCAGTTCATGGTGGCGAAGAGAGAAGGTGCCAGGGACAAAATAAAAACCCCAAAGGTGCAGCACCCTGTACCTACTTCCTCCAGGCATGCCCCACCTGCCTACAGTTACCACCTTTCAAAAGACCTCGTCTGTTCAAATTACTAATCCACCAAATGGACCAGTCACTGATCAGGCTACAGCTCTTTTAATCCATGACTTCACCCTGAACGTGTTTGGATTTCTTCAAAGTTAAAACTTCTCTGGTGATCTAGTACTTAGGGCAGGGGTGAGACAGGGTAACACAAGACATTTGAATTGAAATGATGAATTTTTAAACAAAACAGCCAAAAACTGACCCCAAAGTCATTAAATCTGCTCAAGATCTCATGAAAAGTCAGAAAAGGAACATTTGGCAGAGCAGGCCTGAAAGCAATAACTGGAAAGAAGAAAGAAATCTCTCCATCTTCCTCCCCCTGCACAGGGCTCGGTCAGTGAGATCACCAGACTTTATGCTGTGCAAAGTCGGCGTTCAAATCCTCCCCTTCGACTGGGCACAGCAGCTTGGACGTGGGAAGCAGACAGGATGTGCCCTGCACCCTCTAGCCTCTCCTTCTGGTTCCAGCACTCCTCCCCTCCTCCTGCCCAGTCTGCTCTCCCACCACCACTCCGTCTGCCCGTGGGTCCAGGGAACCCCAGAGGTCCTTGGACGTCCCCAAGGCAGGCAGAGCCAGGCTCAGGGTGCTCCGCCCCTCCCCTGGGGGTCAGCGCGTTCTCCCTGCCCTCACAGTGCGCACCTCCAGCGGTGTGGAGGGAACATTCTCATGAATTAAGTCCTTTTGCCTCCCTCTTCTCAATTGGAGAGGTCTTTTCCTTCAAATCCTCATCTGCTTCCATTCCCAGGTTAGTATAAATTTCTGAATTAAGTTCACTTTTCTCTCACAGAAGTGTGTCGAACAAACCTTTCCTATTTCCACACCGCCCTCGGGGTTCCTGAGAAGATGCGGTCTTCCCTTGCTCTGCACTTTACAGGGAAGCAAATGTTCTTGATGGGCACTGAGGAAAACCCAGCGTGGCTAGAGCCTTACACTACTAGGCCACTGGGTGGCAGTCCTGAGTTGCAGTGGATTAAAACAACAACAACAACAACAAAAAAAAAAAAAACAGAAAAGCAAAGCAGACCGGAAAGTGAGGGGCACTAATGTTTAGGAAGAAAACACAAAGTCACCAGAGATGGACCACTTTCAACTGCCAGGTGGCTTCAGCAGCAAATGACCTTCAGGTTGCCTTCCGCCTGCTCACTAGACAGATGTTAGCAGGAAAACTTCCTAAACCAACTTGCCCGATTCGTTGGACGGGATGCCTTTTCCTAGTTGACCATCTCTTCCTTGGAAAGGTTTGTCCTCATTCAACATTCATTCACATGTCTGTGCTAGAGTTTCACGTAACTCTATCTACCCTAACCCAGATTTGGGGGTTAAAAAAAAAAAGGTTCATCTTAGACAAGAAAATGAAGAAAGGATACTGAAGTACAACAATGTTGCATCTGTTCCATAGACTCACACTGTCCAAAATGATGGCCATGTGGTTATATGAATTAAACACTCACACCAGGCATGATGACATGGCCTATAATACCACTGATTCGGGAAGCTGAGGCAAGAGGACAGGAGGTCAAGACCAGCCCGGGCGACCCAGTGAGACCCTGTCTGAACATAAACAGTTTTTTAAAGTGCTTGGGATGCAGCCTAGTGCACAAGGCGACTTCACTGGATGACCAGAGCATTTCCATCACTGCCCAACATTCTGTCGGACAGCTCACACACGCACGCACACACACACACGCACGCACACTCCCTGGCCACCAGTTAGGGACTGCCAGAATAGCACTGAAGTACACTTCTTCACCAGTGCACAAGTCCCACATGGTCCTTTACTCTGCTCCTGTACTTTTGAGTAATCTGACAATCAAGCTGTCTTACTAAACTGATGCGTGTGAAGATGATTTTCCCAGTACGTGTCACTTGCCAGGCCCTGAATTGAGTTGTTGAGGATGCTGTAACATCTCCTTCTACTAAAAAATAAATGTCATTTAGATACTGCCCTTCTTGAAAGCTGGTCAATGCAACCAGGAATTCAGGAATGGCTTTCTGCACATTTTCACGTGCTAGAACTTAGGTCAGGTCCTAACTGTGCAGTGAACTGGGTAAGTCCCTCCACTTCTCCGAGACTCAGTTTCTTTGACCCTTACAATAGAATTGTAATGTCAATATCAACAATTTTATATAAACATTAAATGAAATACTGTGCAGGAAGGTGTAGCCCTGGTGGGACGAGGCAGGAGATTTGAACGGTAACCGTCCCTGGCTCTTTTCCACAGGAGTGTTTGAGATGTGATAACGTCTGAACCTCCATCTAGGAATTGCTTTTGCCACCTGAGAGCTGTAGGCTTGCAGATCATTTCCCTTCTAATCACAAAGAGCGGTTAGGGCACAGCAGTCGAGTCCACAGTGACGGTTGGTGGAGTGCATTTGGCCAGAAAGTGTTCTCATGATCTTAAAAAGCTGCCAAGGAAGAGGTACTTACATATCAGTTCTGAGAGCATCATTCACAGCAGCCAGAAGGGAGAACCCACCCGTGTATCCTTCCACCAAGAAACAGGGAAAACACAACAAGGACTATCCATGTGAAGGAGTATTATCCAACCCTCCGAAGGAAGGCACTCGGATATGCAGAGCCACCTGTGTAAGTCGTGAGGGGACTGTGCTAAGTGAACAAGCCAGGCTCAAAAGGCACACCCTGTGTGCCTGCTACCTCGGGGCCCCTGTAGCATCCAATCCACAGAGCCAGAGAGCAGAATGGACCTCACGGGCCTGGAAAGAGAAGGCAGTTGGGAGGCCTTGTTCCCTGGGTTTTGGCCAGGGCTGGGGATAGAGCTCAGTTGGTAGAGTGCCTGCCCCACATGCACAAGGCCCTGAGTTAGATCCCCAGCACCACAAAAAGTAAAATTAAAAAATAATAGAATTTTAGTTTGACCCGATGAAGAGAGTGGCTGACCGTGATGTGCACATGGTTAATGCTGCTGACTGTACCCTCGTGAACGGGTGGGGTGATAGGTTTCATGTTAGTGGTTTCTGCCACAATTATTTAAAAAATTTACTTAAAAGCCTCATGCAATTTATATTTACTACTATGGGAGGGGCAGGCTTCATTTTGGGGGTGACGGGTCATTTATTTTCAGGTGGAGGTGACCATTTGACAGGCTTTAACTGTGCACAGCAGGGCCAGAGTGCAGGCGTGTCCATGCGTGGCACTGACACGGGGCCTGGAACCCAGGGCCTGGCCCATGCTAAGCACGCACTGGACCATGAGCGGCCCTCCAGCCCCACGTCCTGTTCTTGTACATGTTAATGTACAAGCTCCTTTCTGGATGGAGCCCTGCTACGCGGGTCCTGTGCGCGCTGCAGCCACGATATACAGAATAGTGTCCCTTGGTCTTAGCTGAGTGGAAAAGGTGAAGGATAGCTCTGTAGTTTAAAAGAACGACCCTGGAGAAAGCCCTGTGTTGCCAACTGCCACCATCGTCACTCCTCAGGAGCCCGTTGGCCTTACGGGCCCAGGAGCCCCGACCTGATCAGTCACAGACGTATGCCAGCCTGCCTTTTTGGAAACTCTTTTGCATTTATTTTTATTTTTTAAATGTTGCATTAATATGTTATGCTGTGATTACTGAGGGTGTTTTTTTTTTCAATCTCTATTAAATGTTTGTGCCTCGTTACTGAAAGGTAATAATTTTCTTGCGGCTGGAAAAACGAAGTGCTGGTGGTGAGGCGGCGGCCTTAGGGTGAAAGGCAAGGCCTGTCTGTGGAGGGTGCAGACAGTGCTGTGGGCTGCACCTCGTGTTCCCAACCTCAGGTTTAAAGTCCTAACCCCCACGGTGTGACGGTATCAGGACGTGGGGCTTTGGGAGGTGGTCAGGTTGTGAGGCCTTGTGAAAGGGACCCAAGTGCGCGTCCTTGTCCCTCTGTCATGCAAGGACGCGGCCAGAAGATGACTGTCTCTGGAGCCAGGAGCAGGCCCTTGCACACCACGTCCTCACAGCGCCCCTCCGCAGGACTGGGAGGAGGAACGTGGGTGTTTGTAAGTGCCCGGGCTGCACTGCTGTGGCTATAGCCAAGTCAGGAACCCGGGTTCTCTGGTGAAGGAGGAGGAGGCAAGGGGGACCGGACAGCCCTGTGCGAGCCTCCAGGGGCATCGGAGGAGGACCAGCTGGCGGGTTTCCCTCTATGTCCTGCGCCTCTACCTTGTTTTAGAGGCTCAGTACACTTCCCCAGGGAACTGAGGAGAACCAGTAGCCACCGTTGGCCCAGAGAAGGCTGCAGTAGCAAAAAAGAAAAGCCACTTCCCTGAGTAGACCCATAAGGGAGGAGAGGAGAGAGAAATATCTTGACGTCATGAAGCCACATTCGTGGGCTCTTTAGTCCCTACCCACTGATTTAAACTTCCAGTGACACAGGTTCCCCACTGCAGGGACTCAGGAGCTGGACTTGCGTAACACCCACAGTGTGGTCACTAGCTCACTGGGTCAACTGGGGTCAGGAAGAGAGGCTAAGTGGAAAAGCTCTTCCTGGGTGCGCAGAGTCACACACTTTATCTGGAACCTGGGGCCTGTTCTAAGTGGAAAACAGGGGAGGCCTGGGAGGAAAAGCGGGCAGCATGGGAAGCGTCGGCACCATATTGATGGGAACTGGAGCAAGCTTGCCCTCAGCTCCCACGGCCGGCCAGCGAAGAGTGACCGGAAGACTGGACGCCATTGGAAGGAAAATACCGAGAATTTATGTTCAAGTAGAGGCACAAGAAATCGGTCAATATGATTTCTATCACTTACTCATGTTCCTTAACTTTTGGAAACCAAGGCAGTGCGAGCGGCTCCACATCACACGAGAAGGGATGTCAATGTCCTGCTGAGGGTCCTGGCTGGCAAAGCACAAGCGACCTGTGGGGACTGCCTCACTTCACCACCTTAACTGGAAATTCACGACTGCTGAAGTGACTTCCAGGTCTCTCAGGACAAAAGATGAGGTCACTTGTTATGTTCAGCCAGAGAGGGAGCAGTGGAGCAGCTGGGGGCCCTGGAGGGGCTGCGGGCACTGGAGATGCTAAGGACACTGGAGGGGCTGGGGGCAGTGGAGGAGATGGGGACAGTGGAGGGACTGAGGACAGTGGAGGGGCTGGGGACAGTGGAGGGACTGAGGACAGTGGAGGGACTGAGGACAGTGGAGGGACTGAGGACAGTGGAGGGACTGGGGACAGTGGAGGGACTGGGGACAGTGGAGGGACTGAGGGGAGTGGAGGGAATGAGGACAGTGGAGGGACTGAGGACAGTGGAGGGACTGAGGGGAGTGGAGGGACTGGGGACAGTGGAGGGACTGAGGACAGTGGAGGGACTGAGGACAGTGGAGGGACTGAGGACAGTGGAGGGACTGAGGGGAGTGGAGGGACTGGGGACAGTGGAGGGACTGAGGACAGTGGAGGGACTGAGGACAGTGGAGGGACTGAGGAGAGTGGAGGGACTGAGGGGAGTGGAGGGACTGGGGACAGTGGAGGGACTGAGGGGAGTGGAGGGAATGAGGGGAGTGGAGGGACTGAGGACAGTGGAGGGACTGGGGACAGTGGAGGGACTGAGGACAGTGGAGGGACTGAGGGGAGTGGAGGGACTGAGGGGAGTGGAGGGACTGAGGACAGTGGAGGGACTGAGAACAGTGGAGGGACTGGGGACAGTGGAGGGACTGAGGGGAGTGGAGGGACTGAGGACAGTGGAGGGACTGAGGACAGTGGAGGGACTGGGGACAGTGGAGGGACTGAGGGGAGTGGAGGGACTGAGGACAGTGGAGGGACTGAGGACAGTGGAGGGACTGGGGACAGTGGAGGGACTGAGGGGAGTGGAGGGACTGGGGACAGTGGAGGGACTGAGGACAGTGGAGGGACTGGGGACAGTGGAGGGACTGAGGGGAGTGGAGGGACTGAGGACAGTGGAGGGACTGAGGACAGTGGAGGGACTGAGGGGAGTGGAGGGACTGAGGACAGTGGAGGGACTGAGGGGAGTGGAGGGACTGAGGACAGTGGAGGGACTGAGGACAGTGGAGGGACTGAGGGGAGTGGAGGGACTGAGGACAGTGGAGGGACTGAGGGGAGTGGAGGGACTGAGGACAGTGGAGGGACTGGGGACAGTGGAGGGACTGAGGGGAGTGGAGGGACTGAGAACAGTGGAGGGACTGGGGTCAGTGGAGGGACTGAGGACAGTGGAGGAGCAGAGCCCCCTCCCCTAGAGAAGCCGCCTGCCTGGAGGGTGACACCGACCCTATGTAAAGGGGCACCACTGGAGAAGGTGACATCCCCTAAGGAGGTACCCCATGCCCTAAAGAAGGAGCACACCCAACCGGAGACCCACATCTCTCCAGGAAGTTGGGGTGTATGACTCATCTCTAGAGGAGGGGCACCCCACGAAAGGGCCCCCATCCCTCCTGGATTCCAGGCACAACCATGTCAGAAGAGAGGGACCCCCTGAAAGCTTGGCCCCATCCCTTGAGGATACAGGCCACAGGCCCATCCCTAAATTGTGGGTCACACCAGAGCCTTTTTCTATGCCTTTGAGAATCACTGGCCTGCACCCAAACATCTGGAACCTCGAACAAACGAGTGTTGAATGTTTTTATATTAAAGGAAACATTAAGCCTTTAGTAAAAAATGAATAATAATATACCAATGCCGGTTTCTTAGTTTTAAAAAATATTCCATGGTCATATGAGGCGCTAAAAATGAGGGGATCAGAGTGAGAGGAATATGGGAGGTCTGACTAGCCCATCATCCATTTCTGTAACAAACTACCACAGGTGAGGTAATGTATAAAGAAAAGAGGTTATTTAGCTCTCAGTTTTAGAGTTCAAAAGTCCAAAGTAGCATGGCGTTGGCTCTGAAGAGGGCTCCTCTGGTTGTGTTGTATTCCACCAAGGGGAATCCTGGCAGGAGTGCATGTGGGAGGAGGTGGCCTGGCATGATAGGAAGCAGACAAATAGAGAGGTGTAGCCTTGCTTTTGCCTGTGTGAGTGTGTGTGTGGTGCTGGAGGCGGAACCCAGAGCCTGGCACATGGAAGGCAAGTGCTCTACCCCCAGCTAGGCCCTGTCCTGTCTTGCTCTTTTAAAACAACCTTCTTGAAAGAGCTAACCAGGATCCCCTGGGAACTTCCTCAGCCTCTCCTGAGGCAGCACCCGGGGCCCTCCCCTTAAAGTACCCCCTCTTTCTTAACTGGATGCCCTAGGGCTGAAGTTTCCAAAGCAGGGAACTTGGGGGAGCAAATGACATTCAAACCGTGGCAGAAACTGCATACTCTCTTGGTGATTTTAAATCTGAAGTTATTCCTAAGTAGTTGATTAAAAATGAACAAATGAAAAATGCCCTGGTAAGCACTCAGCTGGACAAGGCTGCGGCCTCTCGGGTCACAACAGCATGAGTGCCCCCTAGTGGCCCTCGCTGGCTTTCCCTGCAGTATAACTGCAGAACCACAACTGCATGGAGCCATGGACGGGGGCAGGGCTGTGCCCTGGGACCCCCGGGCTCTAGTTATGCCCCAGACTCTTGACTATCAGCTTCAGACAGACCAGGTGTGCTGCAGACAGGTGAGGTCACTTTGTCCTAACCCATAGGTTGTCCCTCCTTCTAACAGATACTGTGGGTATTGAACTGGTCTCTCTCTGCCCAGAACCACACTGTGTCAGTGCGTGGCCCACTCAGTCGCCCTCTGTCCAGCCCTGGATCTGTCCCTCTCCCTTGGACGCCCTCGGGCTGGTCCGCACACACTCAGCCGGCTGTTCTGGGACGTCCCTGCTGCCGCAGGTGGAGGTTGGCCTCTGTGTGTGGGAGAGGCTCCCAGGTCATGGTCCCTCAGGAGGGGATTCTGGCCCTGGCTCTCCTTTCCCTGTGCGCATTTTGAACAGAGCTTCCTATATCCTTTGTCCCGGCCCCTCCCGGCTGCTTCTTCCAGCCCCTGGGAAACCATTTCCACCTAGTTAAGACTGTAAGGTTGAAGCATGTGGAGTTCACATGTCCACACCTAAGACTCGGCTTCAAATGTGTTACTACGCTCTGTGTGCACACCCACCATGGCGGTCGCACAACACAAGGCACAGCGGGGCGGAGGCCTAAGGGGAGGAGAATCTTTGGGCTCATCAGCTCTATTTGAAATACCACGTTAGAGCACAGCTAAATATTTTTTAGAGAATTTTTTAATTTGTGCTCTGCCATGCTTAAGAAGTAAGTATTAGGAAGAGCAATTTTAAAAATTATTTTATTGTGAGTGTTGGGCATTTTTTAAACCCCCTTCTAAAAGAGTATGAAGGAAGGAGGAGAAACAGTCCCTTTGTGAGGGAACTCAGAGGCGTGCATCGTGTGAGGGTGGCTTCAAGCTTCATCTGGGTAAGATTCCAATTGTACTCTCCTTATCATGCCAGAGAGGCTGACAACCGGTATTTTACGGCTCAGAAAGGAAAATTCAAAGCACAACTTGCTTCTGAGACAGAGCTTAGGAGCTCCTAAAAGAACAAGGGGAGTGGAACGTCTCCTGTTTTCTTCTCTTTGAGAACCGCTAACCGGGGTTCGGGGTTCGTTTGGAAACACTTGTGTGGCAGCGGAGCCCAGGAAACCGCACTGGCCCTTTACTTAGCCACACAATGGCCTCTCGAGCTCGGCTTCTGCCAATGCCCAGTCAACCTGCAGCTTCAGCATGAGCCTGTGGGTCCTGGCCCAGAGGTTGGTCTCCCCTCCACCCCAGCACTGGGCAGCGTCCCAAGGCAGCCGTGGTTGACACATACTGCAGGCTGTCACTCATGTGGACAATTCAAAAGTTGATCTCCAAGAAGAGGTCAAATAGGGTTACTAGAGGCTGGGGTGGGGGACAGGAGATGGAGCAAGGTCGGAACAGCTGGACAGTGGGTAAGGTCCAGGGTCACACAGTGCTGCAGGAGACTCCAGTTCACCTCTGATGCACTTTGCAGAGAACTAGAGCCAAGGAGCCTAGAAGCTTTAAACATAAAGAAATGATAGGAGGACCAGGGCTGAGGTGTAGCACAGTGGTAGAGCACTTTCCTAGCATGTGTGAGGCACTGGGTTCGAGTCTCAGCACAGCATATAAGTAAATTAATAAAATAAAAGTCTGTTGACAGCTAAATATATATATATATATATATATTTTTTTTTTTTTTTAAAAGAAATGATAGGAGATGGAAATGCTAATATACACATGCACAAAATGTGTATTGATCTGATCAATACACATTTTATGCATGTATTGAAATATCAATGTGTGCTTACAACGAAGAAGAAAAGATACTTAATAAATCAATAAAGACAATCACAATTGCCACCACCACTATGGGGACAGGGTAGAAAGGAAGCCACTGACATCTGGTAGGAGATGCTGCCAAGTGTCCTGCAGTGCCCCGGAGGCCCCCACAGCAAGGGGGGTCCAGGCCTAAATGCCAGCGGTGCCATGGCGTGAGACCGGGGTGATGCGGTCAGAGCAGTACCTGTGTGGGTGCATATCAGGTGTCCCCAGCAGAGCAGCAAGGAACTGCCCACTGGTCCCCAGTGAGCAGACCCCTCCAGAGGGTCTTCCTGGCCCAGGGCATCTCATTTTTCTCCTGAGTCCTGGAGGCCATCTATGGTCTCTAAATATTGTGGTTCTACATTTCAGTCATTGCTAGTCAGAGAAAACCTTTGCATGGCAAAATATCTTAACATTTCTGTTTCTTCCTTCCTGGCTGGAAAGTGACAGATTTGACTCAGAGGGACCGAGGTCCCTCCCTCTTTGCACAAGTGACAGTTCTCAGCTTAACTTTTTACCCCATGGCCCATATGGCACAGCGCTCTGTCTTCTGTGGGCAAAGCACAGGAGCCAACGACGTTTCACTTACAACACCAGGAGTCCCGGAGGCCCTGAAGCCCCGCTCTGGACCCTCAAGAGCACCAGGGCCCAGATAAAGTACCTGAGCCACAGTGCCTCACGCTGGGTCTGTGTGGACACGATCCAGAATCAGCTGTGTTCTCCCAGCTACAAGCACCTAGGTGCGTCCACGCCATGCTCACCTGTCCCTTTTTCGGCTGGGGCTTGGCTATGCTGCTACTGCCCTTTCACTGAAAGCGTTTTGGCTACTCCCCTGGCTTTGGAGAAGCTGATCCACCTGCAGGTGCTCTCGCCCACTGGAGTGGACCGGAACTGCTATCCTCCTTCCCTGGCAGTGCTGTGGCAGGCCCCTCAGCCTTTGAGAGCTGCCAACCATATGTCCCTGGAGCCCTCTGGCACACAGAGAATCCCTGCTTTAAGGAGCTTCAGGGGCTCAGTGGAGTGCTTGCTTAGCTCCCAGTCCCCAGGACCACACACACTACACACACACACTCACAATCTTAGGAAGGACCACTGGGAGTCTTCTGTAGGACCTCTGCTACGTCAGGATGCATGGAGAATGGCCATCACTGCTCAGGAGGGCCCTTCCAAGACCCCTTAGGCCCTGTGAGCAGAGCCTGAAGATGTAGAACTGCGCAGCTCAATGAGGCAGCTTCCTGCCACGCACAGCCACGGAGCATTTAGATGCAGCTCCTTGGAGCTAGGTATGCTCAGAGCACATTCAGAATTCATAGTATTAGAAGGGAGCACAAATAGCTCGTTAGTAACTATCACATTGCCAGGTGTTGTGGTGCACACCTGTCATCCCAGCTACTCAAACTGCAAACCACCACAGCAGCAGTAATAATAACTTTTATGTTGATTACATGTTGAAATGACAGTTATTTTATATATAATCGGGTTAAATAAAGTATCTTTCCACTTTTATTTCAGGTTCTACATTTCACTTTTTATTGGTGTGTAGCTGTATATGATGATGGGATTCGCTGTTACATGTACACAATATAGCAACACAATTTGGCCAGTACACCTCCCTAGCACCCGCCCCCATCTTCCGCCCTTTGGTCCCTCTCCTCTGCTGATCTCCCTTTGATTTTCGTGAGACCCACCCCCACCTTTCTTTTCCTTTTTCTTCTCCAACTTTTATATCAGAGAAAGCAGACAACCCTGGGCCTCCTGAGGTGGCTTATTTCACTTAGCATAAAGGTCTCGATTCCATCCAATTTTCTGCAAATGACATGATTTCATCTTTATTTATGGCTGAATAAAACTCCACTGTGTGTCTATACCACATTTTCTTACCTGCTCATCCACTGGTAGACACCTAGACTTGTTCCGTGATTGTCTATGGTGAACTGTGCTGCTATAAACGTGGGTGTGCATCTATCACTGTACTAAGATGACTTTAGTTCTTCAGGATACATAAAAAGAAGTGGTGGAGCTGGGTCATGTGTTGGTTTCATGCCTCGTCTTTTGAGAAGCCTCTACACTGATCTCCACAGTGGTCATACTAACTTATGATCCCAACAGTGGACAAGTGTTCCTTTTTCTCCACATCCTCTCCAATATTTGCTGTTGTTTTAATTAAATCTCCTAAAATGACCACTGCCATTCTGACTGGTGTGAGATGAAATCTCGGTGCAGTTTGATTTGCATTTCCCTAATTACTAATGATATTGAGCATTTTTTCATATATTTGTTGGCCATTTATATCTCTTCTTTTAAGAAGTGTCTGTTTAATTCATTTGCCCACTTATTAAACTGGGTTATTCAATTTTTTGCTGCAAAGTTTTTTGAATTCTTTATATATTTTAGATAGTAATCCTCTGCCCAAAGAATAACTAGCAAAGATTTTTCTTCCATTCTCCAGGTTTTCTTCTATGAGTACATAGTTTCTGGTCTAAATCTGAGGTCTTTGATCCATTTTCAGCTGATTTTTGTGCAGGGTGAGAGATAAGGGTCTAGTTAAATTCTTCCACATATGGATAACAAGTTTTCCCAGAATCATTTGTTAAAAACGTTCTCAGCTCTTGGGGACGGGCTGAAAGGTTCTCAGGCCACCTCGTTCACGCGCAGCAGAGGCAGGAGAATGCCCGTGAGGGTGGCTCCCAGTGTGAGTGCCAAGTTCGCAGGAGGAAGACAGAAATGCCACCATGAATCGGAACGTTCATTTGCACCCACACACGACTTTAAAAAGAAATCTCTGCTTATCACAGCCAACAGATAGTTATCATCCAAGATAAGTTCTGTGGGTTGTTTTTTTTTTGTTTTTTTTTTTTTAATTAAATCTCCTAAAATGACCTACAAGAGTGAGAATTGGTGAGTCTGGACAATGAGGCCTGTAATATGGTAGAGGAGCCGAGGCAGAAAGCATCTCTCCTTCAGAATTAACCTCAATGTGAGACACAGCGCATCTAGTAGGAGAGCCTTATTGAATCACAGTCTCCACGCACCAGGCTCAGTGGCTGGCACACGCCTGTAATCCCAGTGGCTTGGGAGGCTGAGGCAGGAGGATCACAAGTTCAAGGCCAGCCTCAGCAACTTAGTGAGACTCTGTCCTAGGACAAAAATAAAAAGGCTAGGGATGTTATTCAGTGGTAAAGTACCCCTGGGTTCAATTCTCAGTACAGAGAGAAGAGAGAGAGAGAGAGAGAGAGAGAGAGAGAGAGAGAGAGAGAGAGAGAGAGAGTGAGTCAGTCTCAAAACTCTATTAAAAAATAAAACCATGGGCCAGAGCTATAACTCAGTGGTAGAGGACTTGTCTAGCATGCATGAGACCCTGGGTTTCGTTCCCAGCACCACAAAAAAGTGTTCTTTATAAAAAGAAAAGACATTAGTATGGCAGAAAGATACTGGAAAAAATGAGAAATACAAATGTTGATGTGTGTGCATACTTCACATGCATAATAATGCATAATAATTGTGGCAATGAGAGCCGTGTGTGTGTGTGTGTGTGTGTCTGTGTGCGCGCGTGTGCATGCATGCACATGCATACACACACACACACACACACACACAAAGAAAAGAAATATATACATATAGGTACATTCTCCAAAATGCAAAGAAACTGTATGTTTTGGATATTGGCTTCCTAAAGCTAAAACATATAGCATTACAAATAATTGTTATTTTTTTTCTGTCAAAGTGACTCACAATCATTAGAACGTCCAATAAAGCAGAAAAAGTAGCAATGCTATACACACACACTAACACCCCTACATCTCAGACTTAGCTCAGTGACATTGTGGAGCTGAATGTGGTGATGCTCACCTCATGCCTGTGGTGATCTCAGCTGTTCAGGAGGCTGAGGCAGAAGGATCACAAGTTTGACCCTGTCTCAAAATAAAAAGAGCTGGGGTATAACTCAGTGGTAGAGCACACCTGGGTTCAATCCCCAGTAACAACCAAACATGATACACACATATAAATATAGATATACACATACACATATCTATATCTATAATATACCTTTATATCAGAGTGTTTTTGTTTTTAAAAATGGAATCATACTATACATACTGTTTATATCTTGAATTTTTTTCACATTGGCATGTCACAAATAATAACCAAATGTTGACTATTTGAAGACATTGTGATTTTAATAAAAATATATTATTTCATCACATATATGCATCATAATTACTTAAATTGATTTTTTTCTATTATAGGATTTTAAGGAGTTTCCAATTTTGATATTAAAAATGATGCAATAAACATCTATATATAAATTTTACTCATATCTGATAATATCTTCAGAATAAACTTTTAGAGGTGAAAGCTTAGTTAATGGAGCAAATATACAAAATTATGTTAGAATTATAATTGTGATTAATATAAATCAATAGGACATATCGAGAAGTATGTGACAGTTGTTCATAATGTGCTCTGTGAGCACTTTGAGTGACGTGTGTGCTTATCAACGTCTGGGAAAACTGAAGAAGAAACTGTGCCCCCAAAGTCTCAGAAAGCAGAATTGGCACTTTGGTTCTGGTCCCCAGGGCCTCCCTGGCTTTCCTGGTGATAAAGAGATTATTGCCACATCCCACCAGCAGAGCAAACAGTAAAATATTCATTCTAAAATATCTGCTTTCTATCTGGCAGGGACTTGGAATTTTAAAACATTTTCAAAATATTTCAGAACCATAAGATAGAATAAGCTTTGAATTGAGAATTAATTAGGCTTTTATTTATCCCTGGTGCTGATCAATTTTTTAAGAGCAAAAGAGAAAGTGCTTCAAAGAATATAATTGTTAGTTTTGAATAACGTTCTTGTGTGCTGCTGCTTAGGAAGGATACCAGGTGACCTCGGTGACCCTTGCAAGCCCAGTAAATCCAGCTTTTAGATGCCGTGAGTTGATCTTGGAGGACTCGTCACCCATTGCTCAATCTAACCCTCTCCTGCCTACCGATCAACAAGATGAAAGAGACTCATCCCTGAACTCTGTGTGCAACCAAGGCCTTACTAGACAAGCACTCTGCAACTGAGCTACATCCCTGGCCCTTCCTGTTTTATTTTGAAACAGGGACTCACTAAAGTTGCCCAGGCTGGCCTTGAACTTGTGATCTTCCTGCCTCAGCCTCCTGAATAGCTGGGATTACAGGCATGCACCACCATACCCAGCTACTTCTGTTTTCTTTAAACCACTCTGATTTGGAAACTTCTTGCTGCAGCATTTTAGCTGTGCCTAATTGTGCTACATAAATACTTCTAAAACACAATAAGATAGAATTGAACAAATCAAGTGGAAAATGGGCAAAGGCCATGAACAAGCAATTTATAAGGAAAAATATAGATGACCAAGAAGCATAGACAAGTGGTCAAACTAACTAGAAATAAAGAACTACGCTTAAAAATAATCAGATGAAGCTGGGGTGTCACTCAGTGGTAGAGTGTATACTTAGCCTGCAGAAGGCCCTGGGCTTGATTCCTGGCACCACCAAAAAGAAAAAGATGCTTTGCCTTTCAAATGATTATATGTATGTATAATATAACTCAGCAATTCACCTTTAAGGGGTTATTTGTTAGAATATAGAAATATACTTAGAATTTTATAATTTATATGTCAAAAATCAAAATTAACACGCCCAATGCCAAGTTGTTGGGTTAAATAAAATTGTGGGGAGGAATTTTAGTCCCTCATTTAAAATGATTTTGCATAGGGCCAAAAGGAGCATCCTGAGGGAGAGTAACTCTGGCTGACTGGCACTTGTGCTGGAGTGATGCCTTTGTGAACCCAGATCCTGGGAGCAGAATTACAACCTCAGAGCTCAAGTGGGAAGACTGACACCAGATCTTTGCTAGAGGCAGGGGCCATGGCTGTGACTGCCAGTGGAGAACGTTACCTGGCTCATGCAGGCCCCCACCCGGAAACCAGCCCCCACAGCTGAGCATCTCCGCCTGCCCAGCTCACCTCAGATAGCCCAGAACAGGAAAGCAGAGGGTGTACTTCTGAGGCTTAGCATAACCATAAAACAATGACACGAATTCTGTTCAATGGGCATTTAACTTGAATGTGGCTTCAAATTCTAAAAGAGAAGTATACCTAAACTTTGTAGCCTGCGTGGAGATGAGTTAGGCTTTTTGTGATGTTCACCGATAGTTTGCAGAAAGAAAAATTAGTCTTACATTGCTGCTATGCTGAGTTGTTACCTCTTATAAAGTCATTACTCAGAAGTAAATGAAGAAGACATTATAATTGCTTTAAACCGACTTTTAAAAAGTCATTTTTAAAAAGGTTCGACCAAGTGCAATAAAAATGTTAAGACTCTAGAACCGCTAAATGGACTATGGGAATGAGAAGACAGTGTTCCTCTGGCTCCAGAGCACACTGGAGTTATGGCGGACTACAGATGCATATTTATTGCAGTCTAATTGAGAGACTTGGTCTATTAAACAATGTTCGGTTATTCAGAATATTCCAACACCATGGTCTCCAAAAATATGTCCAGTCAGAAAACTATGAATTGCAAAGAGGTTTTTTTTTAAAAAAAATCACATAATAAAACAACCAGTGTGAAACAATTTATTTCACCCCAAAGTTTAAAAAACATCTGAAATATCCCAAAGTCTACAAGTTGAAAGTACACTAAGCAAGACTCCTCTGCTGAGATTCCTCATGCTGTTCTCGGATACTTTATCCTATGGCAGTACGTCATACTGCCCAAGACTACGGTGTAGGCCCTTAGGAAGCAAAGTGTAAGACAAGCTGGGTGCAGCAGCACACACCTGCCATCCCAGCAATTTGGGAGGCAGGAGAATCAGAAGTTCGAGACTAGCTTCAGCAACTTTGTGAGGTCCTATCTCAAAATTTTTTTAAAAAAAGGGCTGGTGATGTGGCTCAGTGACAAAGTGCCCCTGGGTTCAATCCTCAGTACCAAAAAACAAAATAAAAACAACAAAAATTTTTGTAATCATATTTAAGATTTTAAAAAATTAAGTGTGTAGCTATTTTCTTACATTGAAACTCTAGTAAGAGGTTGCAATAGGAAAAAAATTAGTATTAATAATTTGATCATGTTGAGAAAATATATTACCAAAATATCATTATTATTAATAAGCTAGTATGTTATCATATCAATAACTTAAAAAATAAAACCCACTATGTTTCTGACATTTTAAAATACATCTATGAAATATTGGGGTTTGCATTCACATAGAGCATTGTAATTGAAACTACACACAGTTAATAAAATTCAAGAATGCTTTTGGTGTCTCTAAATTTTGCCAGGTTCAACGTGTCCTATCTGTGTGAAAGAAAGACGTGTGCATTATTTGGAAGATGCTTAACTTGAAATGCTCATTTAATTGCTAATTTACATTCACTTTTCTTCTGTAAGCAGATTTCTAATATTTCTAGTTTTGTCACTTATGTTTCTTTCCTTTGAATAAGTTCCTTGTTTTCAGTTTTTGATCGTTTTTCTCCGTGCTCAGTGCTGGGGATCCTCTCTAGGGCCTCGCTCCTGCTGGACCATCCCTCCACCACTGAGCTCTGTCTCCAGCCTGGCTTTTGCTTTTCAAAAGTTAGTTTACGGAAGAGTGTTCATTGGAAGATCTTCACAGCATGTTACAGGGAACTGGCAGACAGTGTAACGTATGTGATGTGAACATAGAAGTCTAAGATATGTACGGGCTACACAGGAGGGTCACCGGGGTAGCTTTTAGAAGTCCCACGGCTGCACCCCTTCAGTCCAGTGAAGTTGGCCTCTCTGGGTGGGATCCCAGGTGCCTGCTCCCGGCACTGCCCAGCCGCCTCTCTGCACAGCCAAGGCAGGGAACCACAGGTTTAGATGCTCACAGGCGAAACGTGGAGCAGACCTACTGTGCTTGGGTTAGGGAAGTTCTGTGCTCTCCTCTCTGCATACCTGTCTCGTTGACAATAAACATGTATGTCTTACTGCAGCCGACATGGAATTGAATGCACGTAACTTTTGAAGAGCAGAAAAGTTGGGTGGATGGAAGGTAACAGGGAAGGGAGGGGGGAAGAGAAGGAAGGACGCACTTTTAATTTTTGAAAATGTCTTAGCAGGGCCTGGGGATGCAGAGTTTGGTGGCAGAGGATTTGCCTGTCATGCGCCACCCCGGGTTCAATGCTCAGCACAACCATGAAAGATTTCTTAAATGACTGAACCCCACACCAAGAAAGCCAGGATGCAGGACGATAGGAGGGTCACACACAATGTCCCCTGCTGTCCTGCCAGCGGCTGAAGGCCCTCCAGGAGCAGCGGGAGGGAAGGGACCAGCACCTGCCGTCCCATCACGCCTGCCCCATGCCCCATCCTGTCTGATGCCAATGCCCGCCTTGTGCAGCTCCCACCTCGTCTTTCAGGTGGGAAGTGGGTGGGAGACGACAGCGCTGGCCACTCCATCGCTGGTATTTGAACGTGTCCAGCCAAAGCCACTACCTGACTCCTGAAGCTCCCCTCCTGTGGATGGTGGGTGGACACAGAGCATCCTCCTTCTGTGGCCAACAGAAAGCTCTGGGTTGTTCCTTTCCTTTCGTTCTAAACATACCTGTGAGTGGAACTGACACTCATCAAAGCCTTGGATGCCACTCTCTGCCCAAGACTACCTACTGCCACTTAGCCCTGGAGCACCGCAGGGTCTTCCCGTGCGGAGCGTCACAAGTGACTGTCAAATTGTCTTCTGAAAGGCAATTGCCACCCCTTTCTAATAATGGACCACCACCTGCCAACCCACTCAGAGGGGGCCGGGGTGTAGCTCAGCAGTGGGGCACAGGCAAAGCCCTGTTCCACCCCAGCACCCAAAAAAGAGCCCACTGGGTTACTTTGTGAACAAGGCCGGGACAGATGGCTGTCATTGTGTCTAGATGCACAAATATTTTTTCTTTGGGGTTTAAAAATTTTTTTAAATGCATGATGATTTTTCTGTCAGCGGCATAAGCAACAGAAATAAAAGAAGGGCCCACAGGACAAGAGTCACAGAAGCTGGGGTCAGGCAGGAGGAGCGGGTGATCTAGGAGAGTCAAGTGGTACGTCAATCAGGTTTTCCAACAAGTGAACCCGCGGCCTCCACCTCGCTCCCCGTACCCATGCTTTCCAGGGCGGCTGCTGGAGGCCGGCTTCCCAGGAATACATACTTCAGATTAAAGTCTGAAGTTAAAATGAGACCACCTGATTTCTTCCTGACCTTGTTCTTGGTTTCCTGCCTCCTGTTCCTACCAGACAAATGAACCCAAGGACTGCAATTCCACATCTTTGTGGGGTTACTTTGTGTGTGGGGGCGGGGGGGGGGGGTGGCCCTAAACAGGTTAGAACAGCAAACAGGAAAGAGAAACCTCAGAGACAGAGCTGTTTTTTTTTTTTTAATTCAAACAGCCCCCCCCCCCCCCGCTCAGGATGTCACCCCCTATACAGGGGGCTTCCCGGGGCCCCTGTCTCCTCAACAGGATGGTGTGGAGGACAGAGATGAGCCCTGGAGTCAGGCTGCTCTGGGTCTCATCCCGGCACTACAGTTAATGGTTCTGAGCAGGATGAGAGTCACTGATCTCTCTGAGCCTTAGTTTCTAAACTGGCAAAGTCAAGGGAAAACTTTCTCTCATCTGCTTCTTAGGAAAGCCTCAGGAGTGAACAGCTATTAAGGGCCTCGCCCAGTGCGTGACACACAGGAGGCACTTAACAATCGGGAGCTCACGCCCCGCGCTCCACCAGTGCTCATCTAGTGAGAGCACAGGATTCTAGAAGTGCCCACCTGCCTCGGGCTCCCGCACGCTCCTGGGCACTGGACTGCACCCTGCAGGGCATGCCACCTTAGTGAGCCCACGTGCTCCCTGGAAGTGGCACAATGCCCAGGCTTCTATGGAGATCATGTAGGCCCAGCTCAGCACTGGGCAGCGGCCCACGTGCTTGTCCAACCCCAGCTGCAGCCAGGTGCCATCTGGGTGTGCGGCTGGGCCAGAATTTATCAATATCAGTCAGCAACTGGTACAGTCTATTTACAAAACTTGGCAATCACTGTTTCGTGTTTTGGTTTGGCAAGGTGTTTTCTGATGTACAATTAAACATGGATTTTTTAAAACAGGCGTGACGCCTGTAATCCCGGCAGTTCAGGAGGCTGAGACAGGAAGATTGAGAGTTTGAGGCCAACCTCAGCAACTTAGTGAGGCCCTAAGCAACTTAGACCAGGTTTCAAAGCAAAAAATAAAAAGAGCTGGGATATGGCTTAGTGGTTAAGCACCCCTGGGTTCAATCCCTAGAACCAAAACCAAAACAAACACACACATGGATTTTTTAAAACATCCAAATCAATACACACTGAGTATTAGTAGCAGCTCTTGAAACTGTGCACTTTAAGGTTTTTTGATATGTAAACACAAGCACCAGAATCCAGAATCCAGGCTACCCTACAGGGGCCTTGTGGCTGGGCCTATTCATAGGTGATATCCCATTATAACGAAAAAGAAAGAAAGGCAAGGAAAATGAAAATTTGATGCTCTTTTGCATGGGATTCA
The DNA here is from genome assembly GCF_048772815.1 of Callospermophilus lateralis. Classification (NCBI taxonomy): domain Eukaryota; kingdom Metazoa; phylum Chordata; class Mammalia; order Rodentia; family Sciuridae; genus Callospermophilus; species Callospermophilus lateralis. Next base: position 159,515,307 of record NC_135310.1, read on the forward strand.
AGACATCTTGGAATCTTCCAGATACAACATGTGGCCTTGAATCTTAGAGGTAGTTTGTGAATTATCTGTCAACTGAAAAATGTTCACTCATCCAGAGTGATCTGGGGGTCGCAACCTGTAGTGCTGTGAACTAGGTAGGTGTAAGAGATGTAATTGGGCTGAACTCATTCATCAGTGCTGATAAGGGTGAGGGCAGAAAGAATTCACAGAAGAAGTGCTTTACTTTTCATATTGCAGATTAAAAAGTGACTCTCACAGCCTCACTGCACCTGAGAGTTGGTCCTGAACTCAAGCTGATTTTTGGCCGGGGAACTCTCTGTCGGTCACAAAGCTGATTAGGTTTAGAGTTTGGATGTGATTGTGCGGGTTTATAGTCAACTTCCTCCTACATATTCTTGCCAGCCACTATTTCTCCTTTGATTTCTATCTTCTTCAGTTTCAAGTAGTTTAAAGTATAAACAGGACTTAAATTGTGAAGATGTGAACCCTAAGCCGGTGTTTGAAACAGACAGGAGTCTTCATTTATATATCCAAATAATTGGGCCGATTAAACACCAAATGGGAATCTTACCTGTTGCAGAGATTGCTTTAAGTAGTTAACCAGCTGTGAACTGGTGAGGTGGGAAATGAGGCACATTGCTAATTACTGTTGTCTTGCAGCTGGAGCAAAAGCCATGAGCAAGGGACCAGTTACTGCCAATTGAATAAGCACAAAATGTAAAAGCTAGGCTGGGGGTGGGGGTAGGGGGCAGGCTAGCTCAGGGGTAGAGCAATCGCCTACCATGCACAGGGGCCCCTGGGTTCAATTGGTGGCATTGCAAAAATAAAAAGAAACAAATACAAATTGTATCCTTTATGCCACAATTGTGTAATCAGTGCTAATATTTCAGAGTAGCCAAAGATGTACCAAAAATAATGACAAAGCTTTGTAGAAATATAGGAGTAGAAGTAATTTAAAACATTGTCTATTTCCTACTGTGGTTACATTAATAAGTTTAAAAAACAGGAAGAAAGACCTTCAGAGAAAGAAATTAAGCGTCTTTTACTATTTCTTCCTCCAGAGAGCAGTAAGACTTGACATTGAAGCAGTCCTGAAATGTCATTGCATTTTTCATGCTGTGGCTTAAGTAGACGTCATCTCATCCTGTGGTAAAGATAAAAACTTCCCCCCTCCATTTGCTGTTTCTGCTAAGGGGACTGTTCCCATGTTAGAGTTTCCTCCACCCTTTCTGTTGCTTAAAGACTACAGGCAGGTGCGTTTGGAATAGGAGCTGTAAACCATAAGTTGAACCTAATATAAGACTTCTTTTTCAAGGTGTGTTTGACCGTTTGTTGATTGGATTGTGGTTTTCTACAATTGTGCAATTCCATGTGTTTCTAGACTCCATTGGTGGAAGTCACAAAAAGCCCATTCAAGATTAAACCAGGGACCTTGTATCTGATAACACTTCTCAGTCCTACCCTAAGTAAACTGATATCATTCAGCTTTCCTGTGTGATAAAATTTAAAGTTTTAGGATGATACATTGGAACTTCTCCAGGTCCCCCTCTTTTCTTTGAGTTTTGGAACTAGGAAAAGACCTTATTCTTTGGGGACCAGGCTGGTGGTGACGTTGCGTTGAGCATCCCTTTAGCTCTGCAGAAGACATAAAGATGGCAGCGTCCTTCCCTCACCCTAACAAAATGCCCAACAGAAACAGTTAAAGGAGCACTGGTTTATTTTGGCTCATGGTTCCAAAGTTCGGCAGCCCATGATTGACGGGCCCAGTTGCCTGTGACTCTGTGGCGAGCCTGAATCCCAGGGCAGGGAGCACACAGTAGATCTGCTCACCTCCCGGCAGCAGAGAGGCACAGAGAGGAAGAGCCAGAGTCCCAGTGGCCTCTTCAAGGGCTACAAGTCCTACAACCTAACTTCCTCCTGTCGACTCCGTCCCGCAGAGTCGAACAAAAGAAAGACAAGGACCCGGGGGAACTGTGACAGGTTTTATTGAAGGCGCAACAAGAGGAACCTGGTACCAAGAAAGTGCGTAGTATATATAGGACATAGGAGCCAATCACAGAGGAGGTCACATCTCAACCTTGTGGACACATAATAGGAAAGACAGGAAGCATTTACTGGGCCCAAGCTCTTGTGGTTTCTACCGGCCAATGGGGTGGACTTCCTGGTATAGGCACAAACTTGTTTACGCCAAAGGCAGCTGATTTGGCCCAAAACCAAGCCCCATCTTTCCTTGGGCAGGGGACAACCCTAGGCCACAGGAACTGTCCCCGACATCCTCCCACCAGGACCTTGCTCCTGAAGGTTCTCCCCCCAGTAGCACCGTGGGCTGGGGACCACGCCCTTGACTCGCGGGCCTTTGAGGGACTTTCAGATCCAACTACACGGCTGCTACTAAGGGTTAGCTAAGAACTTGGGTCCAGCCAGGTGCAGTAGCTAACAGCTATAATCCCAGCTACTCAGGGAGCTGAGACAGGAGGGTCGAAAGTTCAAGGTCAGCCTGGGCAGCCTAATGAAACTGTCCAAAAAATAAAAGGGGCTGGAGGGGTGGGGGTGGTAGCTCTATGGTAGAGCACCCTTGGGCTCCAGCTCCAATACTTCAAGACACAACCAGAACCAGGGCCCCAGTGCAAGCTCTTCTGCTTACCACAGGTGTGCCACTTGTTGGACAAAAGGAGACAAAGTAAGAAACTTTCATTTTCTCTTACTTATTAGTGAAAGTGAATAAGACTACCTAACATGCATGAATTTTTAAATGTGATGTTTTCAAAATACAAATTTTGAATTCTCTGTGATGTATATACTTATATGTACACACACACACACACACACACACACACGCATGCAAGACAGTAATACCAAGATGACTGTTATGTGATTGGTTGTCACTGAAACAGCCTGTTCAGCCCCACCATGAATCTGGCCACAGATCTTAAACATCTCAACCACAGCTAATTATGTGTCCATGAGGGTCCATGGGGGTCTTGCAAGTTGTAAACTCCTTATCCCACTTCTCTCTTGACCAGTGTTTATGAAATTACAGAGACCCTTGCCCCAGAGCATCTCAGTGTCACACATGAGCCGAAGCATATTGACATATTGGTCCTCTCAGCCTGTGGGCAGCAGAGTAGGGCCTGGGGACATGCAGGAGCCTGTGACAAGACCCTCCCACCCTCTCCTGTCCAGAGGTGTTTTATCTGTTCATGCCAGGGTGGTGGGAAGAGGCAGTCTTTTTCTGTGTGCCTGTGACAGACCTTCATCCCCGTGGAGACCACGGGTACATTCCAGTGCAGTTGGCTTTCCATGTCCCTGATTCCAAGTCCACAATTCAACCTATCACAGGTTGAGAATATCTAGAAACGAGATTGCATCCATTCTGAACTTGGGCAAACTTCTTCCTTGTTATTTCTCCTAAACAATATAGTATAAACCTATTTACATAGTATTAGATACTCTACTTAACCTGAGACGCTCTACGGTACAGGGAGGATGGCAGGAGCTACCTGCAAACACACACCATTTTACATAAGGGATTGAGCATCTGTGCATTCTGTATCCACGGCAGGGGTGGTCTTGGAACCAATACCCCATGTACAGCCAGGACTGTCCGGCATTTCTTTGACTTGTCTTGACTGTTCCCATTCAGTCCAGCTCTTCCTACTGTGATGCTTGAAATGAGTCACACTTTTCCAACAGATATTTCTGCCTCCTGTACAGGTCGGATGTCCATGACCCGAGCTTCTACTGATGGGCACGCACGTTTCCTGCCACTTCTGGTGCTTTGATTGGAGACATCATTAAGATGACCTCAGGAGACCCCGATAGTGAAAGAGGAGGCATCAAGACTCCAGACCTTAAACTATACTACAAGTTCTAGTAACGAAAACGGTATGGTACTGGCGACAAAATAGACATGTAGACCAGTGGTACAGAATAGAAGACACAGAGACAAATGCACATAAATGCAGTTACCTCATACTAGACAAAGGTGCCAAAAACACACATTGGAGAAAAGATGGCCTCTTCAACAAATGGTGCTGAGAAAACTGGAAATCCATATGCAGCAAAATGAAATTAAACCCCTATCTCTCACCATGCACAAAACTCAACTCAAAGTGGGTCAAGGACCTAAGAATTAGACCAGAGACCCTGCACCTATCAGAGCAAAAAGTAGGCCCCAAATGCTCATTATGTCAGATTAGGCCCTGACATCCTTAACCAGACTCCTAAAGTGCAAGAAACAAAATCAAGAATTAATAAATGGGATGGACTCAAACTAAAAACTTCTTCTCAGCAAAAAAAAAAAACAATGAAGTGAAGAGAGAGCCTTTCTTTTTGGGAGCGAATTTTTGTCACATGCACATCAGATAGAACATTAATTTCCACGATATATAAAGAACTCAAAAATCTTAACACCAAAACAAACAAACAAAAAACCCATATAAGCAATCAATAAATGGGTCAAGGAACTGAACAGACAATTCTCAAAAAGAATATATACAATTGATCAACAAATACATGAAAAAATGTTCAACATCTCTAGTAATTAGAGAAATGCAAATCAAAACTAAGATTTCATCTCATGTCAGAATGGTAGTTATCCAGCAGTGTTGTCGCAGACGTGGGGGGAAAGGCACACTCATACATTGCTGGTGGGACTGCAAATTGGAGCAACCACTCAGGAAAGCAGTATGAAGATTCCTTAGAAAACATGGAATAGAACCTCCATTTGACCCAGCTATGCCACTCTTCAGTTTATAGCCAGGGTACTTAAAATCAGCATACTACAGTGACACAGCCACACCAATGTTCGTAGCAGCTCAATTCACAATAGCTAAACTGTGGAGCCAACCTAGATGCCCTTCAGTAGATGAATGGATAAAAAAAAATGTGGCATATATACACAATAGCATTTTACTCAGCATTAAAAGAGAATAAAATTATAGCTTTTGTAGGTAAAAGAATGAAATTGGAGAATATTATGCTAAGCAAAGTAAGTCCATCCCCAAAATGCAAAGGCCAAATGTTCTCTCTGATAAGTGGATGCTGATTCACAATGGGGGAGGGAATGGGAAAAATGGAGGAACTCTGATTGAGCAAAGGGGAGGGTGTATTGGGGCAGGAAAGATGGTAGAATGACGGACTTCTTTACCTTAGGTACATGTCGGACTGCACATAAAACGTGAGATTGTGTACAACCAGAGAAATAAAAAGTTGTGCTGCAGTTGTGTACGATGAATCAAAATGCATTCTGCTGTCATATATACCTAAATTAAATAAATAAATAAAAAGATGACCTCAGAACTGTGACCTCATGACTCCTAGCACACAGAGATCCATTTGTTGAAGAGGCCAGCTTTTCTCCAATGTGTGTTTTTGGCACCTTTATCTAGTAGAGATAACTGCATTTAGTGTATTTGTCTCTGTGTCTTCTATTCTGTACCACTGATCTACATGTCTATTTTGTTGCTAATACCATACCGTTTTTGTTACTAGAACTTGTAGTATAGTTTAAGGTCTGGAATTGTGATGGCTCCTGTTTCACTCTTCTTGCTAAGGATTGCTTTGGCTATTCTGGGTCTCCTGGGGTCATCTGACAAGACCCAGCACCACAAAAAATAAACAAGTAATAAAAACCAAAAACAAAGAAAGAGACCCATGACCTGGGTCTAGACAAGACTGCAGGAAATGTGAAACCTGACCAAATCACGTTTAGAAGACAAAAAGATTTCAGAATGAAAGTCGGTTTGATTTTCATATAATCAGAAATCAAAACAATGTATTTCCCCCCACTTTTAGCAGTACTAGGCGTTGAACTCAAGGCCTGGAGGGCTGGGCACAGGGCTCTGCCAGTGGTTTTATATCCCCAGCCCTTTTGTGTTTTGATTTTGAGACAGTCCCAGGAGGCATCCCAGCCTGGTCTCTCCTACCTCACTCCTGGGGTCACAGATGTGCGCCCCCGCAGGTGACTTAACAGGAGGCTGATCCGATGAGGCACCTGAGGCACCGCTCTGAATGGCCTGGCCAATCAGGCCCAGAGGCAGGCCGAGGGCATGGCCACACCTCCTCACTGGGGTCGTGACCGCCTGGGGGGCTGAGGGGAGTCCCCTGGAAGCCTCCGCTGAGGGCCTGCACCAGGGTAGGTCTCTGGCTTGGCTGTTTCTTCTTCAAAGTAAACTAATCCTGAGTGGATCTGGAAAAACAGTACAAGAATGCTTTATTTGAAAAAGTGCAAAATGAGTACTAATATTGTAGACTTATACTTGGGGATGAACTGTGTGATTAAGAAGGCATTTTTAAGTAACAGAATATTTAAGAAATTTTGAATACACTAATTAGATTATTTAATCGATTAACCCAATGATTCTAAATCGAAAATGTAAGCCTCCACCATTCATCTGGACTTATTTTGGGTGGTAAGTTTAAGATACTTTATATAACTTGTAATTATGGTGAGCCCAGGATACATGTTTATTTATTAAATTCATGTTTAAATATTTAGGAAGCTTTGTTTGCAGCCAGAAAACTTAGAAAGTTAAAGATCAAAGATATTAACCTTATAAATGTTGATTAAAATATTTAAGGACGTTTAAGGTTGCAGATAGGACCAAACGATATTCCAAGGCCACTTTGAAGTGGACTTCCTGGGTGGTCCACATGGCAAACACCTGTAGTCCCAGCTATTCCGGAGGCTGAGGCAGGAGGACCCCTGGAGCCAGTCTGGGCCATCTAGGGAGACCCTTCCCTGTGAAAAACAAGTAAATTTTCTATTGTTACTTTATTTACAAATATGATTTAAAATGTGTTAAAAAAAAACATTTATTTTTGTAAAAAAAATGTAAGGGAAAATTTTGCTATTGCCTTTGTTATTTAAATAAATGCTAATGAAAAAAAAAAAAAAAAAGATCCCTGAATAATTTTGAAGAGTTTAGAGATGCCAAAAAGTACCCACTGAAGAAGAGATAGCATTCTAAATGTCATTAAAGCGCTCATTACAGAAGAACTTGTGAAATAAACATTTAAATGACAAATTTAAATGTTTACTACAAGACAAATAAATCTTAATTTCTTATTTAAAAATTCATGTTTTACCATTAGGATGAATTTGTAGGTTGGGGTGTAGCTCAGTGGTAGAAGCTGCTGAGCACGCATGAGGCCCTGGTTTCCCGCTCCACTAGTGGGGAAGAAAAAAAAGTGAATTTGTGCGGGGCACTGTGGCGCACCTTGTAATTCCAGCTCCTCTGGAGCCTGGGGCAGGAGGACCCCAGTTTGGGATCAACCTGGGTAACTTATTGAGGCCCTGTCTCAAAATAAAAAGGGTTGAAGATGGAGCTCAGTGGTAGAGTGTTTGCCTGAACTGCAGAAGGCCCTGGATTGCATCTCCAATACTGCAAAGGAAGGAAGAAAAAAACCTGCTAGACTCCCAGCCTCGCTGATCTCTCTTTTTTTTTTTTTTTTTTTTTTTAAAGAGAGAGTGAGAGAAGAGAGAGAGAATTTTTAATATTTATTTTTTTTAGTTATCGGCGGACACAACATCTTTGTTTGTACGTGGTGCTGAGAATCGAACCCAGGCCGCACGCATGCCAGGCGAGCGCGCTACCACTTGAGCCACATCCCCAGCCCGCCTCGCTGATCTCTTAAGATCTGTAAGTAGTGATTTTGAGCTGAGTTAAATGGAGATCTCTCTCTGTCTCTGTCTGTCTCTGTCTCTGTCTCTCACTTTGCTGTCACCTTCATGGGGAGCAGCACATTCCCTGGACTAGGAGTCCAGACTCCTGTGGGTAAACACTGGGTCCTCGGGCTCAGGCCTGGAGAGCTCCCCCTGCCTTGCCTGTCCCTTCCCGGATGGACGCTTTGCAAGGAGAAGGTGTGTGTGGATGAAGGCCAGCTGCCCCCCTGCCCTGAGGAGGCGCATCAGGCACTTGAGTGAAGATTCACTGTGAGAGGAGTGCTGGACAGGGTTTCCTGTCAGAAACACTTTGGGGTTTGTTTTTGTTTGTTCAAGAAACTTTCTTTGTAACCACATGTTTGTTTCCAATGTAGCTCAACAGTAGAGGGCAGGCTTAGCTTGCATGAGGCCCTGGGTTCAATCCAGCTCTACAGAATCAGACACAAACACGCACTGAATTATTTAGATATTTCAACCTGCTTTATATTCAGTTATTTTACTTAAACTCCTGAACAAGCCATGGAGTAAATGTTATCCCCATTTTGTATATGGAAAAACTGAGGCTCAGGAAGGCTGAGATAATTGCCTAGAGCTAGGTTTAGACAAGATGTGCGGTCAGAAGGCCTGGTTTTAAGCTGTGTCTTCACCACGTGTTGCCTTTGACTCTGGGGTGTCTTCTGAACTTTCTATACAATTCTGCCAATGCTACTTGGCAGGTTTTAGGGAGGAAGAAATGAGGACAAGTCTAGGAAAATGCTATCCAAAAGTAACATGCTATAGGTTAACAACAGGGGAAGGCCCAGACCCACTGACCCAGACCCTCAACCACACCTTGCTGACTAATTCATAGTCATGTTTTTGTTTTTTGTTTTTTTTTTTTTTTTTACTTTCCAGGTTTTTCTCTTTGCCCATGTCTGCCTACAGTGACCAGTGTTTTTGGAGCACGCATCTTATAGAGAGGGTGTGTGAAAACTGGGCTTGTGCTGTCCAGAGACTCCACGGCATGGTGAAAAGGCACAAGCAAACTGAAATGCTGACCTTGAGTTGTTTCCTTCGCCTCTCTGCCCCTCAGGTTTTCCATCTGTGGAATAATTGATGATGACACTGCCACACGGAAGCTCTCATACAGGATTCAGCCCAGCACCTGGTGAAAGTGAATAAACACAAACCACCTGTAACCATGCATGAGGCCTGGAAATAACAGCCACCAGGGAACCAAAGCTGAGCAGCCACCAGGAGACTGAGGGGGGTCGATTCTGGCTGAGCCCAGCAGAAAGACCTTGCTGAGCCTCCAGGGCAGTCACTACAAGACCCAGAAGACCACACGCAGGAGTACCGCTGAAGTAGCTCGTGGTAAAGGGTACTACTCCACACCCACCTTAGTGAACTCCAACAGCTTTGGGAAGGACTGAGCCGGTCAACAAGGTGCTGGAACAAATGCAAATATGGCTGCTTTTAAAGACCACCACCAACAGAAACCAGAAAACAACTAATAAGAGGTGTGTGTGTGTGTGTGTGTGTGTGTGTGTGTGTTTAGGAAAACAAAAGCCACAAAAAACAAGCAGATGATAAATCTAACAGAATCAAGATTCCCTTTGAGGGGCTGGGGACATAGCTCAGTGGGCAGGGTGCTTGCCTCTCATGCACAAGGCCTTGGGTTCGATCCCCAGCGCCACAGAAAAACAAAACAACAACAACCAAAAAGTTGCCTTTGAAGGACTTACAGTGGCATGACCCAGGAAAGGAAAAGGGACAAAGGCCAGTGTGTTCAACATAGAAAGTCACACTGTGCCCTGGGGAGATCCCACCTCCCTGCGCCACGGTTGCTCATTCATTAAGTCAGGAGGTGAAGCACAGCAATCGCAAGGTCGGGACTTTGGAGCCACTTACAGTGGGTGCAGGGAAAGGGCTGGGGCGTGGCTCAGGCTAGAGCACCTACCTAGCACGCCCAAGGCCTGGGTTCTGTCCCCGGCACACACTCCTTCTCAACGTCCTGAAATCTCCATCTGTTCACTCCACAGTGACATGCGACAGGGTGCCCGTGACATGTGGAGTCTGCTCTGAACACCTGCAGAGTAGAAGCACCACTGGGTCAGAACTGGGCTCTCCTCTGTGCACCCACCTGAGCAAGGGCACAGCAGCTCTGCCAGCCGCCAGCAGGTGGCAGTAGTGATCACCCCTGAAGCAGCCCTCTAGATTCTGGAGGAGAGAGAAAGCCCCAAACCTCCTGCCCCCACCTGCCCTCAGAACTGCTGTGGCCCAGGGACAGGAATCTCACCTCGGGGGGCAGGCTCCCCTATATGAATGATAAATGGAGATATGATTACGTCTTGAGAATCAAAGCGCTCGACCGGAAGGAAGGCTTCCTAGGTGTGAAGTCACGACTGGGTGTGGCTGACACTGTTCTTCTGCCATTTGACAGGATGTCCTTGTGAGCGGGATGAAACTGGGTGGCTGAAGGTAGCCTTGCCGATGGAAAGTGCGTCAGTAGCCATAAAGGAAAGGGGGATCTTAGTAACTGCCAGTAAGACCAAGGGCATAATACAGACTGAAGAGGAGGCCCGAGACTGGGCAGGTCTTTGCACTGGGTCCCCTCAGGTCCAGTCTGGAATAGCTTGCTGTCTGATGACTGCCCAGCTGCCTTAGCTGGGAGAACTGTGAGTTCTCTGCAGATCCTCTGTTTGTGGAGGAGTTAGTGGCTCCCCAGTGGAGCTCCAGCCAAGGGCGTCTCGGGGCCACTAGAAAGTTGATAGTCTGACTTAGGTTTATTGTTCCTTGGACAAAAGAGAGAGTTGTTTTTCCACTAGGACCTCGGAATGACTCAGTCAATGAAAATAGGCCGGAATTCAGAAGGTGCCGGCCTCTCGGGCAGCTCACCTCATTTCTTGAAAACACGTGGGTGTGAAGAGGTAGAGCACAGAGTTGGGGGTGGGTAGGGAGGAGACCAGGACCCTTTTACAGACTGAGAACTGGTTCAGCAGTGAGATTTCCAGGCGTGGGGACAGAGACTTTCGGAGGCCATCTGGATGTGCACGTGTGTGTGTGTGGAGTGGGTTGATCCTTGTGGGAACCCTCGGGCTGCTTCAGGGAGCAGAGGAGGTCAGCGGATCTGAGAGTTCAGTTAGAGAGGGGCTGCTGCCCTCCATCCAGAACACCGCACACCCTCGCTGGTGGCCATCAGAGAGCCTGGCCAGCAGGCTTCCCTTTGGGGAGCTCTCCAGGGCGAGTGAGCAGCTAAGCAGCAATCTCACTTTTATGAAGATTCCTGTGGTGGAATGGAAGATGGAAAACAGATCAACAGCTCTGGGGAAGCAGGAAACGCAGCCAAGCTGCTATCTTGGCTTCCCATGACTGGGTGCTAGGGCATCTGAAGACTTCATGCTCCTGTTGGATGTCACACCTTGAAAAGAAAGGAAGAAAAGGTTCATATATTGCTGTCTTGACTTTTTAGTTTTGCGTACTTCTTACCCTCACTTCAAAGACAGATTCTTCGAACTGCTCCTGAAATCAGATTCTAGGGGAGATAAACAAATAGAAAGGTTGATCCTGAATACATAGATAGTAATCTAAAATAAAGAGAGTGGAAACAATCACATTCACTAATAGACAGTTTGATGTTCATCAGTGTGCTGTGACTTGAAACACACACCCTTCCACGGAAGTTCAGTACAACAGAACAAAAATTGTAGCCAATCCTTCAGCATCCACAACCTCATAATAGGCTGATATTTTTCTCAGTATTTTTTTCCTTTAAGTCTCAGGCCAATCTTGTTGTGGTAGTGGAATTCTGAAATGACCCCCTGCCTTTGTATTTCCCTCCCATAGAGGGAAGGAGGGACCTGTAAAGTAGGAAGAGTCTCCTCTGACCAGGTCTTGGAACACACTCAAAGCTGACTTGAAGAAAGAGAGACTGTTGTCTGAACAGAGTGGGCTGCACTCTGCTCTGAGCGACTCCACGAGGAATAGAAGGTTTTCAGGCTGAGTCTGACCCGGAGCCACTCCATTTTATAGAACAGCCATTTGCTAGGAGCGAGTCCATTTGGAGTCCAGGAGCCACGGTAGAATGACTCCACACCTTGTTTGTACAAGTGAACATCTGCCTGGTACAACCAAGAGACACAAACAGGTAAGTCAATTGATCATGCTAATAAAATGACTGCCTGCAAACTTATTAAATTAAGTCAGATGCACCGGAGGCCTGGGTGCATCCACCCGGTGTCAGAGAATCGAGGCCCAGGAGCTTGTCAAACACAGCAGACCACCAGATGAAGTAATCCCCAAACCATGACTCGTGAAAGGAGGAGCACCCGAGCCTGGACAGGCAGCACGCTGACCCCAGCACCTGGTCACTGGGCGCGAGCATTGCCCAGGGAAATTGCCACAAGGACAGACCTCTGATTCTCCACTCTGGGCTTCAGCTAGGAGTGGACCTTCCACCTGTGATGGAGACACACGGCCCCTCCAGGCTGACGCCTCCAGCTGACACTCTGGGACCACCATGTGCCACACCCTGGCCTAGAATAAGGTCCACACTTGGACACCTCTGTGTCCGGATGATTTCTTTGTGTGGTTGGGCAAGTTCTCAGGCTGCTTTGTGCCCTTATCTGACCGTCTGTGGAGCTTTCCTGTCTGCTGTGGCCTGTCTTTGCTCTCTGGACTCCTGTGGCCGCCCTAATCCTTCCTTAAACTTTCTGTAAGCTCTACATGTGTTTCACTGTGTACAGTGTGACGCGGCGTGAGTGTTCTAGACACTGGTGATTAAGATCAGAATGAAAGAACCTGTGGTTGCCCAGCTTATGACTGTCTAGTGAGCCGGAAGTACTTGGTGAATAGCGACCCCTGGAAGTGGAGTAGCTTGTGTCGTTGTGTAATAAATTCTGACCTTGTGGAGAGACGAAGCATGTTTAGTGCACGTTGGTGGCATAGTCTCTCACAGCATTCTCATGAGATGACAGAAGTCGGATGTGATGCACTCCTGTAATCCCAGAGACTCGGAAGCTGAGGCAGGAGGATCACAAGTTTGAGGCCAGCCTGGGTGACCTAGCAAGACTGTCTCAAAATGAAAAATAAAAAGGAATGAGGACATAGCCCAGTAGCAGAATGCCCCTGGGGTTAGTCCCCAGTACCTGCTTCCCACAAAAGATAAATGTTTGAGATGATGGATACCCTAAGTATGCAACTATGTATTGCGTATTGATCACCACGGTGCAAGTGTGCAACTATGCATTACGTATTGATCACCACGGTGCAAGTGTGCAACTATGTATTGCGTGCGTATTGATCACCACGGTGCATAACTGAAACGAAACGCCGTGTCCCATAAGTTGTGTAATTTTGTCGGTTAATGATTTTTGCTGGGTGTGGTGTCGCATGCCTGTAATCGCAGACGCTTGGGAGGCTGCGGCAGATGGTTGGTGAGTTCAAAGCCGGCCTCAGCAACTTAGTGAGGTCCTAAGCAACTCAGTGAGACCCTTTCTGAAAATATAAAAACAAGTTGGGGATGTGGCTCAGTGGTTAAATACCACTGAGTTCAATCCCTGATACAAAAAAAAAGAAAAAAAAAAAACCCCAAAACAAAACACAATAATTTTTAAGTGAATTTACAAAGCAAAGAAAGAAAGAAAAAAGGAAGAATGAAAGAAAACAGACAGACTGATAAGGGTGACTTTATTTGCTGGCCCTGACCTAATCAGGTGAGCCCTTAGAAGTGACAGGTCTCTTTCATGTAAAAGATATTTGAAGCAGGAGAGATGTGATGCAAGAGATCCCAGCTTGGCTCACTTTGGAAAGGCAGGGGCCACATGCCGAGGAGTGAGCAGAGCGGGCAGAGGGAACTGAGCAGGGCCCTGCAGGAAACAGCCCTCAGTTCCCTAATTACACAGAACCCGCTTCAGTTTATCCTGAAGGAGTTTGGGAACAGATTCCTCCAACAGCTTTCAGTACTGGCGGTTCCTGCGATATAATATAAAATTCTGAATGTTCTTTTGTCTTCTCTTATTTCTGAAAATAGCCCCCATGGTTCCTTTAATTTTCGAGAGGGCAATGTTTTCTTTGGTCTCTCTGGTGTTAATTTTAGGTGTTCTGTCAGCTCTGTTGTGGCTTACCCCACACCATAAAACATGCTGGAGTCCGGATTGGGACAGCATTCAACGAGGTCCACTAAGGTATGCCCCCATAACCACAGCAGGGTCCCAGCAGGGCAGCTGCCCACACTCGAGCTTCCTCCCTGGCCTCTTCTCCACCGCCCAGCCCCAGGTCTCAGGTGACCTCTGATCTGCTTTCTGTCATCATAGATGACTTTTCTAGATTTGTACATAAATGGTGTCGTTCGCCCGTACTCTTCCCTGTCTGGGTTTTCTTTGCTCAGCACAATGTTTTGAGATTCATTCAGGCTGCTGCACGCCAACAGTGGTTCATTCCTTCTCCTGGCTGAGTATATTCCATAGTGTCAATAAATATGCTACATTTGTTTAATGTGCGTCTGTTGTGCACTCCCCGCCCCATGTGGGGTGGAGCCCACCACCTCCTGCTGGGCAAATGCCACTGAGTTATATTTTGAAATTTTACTCTGAGATGGGTCTTCACTAAGTTGCCCAGGCTGGCCTGAAACGTGCCATCCTCCTGCCTCAGCCTCTTGAGTTGCTGGCGTTACAGGTGTGAGCACCACCCCCAGCTAACTCTTCACTATGGTTGATGCTATTTTGAATATCGTTGGTATGAGGAAGTGCAATTTGCTGTATAGTACTTGTGTCCAGTAACCTTGCTAAATTTTCTTTTTATTTCTAATAGCTTTTTTGCTACTTTGTTTAGTATTTTCTATCTCCACAATCACATCATCGTCAAAAAGACAGTTTTTTCTTCCTTTTAGATAACTACACCTTTAATTTCTTTTCTTTCTTTTTTTTTTTTAATTTTGCTTAGAAGGAATAGCTAAGTTTCCTGTATAATATTAAATGAAGGTGGGACGATTGGTAAGGTTGGTTACTTTTCTTGTTCTTGACTTCAGGGGAAAGCCTTTAGTCGCTCATCAAATACATTACCTATCGGTTTTACGTAACATTCATTTTAGTTGAAAAAATTCGCTTTCCTTCTTTTTCTAGTTGACTGGAGTTTTTATTATGAGTATGTGTTGAATTTTGAATTGATGTGACTCTCTGTATGCATGCACATTTATTGAGATAGTTTATGTGATTGTTTCTCCTTTATGAGTTGATTTTTAATTTCAAATTTAAGTTTCTTTTTTTCTTTTTCTTTTTCTTTTCAGTAAGGGGTGTGGAACCCAGGGCTTCACACACCCAGGCAAGAGCTATGCCCCTGACCCTCAGAATTCTTTAATAAAAATGAGACTCTTCACATTTTTTTTTGTTTCTTCTTGAGTCGCTTTTGACAATGTTCATCTTTCATGAACTTCCAAGTTTCCTCTGAATTGTCACATTTACAGGAAGAGTATGTCCCCTATTGTCCTTTTTCATGTTGGTAGTGGTATCACCTCTTTAATTCCTAATGTTGGTAATTTATGTCTTCTGAGTTTTCATCTTGACTAGCCAACCAAGAATCGTATGGGATTTAATGATTTTTTTCCTAAAGACCCAGATTAGACTTTGCTGACTTTTTAAAAAAGTATTTTCCTACTGCAGGTTATAATAATAATAATAATAATAATAATAATAATAATAATAATAATATCATTATGGCAGGGATTGAACCCAGGGGTACTTAACCACTGAGTCACATCCCCAGCCATTTTTCTTTCTTTCTTTCTTTCATTTTTTTTTTTTTTTTTGTGGCACTGAGGATTGAACCCAGGGTCTTGTGCAGGTGAGGCAAGCTCTCTACTAACTGATCTATATTCCCAGCCCCTTATTTTTCATTTTAATATAGGGGGGGGGTGTTGCTAAGTTGCTTAGGGCCTCCCTAAGTTGCTGAGGCTGGCTTTGAACTTGTGCACTTGAGGTCCGGCTGCCTCAGCCCCAGGCGTCTCTGGGGTTACAGATGTGCACCACTCAATGGAGTTTGCTGTTTTCTTTCTTCCTTGAGTTTTATTCTCTCTCTTTTCCACTAAACGCCCCCCGCCCCACACCCCCGCCCCCCTGCCCAGGGTGGGATGGTGAGAGCTCACATGCCCCTGCCCCTGCAGGAGTTCTCCATAGTGCCGCCTGCCGCTCCCTGGCAGGGGCTGTTTGTGCACTGAGCCCGCCCGGGCTTGCCCTGCACAGCTGTATGTGGAGAAGCAGCAGGGTCTGGGGGCGCCTCTCGGGGGCCTGAGCTCTGTCGCATGGCCCTCTGCCCTGCTGGCTCCTGCCTCCTGGCTCAGGGACCCTTGAGGTCCCCACTTTGCAGCCACACCTGTGACTTCCAGAAGGCATCTGGGCAGTCTTGGTGGTCACCTCTTGCCTCCTGTTTTACCTGACGTCCAAAGTTTGGAAAACAGGAATTTATAACCTTCTGTACACTTTTCCGGGTTCTGATGGGCGAGAACAGCCAATCCGTGTCCCTCCCTGTGGCCAGAGGCAGAGTGCCCCTCACTGGCTTCTGGAAGTTTTCTTTTCCTCCCACTCTCTTCTGCGTTTCTTGGAGTGTTTTTTGTGGTCTCAGGGCTTTCGCAAACATCAGAAAACGTGATGTCTTTTAAAACTTCATCTTGGAAACTACATACCGTTTTTCTGCTCTTTCACTGGTCTCATGCTCTTTCTCTGGTGCCTCCAAATTTCTTGAGTGTTTGTATTGAACAGTGAGTGTCCTTGGCGTGGACGCGCACACCTCTGATCTCAGCTCCTACTCAGGAGGCTGAGGCAGGAGGATGGCAAGTCCAAGGCCAGCCTGGGCAACTCAGCAGTATCCTGTCTCAAGATAAAAATAAAAAGGGTTGGGGTAGCCTAGTGGTACAGCACCTCTGGGTGTACTTCCTGGTGTGAGAAAAATAAAATAGAAAGAAACAAACTTGCTTTTTATTCTTTTTCCTTGCAAGCTTAGCGTTTCTTTCTCCCTGTTCTGCTAAGTCAGTTATCATCCCTCCATTAACTCTCTTGGTTGCCCAAATTGAATTTATTCTTGCTACCATCTCCTGTATTCTTTGTCCTTGTGGATTTATGCATTTTTAAAGAAACATGAACATTTAATAATTTATATATACTTTATGTCAGTTAGATTTCATTTTTAAGAATAGTTTTAGATTTACAGAAAAACCCAGTGGGATGTTCAGTGTTCTTAGATGCGTGCCCCACAGTTTGTCCTCTTATGAATATTTCCTTTCTGTGTGGTACAGTTGTTACAATTAGTGAGGCACTCTTGATACAATATTAACTGAAGCCCATACTTCAGATTAGGGGCTCAATGCATTTTTTGTTCTTCCCCTCCGTTGGGAAGAAGTAGAGATGAATACAAGTGCCAGTCCCCTGGGGTTAACAGACCGCCCTCTGTGTGACTCCCCTGCCTTTCTGTTCTCTCTCTCACCTAAATCTAGTCATCTGTTCTTTTCTCTTCTCACCTTTTCTATCTCCTAATCTTTATCCCATTGCAATTTACCTTCTTCTTCATCATTTAAAAATTATCTTTATCTTTAAAGATAAAATTTATTTATCTTCATTTTTATGAGCTAAAAGTCATCTTACAAAGAAAAGAATACCTCCCTGATTGCCAGATTCAAATGATGCATATTATTCTTTATTGCATTTGATCTTAGCAGCACAGGATACGTTAAAACCTCTCTTCCTTCTTCAGCGTATCATTTTTTCCTGACTTCCTGACTTGATACCCTGTCTTCCTGGCCTCAGGCTTCTTTGGCCCGTCACAGTTCTGCAGGAGCTGTTGTCTGGGATCCTTAGGTAGGTGGTCGGGACCATGAAGATGGCAGAGGCAGAGTACATGAAAAATGGCCTTGCAGGACAGGACAGGGAGATAGATGACTCATCATGTCCTTGTGTGGGATAGGTCCCATAGCCATGTCACCTCCCACCACTGAGGACTATCACCTTCGATGACTCCTGTCACAGGTTTGGTTTTCTCAGGTAACCAATGGGCATAAGTGGACAGTAATCTAATCAGGTATGGGGAGGTAACCAAAGGGAGCAAGCAGGGTAAGGTCTTCAATCAGGTCTGTATCAGGAAAAGAAGGCCGCACAACCCCGCACCCCAGGGCCTTGAGCCTCTCTCTCCTGCTTGGCTGACTTCACTCCACCTTCAATAAATCCATCCTTTGCATATCTTGCTTAGTGCTTTGGGATACCAATGACCTGGGCCCCTAATGGGTACCCTGACCATAACGGGAGGACACCCACAGTGGTCCTCAACTCTTGGTGTTCACATGCATGCGAGGCTTCCTTTCAATGGACCAGGCTGAACCATGAGACCAGTGAAAGAGTAGAAAAATGGTACTTAATTTCTGAGATGAAGTTTTAAAAGACACCACATTTTCTGCCTCTTATCCCCTCTCCCTTTCTCTCTTGGTCCCTTCACCCAGGCTGCTCTGTGGGGATTCCATGAAGCAGCTGTGTAATTCACCAGCACAACCTCTGGCAACCAAGTGTCCAGCTCACCTTTGTTGAGTGAGTTTATAAAAGGACCCCACTGTTACTTAACTCTTTCCCCCATCTATGCGTTTCTACTGCATTCAACACATTTCGGTACCTAGGACATTTTCCATTTGCTTTATAATATTGTAAACGGGTTCAGCTCAATTGAAACCTACAAAAGTGTTCAATTAATTCACCACCTACTATGTGCTGGCACTGGGCTAGAGGCAAGGCCATCAAAGACTACCTAAATCATCTTCCAAAGAAAAGGAGTGGCCTGTGAGTGGATGAGGCCAACTCCTGGTCACTGTCTACTTCCCACGGAGCCTGGCCCAACAGCCTGACAGAGTGGCATGAAAGCCACAGTAAAATGAACTTTGGAGATCTTATATTCTAGGTTGAATATTTCACCCCTAAGAACTATGAGGTTGCTGGGTGCAGTGGCGCACACCTGCAATCCCAGCAGCTTGGGAAACTCAACCAGGAGGATCACAAGTTCAAAGCCAGGCTCGGCGTCTTAATGAGGTCCTAAGCAATTTAGTGAGAACCTGTCTTATAATGAAACATAAAAATGTTTCAAGTAAAAAATAATTTATTGTATACTTCAAATTAGTAGATTTGTAATGTTTTACTACAAAGTAATAAAAGTTTGGATATGATGGTTACAAAAAAAAAAAAAAGACGGGGGAAGTGGCTCAGTGGTTGAGAAAGCCTGGGTTCAATCCCTCCCCCCAAAGAACTATGTGACTTTGAGAGTCACTGCACAAATCTGAACTTATTTCCTCATAGTAATAAAGATACCTTGAGTGCACTTTTGTAGCTCTGGGAGCCACTGGGTAGTTCAGTCATGACCCTTGTTTCCTCTCTCTCCTCAGTGGTCACTCACTGTCAGAAGCATACTTGACTGAATGACGGATTTTGCATTTGTATTTGGAGTGGGGTATGAGAAGCATGATGTTAATTGTCCACACCAATTATAAAATGCATTCTGATTTCTTTAACGTTAAAATAAGAAAGTGCTTCTTTGAATCAAGACCATAGGATATCTATTGAAGTGCTCACGTGTTCTGAAAATGGAGAACTATTGTCTAACTGTGAGCTCTGATTACGGCATACTCAAATAGATGTTGTCTGAATTAATGAGGTGATCTTCCTTCTTTTTTGCTTAATCCTATTTATTAAGAATTCACTCTATTTTGTTTTTATTTTTTGTTAGGGAAAATTTGAAAATACACAGAAGGGAGACCAACAAATTCCAATTTACCTGTTATCCGGCTACAAGGAAAATCAACACAGGGCCTCCCTGGGTCAACCGATATCCTGTTCAGAGGTTAGTCAACAACATGCCTTCTGGATTATTTTCAAGTAACACTCCAGATCTTATATGATTTAGTTCATAAGTACATTTAAGGAGTATTTCTTGACCTCTCATTTTCTATCCATGTAAAAAAAGCTTTCTCAGAGTCCTTTACCAGCTCAGTTAGCACTGCACTTTTGAAAGGTCCACATTGACCCAGTTGAGAAATACACTTCTTTAAAAAGGCCTCTTACTAAAGACAGTTACTGAGCATGGGAGGTTAGTTTGAAAATCACTTGGGAGAAAGAAGCTGGGAATGGAGCTCAGTGGTAGAGCACTGGCTTAGCATGTGTGAGACTCGGTTTGATTCCCAACACCAATAATAAATAAATAAATAAATAAATAAGATCAATCTCAATTTGGGGAGTGAAAGCCCTTGGTTCTCCTCACCTCTCTGAGTATCTTCCATTTTTTAAAGCCCCCCCCCCCTTTGGTACTGGGGATTGAACCCAGGAGTGCTTAACCACTGAGACATATCCCCAGGCCTTTTTATGTTTTATTTTGAGACAGCGTCTTCCTAAGTTGCCTAGAACCTCACTAAGTTGCTGACACTGTCTTTAAACTTGTGATCTTGCTGCCTTAGCCTGTGAGCCCCTGAGATTACAGGTGTGTGCCACTGTGCGTGATTTCTTCTTTTTGTTCTGTTTCTGTGGGTTTAATCATTATATGATATGGTTCTAATGATAGTATCTATCTTGGGTCATTATGGAAATATTAAGCATTTTCAGCAAATTGCTTTTATTCCAAGAGTATTCTCTCACCATCATGAATCATAAAGTGAACTATACAGATGCAAATGTCTACCTGTAGATTTTAAAAAATGCATAATTTTTACAAAATAATTAGCTACTCAGTATATGTCTAGTTTATGTCTTAGTAGCCGTTGCCAAACCAGCCACTGTGTTTAACATTTTAGAAGCTCAAGTTCAGTGGGGATTCCCTGAACAAAACTGCTTTTCCTTACTTTCTAATAGTTTCAGATTGCCAGTTCTAGTTGTGTGCTTAAGTACAGCCCCTTGGACATATTTACTTAGATGGGCTGTGGTGATCTCAGATGAGATGGCAATCAGTCCCAGAAGTGGTTTGACCACTCAAACAAGAAGCAAACTGCATTTGTTTTCACCATGACTGAGGACTGTTCTTGTTACAATGGTCCACTTTATGTTTTGAATATAGCCCTTGCTGCTCTGCCACCGAGACTTTTCAAAGGACACATTTCTTTCTCTTGCTCTCCTCCTCCCCAGCCCCCCCCCCCCCAATCTCAGGAGAAACAGAATTACCTTTCTTCCTCATCCTAGGCATTGTTATCTTTATCTGTCCTTGTCCTTGAGCACACACCCACCACAGGAACAAGTAATTCAGATCTGGGGATGACACCTGAATATGTAGGAAATGGCTATCTCCCAGATTTAGAAGTGAATTCAACTCCAGTCAGAGAACTCATGGAATATAGTCTTTGAATCACCTCTTTAAAAACCCAATTCCCTCTGATGGGCAGAGTCACACCTCTGGGTCAGAGTCCTCGTAGTTCTCCTTTTCTAGCAAAGCATTAAAACTTCTTTTTTTTTTTTTTTCTCAAAAACCTGTCCTCATTATTGTATTGGCATCAGGGAGGATGATGAGCTCTTGTTACATTCTGGGCTGCCGATGCTCCTGCCGGTCAAGTTTCGCAGCATTATGAACAGCGCAGCTTCAATTTCTGTACTTGCTATTCTGAAAGTATTGGAGTTTTACACTCAAGAAGTAAATGATTCAATTTCCAAATCAGCCAGTCCCGGGTCAGGGTTCTGGTAGGAGACTCATTTGAATCCCCTCCTACCCAGATGCAGAAGCCAATCAGAATCCTGCTGCAGGGCAAAAGATTCTTCCATTGAAAGCCGCTCCCTTTAGCAGCAGCTGAATCTCAGGACCGCAGCGCAGCTTTCCTTTTCCCTTTCTGCCACCCAGGCCAAAGAAACAACTGGTTCCTTTCTTTCACAGGTTACCACATAGTTTGGAACGTTTAGGGCAATTTTTGAAACTTCATTGGTATGTGCCAGAAATATCCTTCTTAACACAGTTGAAAGACTATTTTGTGATGTTAATTTTTATTTATTGCATAAAAGATTTTAATGCATTAAGGAAATATGTAGCTTAGAGAAATTACTGTTTTGAAACAGACATTTGAGGCTTGAGGTCCAAAGTTCAATATAAGTTAATGAATGTTTACTGATCACCAATTTTTCATAAGGTTGTTGAGGCCCTGGGTGTAGCTCGGTGGTCGAGCACGCGCCTCAAGTGTGCAAGGCCCTAGGTTCTTGGACACACCCTGCCCCACCCCATTCCTGCCTTCAGATCATCTCCTGTCTTACTGGGAAGAAAAACCCAAACTCAGGGAACAATTTCAAAATTAAATAATAAAGCTAGGCAAACACACCGGCAATGAAACACGGCACCATGTGTTCGGGTTTACGAAAGAGCGTTTCAGGCGGTGTATTCTGCTGATTAGGGATCACGGCGACCTGAACACCCCTGGAAAATCTGCACAAAGAAGGTACACAGATACGAATCAGATAATCCAGGAGGAAGAGAGGGAGCCAACAGCCTGCGAGTCTGGAGAGAGGGAGTAGTCTGGCTGAAGCAGAGTGGGTGGTGGGCAGTGAGAGGGTCGGAAGGGGCCAGGTCGGTAAATGGGCTAGTGGCCGAAGCCAGACGCAGAACTAGGCTGTCGTGCGTGGGATTCCCTTTCCTTTCCTCCCTCCCTTTCTTTCTGTCTTTCAAAAACGAAACCCGATTGGACATTCAGGGACATCCCAGTCGCTGGGCGATAAAGCACGCGCCGTGTTCTGGCTCCTGCAGTCTGGGGGTGGAGCGCAGAGACGTCGGAGGGGGTTGGGCCAGGTAGTATCAAATTTAGCACTGGGTCCCCCCACCCCCGGGCTGCGGTGAATGATGTTCTGCGAGCCGAAGGAGCCCGGGGGTGAAAGGCGTTTTCCTAGGCGCCCTCACAATTCTGCCAACGGCGGCAGGCGACCGCCCGCTGAGCGCGCCTTGGGCGTGGTCTTCACCGATTTCGTCTAGCTCTCGCTCACCAGAAATGGGAAATTAAATAACGCGGACGAAGTCACCACGTGTCTCAGGGAGAGCTGAAAAACAAAATGCATGAAAGGGCCCCAGAAGGAACCAGCTTCGGTGCAGACAGGTCTGCAGAACTGCATCCTTCCGGGCCCTGCGTCATCCCGAGCCCCGGCCTCCGGCTCTCCTCTCCGGCAGCCAGCAGATGGCTCCCGGGCTCGCTCGCCCTCCCTCTTCCCTCCGCAGGCACAGGGCTTCGCGGCTCCGAGCCGGCCGCCCGGGCAGGCCTCCCGGGTGCGTCCCGCGTGGGCACCAGCGCGCAGGCCGGGGGTGGCCGGGACTGGTGCGGAGGCCGGCTCTCGCGAGGTGAGGAGTGAGCGCAGCACTAGGAGGAGGGACCGCAGGAGCAGGAGGAGGAGGTAAAGGGACCGCAGGAGCGGCAGGAGGAGGGACCGCAGGATCCGGAGGAGGAGGGACCGCTGGAGGTGGAGCGGGCGGAGGGGCGGGCCGGCGCGGCGCCCGCCCCGCGGAGCCTCGGGAGGGCTGGGAAAGCCACCTCCCCGTGCCGCTGTCCCCGCCCTCTCCCACGCCTTCCGCCTGCACCTAGGGCCGTAGGTGCGGCGCCCAGGCTGCGCGGGAGCTGGCGCCAGCTGGGGCCGCGCGGAGGAGCCAGCCTGCCGGGGGGAGCAGCCGCCGGCGCCCGCGCCCGGAGTCCGGTCCGCTCGGCGTTCCGCAGCCCGAAGCTGCGAGGGAGCGTCATGTAGCAGCGACCGCCGCAGCCCACCTCATCTCAACAACTGTGTGCTTTTTTTTTTGGGAGGGGTGGGGGGCGCAGCAAAATTGTATTTCCGCCCTCCCCTTTGCCCACTCGCATTTGCAAGCTGCATCAGCCTCTCGGAAACCTTCGGGGCGGGGGCCGAAAATCAGAGTTGGACTGCAACACCCCCTGCGCCTAGTGGGCAACCATGGCCGAGGAGAGCGCCGACGTTCCCCGGGAGTTGATAGGTAAGGTCGCGCGGAGGCTGTTTTCCATCTTCCTCTGCGTCCTCCTCCCCTCCCCTCCCCTTCCCGCCTCTGCCTCCTGCGGGTCCCCCAAGTCCCCGTGCTCCTGGGGTCGCAGCGGTGGTGGGCAGGGTCGCTGGGGGGCGCCGGGAAGTTTGCGCCCATCTGGTTGCTGGGAGAGCCCGAGGCCGGGGAGGGAGGGCGGGGGCAGAGTCGGGCGCCCGGGAGGGGCCGGTGGGCTGGAGCCCCGGGCGCTGGTCCTGCCTGACCAGCGGGTGCAGCCGCAGAGAGCGGGCGGGGGCAGCTCACGCCCGAGAGCTCCGAAAGCGAGGGAGACGCTTTACGCTGCCCCAAACTCTGCAAAGTCCGGGAAAGCCTGGCACAAGGACAGCCGGCGACAGCACAGCAGGTTGTCCTGGCCCGCGGCAGGCACCCTCCAGAAACGCCCCGCAGGATGTGCCCCCTAGCCGGCAGACCCGGGAGGAGCGCTGCTCGGTGTAACGACTGGGCCCGGCAAGGCGTGGCTTGGCGTAGAAGGGCGCTGGGAGCGAAAGGGTTACAGGGCTGACGCAAACTCGGGCCAGGAAACTGAGGGTTAATAATAAAAACCTTATTTTAATGATTAACCTACTGATTCCCCCATCTCTTAGGGAACCAGTGTGTGGTACCCGGTGCCAGGTGACCCATTGTTTGAGGCCCTGGAGGTTTTTCTCCTTTTGGGGGGGTGGGGCCTGAATTTTAAGTCTTAGGGTTTAACTTAATTATCTGGAGGGTTATCTGCGGGAGTGTTTGCACGAGTGCGTAGCATGTTGCGTTGTTGCCCGGGACGGCGTCTGGGTGTGCGTCTGGGTGTGCGTCTGGGTGTGCGGTGTGTTTTGAGCCCTAGTGACCTATATTCCGCACTGTACGGTCGGTCCTTGGCACACTGCGCACCTACAGCTCCAAGGAGGGTGTGTAGTCGGTGCTGGCAACAAGCGGAAGTTCCAAGCGCCCATCATCTCTGTGTGGAATCTGCCCCTCTGTTGCCCTTGTGGCCCTCAGACTTCAGAGGACTCTGCCTGGCCCTCCCCCAGTAACTGCCAACCCTGCAGGTGGAACTTGACGTGAAGAAGCTGTTGCTAGTTTTGTATGGAAGTTCCTGCTTTTGCTGAATTAAGAAGAAAAAGAACCCAAATAAACCGGACCCTCTACCCGAATTGAGAGTGTGAAGACTCTTCCTGCACACACCCCATCACTGGCCCCTCTCTCTCAGTTAGTTGGGTCTCTTGCTGAGACACAGCATCAGTCTCTGTTGGAGTGAGTGACCCATCTGGTTCTCGGTTCAGTTTCCGGGAGCCTGGCAGTGAGCAGTTTTGGTGATTAGACTTGGGAAGGAGTAAAGGATGGAGTGGGAATAGGTATCTGGTTCATACTGATGGTTCTCAAATAACTTTGGCATATTGTAAAAGTTGAATCTGACCTTTATTTTGAATTGGGATTTTTGTATCCTAAATGTTGCCTATCTTAGGTGTCTCTCAGCCAAGCGTCTGGCTTTTGTAATATGCCCACGGTGACCTTTCTAGGTCTTTAAGTGGTCTGGTTGGGCTGGGATGGAGAGGTTGCTGCCCTTTCTCTCTTATTCAGGTGCTCATGAGAGTTCTGCTGTGAGCAGTTCAAAATGGTGGCCAAGGGAAGGTCTCAGTAGAGTCTCTTAAGTCAATGCCCCACGGTGTCTAAATAATGTGTATCTTTCCAGTTATGAAATCAATAAGGCTTTTTGTAGAAAAAAATTAAGTACCAAGAAGAATAGGGTCTGTGTGACCCACGTCACCACTCCCCGGTAGGTAGGTCTAATCTTTTGGCAGATGCCTTCCCAGTTTCTCTCCGTGTTCCAAAGTCCGCTCAGATGCCTGTCTCCCACAGTGCCTTCTGAGGGAGGAAGGAGTACCCAGTCCTGGTGAGATAGCGGCTGCACAGAGGACTCACGGTGTGGGAGCTCCCCTCCACAGGCCATCTTGCTGCCTCCCTGGGACAGGACGTCCCGGTGCCATGGTCACTGCATGCTGACAAGGCCCTTCTCTCCTCTCTCTCCTCATTAACTCAGAGCGCTGAACTCTGATGGTGATGGATTCCTGACAAGTCAGTTTGATCACCCCTTCATAAACGTAGTTAATTGTTAAACTACGCAGCACACTGTATTTGGTGTGTGATCCAAAACATTAATCGAAACCCACCGTGCAAACAGGCAGACACCTTCCTGTTCTCTTCCTGCGTCTCGCTCCCCTGTGGACACAGTGGTCTGTTTCCTTCCAGATCCAGCTCAGTGATCCCCTCCTCCCTGACACCCTCAAGTTCTCCGTGGTCCTATGTCCTCTGTGTACTCACTTAATAGCACCCTCATGGCCTCCACTAGATGGTAAACCGAAAGGAAGGGTCCATCTCTCTGGCACCCAGGAGATACCTATGGAGGGGGAGTTTTTGAGTATGTGAACTCGTCAAGGTGATTACATTGCAAAACACAGAACTGGGGACCTAGAGGACGGAGCTACGTTTCTGAAGGATAATTAGCGTATGATCATGAGGTGGACAGGACAAGGACATCCCAGAAAAGGAATAGTATCTACAAAGTCCTGGGGGGTATGAAAGAGAGGTGTTGGGGGTGATCAGACCTTTGAAACACACGGAAGACCGAGGTTTGGCCCTCACTGTCTGAGAGCAAGGCATTCAAGGTTCAGGGCGCCTCACTAGGAGTCGAAGCAGCAGGTCATGAGTCTGGCTTGGGTTCAGGTTGGGTGTGCCGGCTGTCCCCACCACTTCCACGTGTTTGTCCTTCCTCCAGTTGGTCTCTTTGCAGTGCCTTTGAGCTCCCTTGGCTGAGAGGCCCTTGGAAGGACAGAGGGCAGGGAGTGCCCTTCTCTACCTAAATCATTCGGGCCAGTCCTGGTTCTGTGCTGTGTTCCCTAACCTTCATGGCAAGTCACTCAACTCTTCCTGTGACGCCGAGACGCGCCCCGGGGCGGAGGGGATTGATGAGTTCCCGCAGAGCTTGTGGCCTGTGTGGTGGGTGCTCCATCAGGCCCCTGCGGTGCTCCTCCTCCTCTTCCCCAGCAGTCTCAGGCCATGCCCTGCCCAGCCTGGCACTGTGCCGTGTGTTTAATACTTGCCGCAGCATCGTGCCTTCCGTACAAGGGACAGAGTAGTTGCTGATCAAATTCTTGATGATCAAAAACTATCACGCTTGTTAGAATAAGGAAAAAACCCCCAAAAAACAAAAAATAAAAAAATCAGAATACTCCTCCACGTGCCATCTCCTCCCTGATGCTTTTTTCCTTATTAGTGAGAAAGTATAATGAAATTCTTCTCTACTTTCAGAAAGCATAAAGGATGTTGTTGGCAGAAAGATAAAAATCGCAGTGAAGAAGAAAGTAAAGGTGGAGGTTAAGGGAGACAAAGTGGAAAACAAGGTGCTGGTAAGTCTGGGTTATTTGTGTTTCTCCAAATGTTTGAAGTAAAATTTCTATTTCCACATTGTCTTGATTGGGTGATTTTTTTCACACAGCATTAGTTCTAGTGTTTTATATTCTGTTCAAAAGTTCTGGTGACCATCTTCTTTCTTTCTTTTCTTTTTTTTTTGGAGCAGGGATTGAACCTGGGGACCCTCAACCACGGAGCTGCACCCCTATATCTTTATTTTTTATTTTGTGACAGGGTCTCATTAAGTTGCTTAGGGCCTTGCTAAGGCCTTAAACTTGTGATTCTCCTGCCTCAGCCTCTCAAGCCTCTGGGATTATAGGCATGGGCCACTGCGCCCGGCCTTGTGACCATTTTCTTAGATTCTTTTTCTTTTAAAGAGTAAAGTCATTTAAATTTTAGAGCTTGAAGTTTTGTAATTGTATTTCTCAAAGTTGTGACAGGTACCTCTGGTCGGATAAACTAGGGCCCGTCTTTATATTACTCGAAGTCTGATGATAAGTGGAGCTGATTTATTATCTTTGCTGGGTTGATGATATGACTTTATTTACACGGCCTCATGGAGGAGTTTAAAAAAGTCATCTCCCATCTGTTTATTTGAAATTTCTCAAATGTCAATCTAAAGGGTGAGGACCTGAGGATCTGGATTGCCGTCTTACCCAGGTTTTGGTGTTTCAGAGGAAGCGCCTGCTGGAGGTGGTATCTGCTTGATTGCCCCTGGGCTTGGGGTTCCCTCCAGTTTGTGAAAGGAATAATCTTTCTGGGGGGCTGAGGGTAGACCCCAGGGCACAAGTGCTCAGGGGCTCATCAGAGACCACTTGTACCTTTAGAGAGAAAAGAAGGCTTTGTGATATTTTAGTGGTTTCTGGGTTGAGATTGTGGCAAATCCAAACTTACTCTTGAGTGGAGAGAACATTCTAATTTTATATCAGAAATCTCAAAACATGCAAAAATAGAGAATAGTATTGTCTTGAACTCTCTGTACTCATCACCTGGCTTCAGTGATTTTCAGTGTTTTTCCAATATTATTTCATCTATTTCCTGGAGCACTCTAGAACAAACTCCAAGCCTGTGCTGTTTAGAATAGTTTTAATGTTCCATTTTTGCAGTTGGAGTTGCTGCAGAATTTGAAGCGCCTTTTGGATAATGTCTGTCTTGAGAATCTTATAAAATTTCTAACTCCAGTGTGTGTTGGTTGGTTTGTTCTGCGGGGCTTCTGGGGGGTGGGGGCTTGTGCTTGCTGGGTGCATGTCTGTGCTGAGCTGCACCCCGGCCCTACTGCTGTCTTTGTATCTGTGAGCATGGTGTTGATGGATGGCTTCTGTTTCTCTCCTGTTCCTGCAACACAACATGCTCACACATACTCTAATTGAGGTTGCCCAGAGCAGAAATGTTTGGTGCCATTGTTTGTTTCATGAAGCTGTAATGAAGAGTAAATCTTCTTAAATCATGTTTTTCAATTATGTTACAATTTGGAGATGGTAGTATAGAGAGAAGAAATACTGTTTTGTTGTTTTATGTAGAAAACAAATTTTGGGAGGACAGTGGCTGCTAGGGCTGGAACTCGTGGCCTTGTGCATGTTAGGCAAGTGCTCTACCCCTGGGCTACACCCTGACCCTAGGTACATTTTTATTGAAATAGTAACTGTACAGACCCACCTCTGACAGCTCAGATACCAGTAGTGTTTGCTACAGCAGCCTGAAAAATGGTACTTGACAGTTGGGGATGTAGCTCAGTGGTACAGTGGTTGCCTAGCATGTTTGAGGACTTGAATTTGATCCCTGGCATTATAACAAACAAATAAATTAAAATTAAATGGTATTTGCTATTATTTGCTATGAATAGTATTCATTATACTAAGAACAAACCTAGGCCATGATTAAAATTTACAATGATGATGTTTCAAAGACAGAATTTGTGTCCAGTATAATTAATACCATTTAAAAATAGTTATGAACTGGGTACAATAGAGCACACCTGTAATCTTAGCAACTTGGGAGGTTGAGGAAGGAGGATCACAAGTTTAAGGGCAGCCTAGGCAACTTAGCAAGGTCCTTAGCAATTTAGAGAGACCCTGTCTTGAAATAAAACATAAAAAAGGACTGGGTATGTGGGTCAGTGGGTAAGCACTCCTGTATCAAAAAAGAAAAAAAAAGTTATGATTAGTATTTACTGCAAAGATCATTTTTCGAGTTGACTAAGATCGTGAACAAATCACAAATGTCTTTGAATTGAAGCACTGATCTCCGCAAGTCTGGAATTCAGGCAGTTTCTGGAAGCGTGGCCTGTACTTGTTAGGCTGTCGTCGACCTGCGTGGGCAGGGACTGGAACAGAGGCCTGGAGGCCTGGCCTTCTCTGACAGGCCTGGGGCTTGAGCTCCGTCTCCAGGTGGCCTTCGCGCTGTGGATTTTGGAGTTTTGGAACTGGGGAAGTTTAGCCAGTCCCCATTCTGCTTCCCATACACATCCTTGCCCTTCCTTGTGATCCTCTCCTGGGGCACCTGGGCTCCTTTTCTGCTTACAGAGCTAGGGTGTGTGGCTTGGTTCCTTTTCACACTCAGACACTCTGCTGTCCCCAGTGCATCTTTTGTATTTATGTCCTCCTTGTTTCCCTGATCCCCGAAGCTGGTAGCTGCCCAGCTGCCCAGCTGCCCAGTGCCGGGCGGGGCAGTAGCCTGTTAAACGCACACTGCAGCTCCACGGGGAAGGCACGTTTACACCTCCACTTTATGGATGGGAAATAGAGATTTGGAGACACTAGAGTGAGCAGCTGCAGGTCATCCAGGTGCTGAGTGCCCCCAGGTGTTTTGCCTGCTGGGCAAGTGCTCCACTACTGAGCTGCATCCCCCCAGCCCCAGCTGGTTAAGGAGAGGGTTGGGATTTGAATTCGCATCTTCGCCATTAAGCTCAAAATTAGCAGGATGACCTCCTTTGCCTTGTTCAGTCTCACCAACTTCAAACATTGGTAGAGGAGATTTGGGGTTTTGAGGAAGGATTAGGACTCCATGTCTTTGTTGGATGGGATAGACTTTTGCGTTAGTTTGTTCCATGTATATTGAGTCTCTGCTCTGTGCTGGCACCTGGGATGGGCCAGGTGGCACGTCCTCTGACTTGGTGGGATTTCTAAAGTGCAGTCCATGGGGAGGCAGACGTGTAGCTGAGCAGCAGCGAGAAGCCGGAAGCGTGCTGCGTGGTGCTTGGCCAGGCAAGGGGCACCAGCTGGGAACGGTAAGGATGGGCCTGGCCCCTGCCTTGCAGTTGCTTCTCAGGTGGACGTTGGGACTGGTTAAACAGGTCTCTTCTTGCCACCTGTTTCTGATGACCTCCATGTGAACTTTACTCTCCTAGGGGTGCAGTGGGGAGTGCTTAAGGGCTCAGATTATTTTGGAGTCATACTTCTCACTGCCACTCAGCTACTTTAAAACGCCTTCATCGATTCCTTCTCTAATGAAACAGGCAGGTAGCAGTGTCGTGTATGTGTAGCTTGCTTTGGAGGTTAGGTGGGACATGTTTAAATACTGGTGAGCATAAGACCTAGAGCATGCAAACACCTAACAAGTGATAAGAAGCCCGGTCCTGTTTTCTCAGTGGACAGAAAATGTGAGTCCTTTTGAATCACAAGTATTTATTTGCTATTTCTGTTGAGTAGCTGAGATGAGCTCACCATGAGACCATGGGGCTCCTGCATAGTTTGAGACTCCTCATTAGCAGGACGGAGGGCAGCAGACTGTCCTGAATTCTCAAGTGTTCTCTGGTCAAATGATTCCGCAATGCCTGAGTGGCTTGGGAGAAGAGTATTCTATGCTCAGGTAAATTTAGCAACCAGGGTGTTAATGATAGATCAGTTTCTTTACTGCATGGCTTTTCAGAGACATTCGTATGCCCCAGTGCATCATAAATTTTTTAAAGTCAAGGAGGCTGTCTTTTTGTACTTACTTGGCAAACAGCCTAATGATAAAGACTGCAAAACAGGTGGAACAGGCCAGAGCTGGTGCCTCATGAGATGGTCTAAAGGAAAGACGGACAGGCTAGATAGACCAGGTCACGGCTCCCAGTGTTCTCCTGAGGAACCGTCCTTTAACCTGTGTTTCTTATCTAAGTGGGGAGCCAGTGCACTGTCACCAGACTGGTATGACCTGGCATCTGTTGCTGTGACACTTTTCTCTGTGGTCTTTTATTGTTTGGGTCGTTTGGGGATTCAACCCAAGGGCACTCTACCCCCGAGCTTCCCCAGCTGTTTTATTATTTTGAGACATGGTCTTGCAGAATGGCCCAGGCTGGCCTGGAACTTGTGATCTTCCTGCCTCAGCCTCCCGAGTGGCTGGGATGACAGGTGTGGGCTGCTGTGCCAGACTCTCTGTTGTCTTTGGGAGATGTTTGTCGGAAATGATCCTGTGTTTCTTGGCTTCTTATTCCTTTCTCTCAATTGCTAATTCAGTCTTTCCAATTTTTGCTGCACTTTGACTTTATAAAATTTTTTATGTTTTATTTCTAGTTTTGAGACAGGATATCATTATGTTGCCTAGGCTGGCCTCCATCTCCTGGGCTCCATCGATTCTCCTGCCTCAGCCCCCGGAGTAGCTGGAATGGCAAGTACATGCCACCATACTCAGCTAGTACTTGAACTTTTTAAACATGTATTTTAATTTACTTATATTTCAAAGAAACTTCAGTTTTAGATAATACAGAGAGGTTCCCATATCCTACAAAATCATAGCATAATGCCACCAGCAGGACACTGACTTTGAGTGATGCTGTGAAATGTGGGACTTTTCCTTGCCTTATGGATACCCTCTGTTGCCCTTTGGTAGTCATGTTCACCCCGTCCCCGACCTCAGGTGGCCACTAGTTTGTCCTCCATTTTGTCATTTCTAGAATATTCTGTGAATGGGATCATACAGTGCCTGCCGATTGGGGTTGGCGTTTCTCACTTGGCAGGGTTCCAAGCCATGGCCGCTCTGTTCCCTTTCTCCTGAGGACGGTGCCCTGGTCCGGATGTCCCGCACTGTTGACTCATCCACTGTGGATGGACATCTGCGCTGCTTCCAGCTTTGGCTTTTAGGAACAGGGCTGCCGTAAACATTGTGTACAGATTCGTGGGTGAACATACGTCCCCGTTTCTCTGTACTGAATGCCCAGGCGCTTGATTACCGGTCTGCACGGGAATTGCCAGAAGCTGGCAGAGTGTCTGGGTAGCTGTGCCACGGGTGGGCAGCCCCCTGGCAGGACTGGGCAGTCGGTTTCTCCGCAGCCTTGGCACCATGTGGTATTCTGTGGACTTTTTTTTTTTTTTTTTTTTTAAAGAACTAATGGTTGAAAGAAGGCCCTGGTGGTCTCTTCCTGGCACTGCTGCCCACTGCTTTGGGGAGGAACGTGGCGCTCCTCTCTCTAGAACGGTGCTCTGAGCCTGTGGAAGGTCCCTCCTGCCCTCCACTTGGTGTTCTTTTTCCTGTTTGGTTTTGGGATTTGGGCTGTAGCATCTTTGCCAAGCCCTCCTCCTTCCACACCCTCATAAAATGGGTCAGAGGCAGGACCTCCGTTTTTATTAGACGGAAGACAGGGCAATTGGCCTGCAAGTCAAGCCCTCTCTTTAAGACTGTTCACCAGCCTCCATTTGTTTTGTTTGGAAGTCAACCTGGAGTTTCTATAACTTATGATTTTGTTTGTCTATTTACTTGTACCTTTTGAGTATGTAATTAGGCTTGATTAGAGTAAGTGTAAGTTAATTTTTAAAATGTTAAGAAGTATATTTTAATATTTATTTATTTATTTATACATTCATGTGATGCTGGGGGTCAGACCCAGGGCGTCAAGCATGTCAGGCAAGGGCCGGGCCGCTGAGCTCCACCGAGCCCCGGGGTACTTTTCCCCGGGACAGCTGTTCTTGAAGTATTTTGTTAGGAGCGCTGTCTTTCATTTATTCAGAATGTAAACTTCACCTCTACCTGTTTGTTTGCACAGGTTTTGCAAAGGAATGCCTCTCAGAGGTTTGGTCACCACTGGGGCCACATAACCAGCCCCGAGTGGCTTTGAGCCTCAGGTGCTCTCCAGGATGCAGGCGCCTGCCATGTCGTGTTCCCCGCCCCCACCATGCTGCTGTGGCTTGGCCACACAGTGCAGTGCTGTCCTGTTCCCATGTCTAACCCTGACTTGACACAGCAGGAGGACAGGAGCTTCTGTCCATCCTGGACAGGTCCATCTGGACCTCTTGTCTTGCAGCAACATCAGCCTTGGCCAGCAGCTTCCAGACTTTTTCTTTTTTAAAAAATCCAGTAATATTTTCTTAAAAAATACAAATATTTCAATGGGACCCATAAAATGATGATATTTTAGAATTGAAAGTATGTTTTGCAAGTTTATATTTTTCCCAAATAGTGTAAACTCAGTAAGTGACTTCAATGTGGCTGTTTTGGTGAACAAGTCAGAAAGATCTGCAAAGGGGGCCGGGCTATATGTAGCTCAGTGGTGAGCGCCTGCCAGCATGTGTGATGCTCCAGTTCTGAGAGAGAGGAGGGAGAGGGTGCAGGGGGTGGGGGTGGAGGTGTGGGTTCTGGGTTGGTGGCATGGTATGGGGAGCCCTGTTCATCCATTAAGCAGTGCAGGTCTCACTGGTTTTGAAGTAGCTGGTCTTGTGACTTCAGGGTATTTTCCAAGTAAGTAGTCAAGGCAGGGGAAATCCTACTCCAAGCTCTGCTTGAATGTGGGCTGTCCTGGTAGCTGAACTTTCCTCATTGTGGATCTCTGATATGTTAAATTTAGCTTCACACATTTGGGTGTGTTGGTGTTTAATTTCAGTAGTAAAAGTCCGTAGAAGAATGAAATTCACTGCGTTGTTTGCAGACTGCCATGGCTTCCCGGAAAGTCATTTTTCTAGGCCCCTCTTTGCAGGGCTCTCTACCAGTTGTGGGGTAATTTGAACAGTCCCCTTGGTGGTACCCCAGGCGTCTGGGCTTTTAAGGATCACTTACAGTTCAGTGCACAGGTGATTTTCAGAGCACCTGGGTGAGGTTACATGGCTCTAGAAAACTGAGCTTCAGAAAACAGCAGTGATGTTGAAGTCAGGAGTGGATGTCAGGGACACGTCATTGCCAGGAATCCCTGCAGACGTTCTGGGAAACTCCAGCTCGTAAGGTCCATATTGGAGTGCTTCACAACTTGCTGGAACTTGGAGCCAGCCCCACCTGTGTCCCTAATCTCTGGGTGGGGGAACTGGAGGAGTCCTTGTCACCTGAGCTGCTCCTGGTCTGCAGCTGCCCCAGTTTCTTCCATGGTCAGGTGACCCTGGGGGAGGAAGTGCTTGGCTTGGTGTAACTTTTCATTGTTCTTAAAAGATACTGTTTTTCCAGCCTCTGGGACTTGCCCCCCTCCCCCCAGGGGGGCATTTAGATGCAACCTGGGTGGGGGTAGTGAGGAGCAGGAGTGGTATGAAAGGGGCATTGTGGGAAAGGCAGCCAGGAAAGCTGACCAGTAATGAATAGGGAGAACCCTTTTTTCATGATTATACAATAGTTACAGAGAAACAAAACAGAAAGACCTTTATAAAAGATTACTATGACACTTTTTGGTTCCATTTCATTGGAAATACTGTTACTATCTATTGTTAAAGTAGATAGAAAATCGCAACTTTCTTTTCTTCCTTTATTGTTTCTTTGTTTTCTTTTTTTTCTTTTTCTTTTTTTTTTTTTTTTTTTGAGCCTGAGTCTCCACTTCCTTGCCCAGGGTTGATTTGAACTCCTGGGCTCAAGCCATCCTCCTGTCTCAGCTTCCTGAGTGTAGGGAGTACAGGCCAGCACTGCTGTGATGGCTTGCCACTAGAATTTGATGAGGAATAATGATGATGATGATGATGATGATGATAATAATAATGATATTATTATTATAATTATTATTATTGTTGTTGTTGTGGTGGTGGTTTTACCCTTATCATCTTCCTTTTCTAAAATGCTTTGTGTCTGTTAACAGAATGCAAGAATTTGGGTTGGCACATATGGGCATATTGTGTAAATATTTATATTATTGTGCCCTGTATTTCTCCTCTCCCTATCTCTAAATCACTTTCCCCAACTCTTTGAGAGAAGAGGAATAAAGGGGAGAAAGAGGAACTATTGGAGTGTGTGTGGGGGGCGTGGAGGGGGGTGGTGGGGACCAGCAGTAAGGAGAACTGTGTTCAGTTTGATCTGTTGAGTGCTTTTCCTTAGCTGTTTCTGGGGAGAAGGCTTCTCCTTTTTGAAAACATCCCCTTCTCTCTTTCTCTCTCTCTCTCTCTCTCTCTCTCTCTCTGAAAACATCCCCTTCTCTCTTTCTCTCTCTCTCTCTCTCTCTCTCTCTCTCTCTCTCTCTCTCGTGTGTGTGTGTGTGTGTGTGTGTGTGTGTGTGTGTGTGTTGCTAGGGATTAAACCAAGGCCTCTGAATGTTAAGCAAGTGCTCTACCACTGAGCTGCCCCTTATCTCTCCAGAACCTTGGCCAGCAGGTGACTTGTTTTCTTAGATACGGCAGGTGCACAGGAAGGCCTCTTAGAAGTAGGAAGTGGGCAGGTACAAGGCTGTGCTCCTAGAATCTGCCTGTGGCCAGGGTTGAGTGGAATGTGTGTGGTCCTGGCTAAGGCAGTGGATGCCTAGGCCCTGAGGTCACAGGAGACGTTCATGGCCTACCTCGCACATGGGTTCAGGTATGGACCCTTGGACTTAGCCAACTGGGGCAGTTCATTCAGACCTTGTCCTTGTTGATGGCAGCGCAGGTGATTTCTTGGCCCTAAGACCACACACCTGACCTAGGAGAGGCTTCTTCCCTGGCACCCCAGGATCTGCACCTGCTCACTGCTTCCCTGTTGGCAGTAATGGGAAAAGAGAGTCTTGGAAGCCCTTCCTGGGTTTGGGCTGAGCTCTTTCTCTATCATTGCCGCAGTCCGGCTGCAGCAAAATAACCGGGGGGTGATGAGCAACTTGTGTAGATTGATACAGCAGGAGTGGGAGCCGTTTATTGTAGGACAGGAGGGGTGTTTATACATTCCACACAGCTTATCTAATTCACATAAACTAGATACAGCAGTCAACCAATCAGGAATCTCCACACTTGCTGGCGTTACTTCACAAACCACTCCCTCTGGCAAGATGCCAGGCGCCATCCAGACTTGTTTACAGACCCTAACACATCACGATTTCTCCCTACTTTTTCTAGTATAATCTCTAACAACATCGCAGTGATTTTCTTGCCCCTACTCAGCAGTGCATTTGGAGTATTGAAGACTGTGGTTGTGTTGGGCCTCGGTCTCACGGTGCCCAGGCTGAGGGTCTCTCTTCCTGAAGTGTCTTTCCTTGGAGGACTTTCTTTTCAGCCTCACCACTGTTCTGACCTCCTGGCTGGGAGCCACCTCACCTTGTCAGTGAGATTTTCACCGTGGGTGTTCAGGGACAGCCTGGACTGACTGCAGAGACGTCTCAGAGGGGGATGGCCCTGTAAATGGTGCCTTCCGCGGGGGACAGGGCTTGGCATTGGTGTGCTCCTCCAGCTGGCGAGAAGCCTGGTCCAGAGGCGCTCTGCCTGGGGAGCAGCACTGCCCATGCAGGGCTTGGGCACCGAAAATGTTTCATGGTTGGTTTTCCAATTTTGAAAATGTCTATGAGTTTGTATCACTAAAATAAATCATGAGAAGATTGAAAGCCAAAATGAAACATCACCTAATCTTATCAATTCAGATGTAACCATTGAAAAAAAGCATTTCCCATGCTTGTCTGTGCTATCATGAATATAAACTATTTTTTGTCTTTAAGGAAATTTCAGCGCATAAGAGTAGGTTCATTTTGATATATTGGTAAAGGCTGCTAACGTAGTTTTCACGTACACCATGTTTTACAAGATGGAATCATGAATACTGCTTTGGGATCTGCTTTTAGAGTTTGATTTGAGGCTCAGCTTTAGGACAGCCGTCTGCATCTGTGTGGGTCTGAGGGCCCCTCGGTGCTGGTGCCCACCCAGGTGTGTTGGATCGCACCGGAGTGCTCCTGTTCTTGGATGTTCTGGTGCTCCAGGCTTGGCCTCACAAGCCTGCTCATCGGAGCATTCGTTTCTCTTGGATTCTTTCCTGGTGGAATCGGGACGTGCTCTCTGAGGTTGTGTTTTCACTGAGCGTTCCACAGTAGGTCTCATGGAGAAGGTCCCTGCACCTCGTCAGGTGCCTCCCGGGTCCATGTGCCAGCCCCGGCACTGCTCAGCCACTGCTCCTGGGACCCCGGCTCAGCGGCAGATTTCCCCAGGCACTTTCTGACCTCAGAGGTCTGCTGAGTGGAGAGTGTCGTCTAGGACACTCTTGCAGGTTGGAGGACTCCCGTGGCCCTGCATTCACTGGTGACGGCCAGCGTGGTTCCAGAGCCACCTAGCCTGGAGTGTCCTGTTCAGCAGAAGCAGCTCTTTCCTGGCTGAACCCTGGAGAGGCGTGAGCATGCATCACGATGTAGACCTTGCTCTCGGGTGGGACCTTTGAAAGCGCTGACAAATGGCTCCAGTCATTTCTTCCTTCCTTAGAAGACGCATGCTTAACAAGGACCATCAGCTGATGTGCAGGTAGAGCTAGCCTGGCTTCTCAGAAGGTTTAGTGTCAAGGTGAGCGGAGCCATTGCTGCTGTGTCCAAACAGTTCCCAGGGCAGCTGGCTGAGCAAGTGCTCTACTCTGGGGGCTAACACAGACCTCCTGATTCTGGGCTCCTCCCCCTTCTCCAGAAGCTGCACACCCACCTTGCTTGGGATCCCCCCCCCCGCCCCCCCCCGACTTTTCCCTGCCTCCTTGCCCTCGGTGGCAGGTGTCCAGGCAGCAGGGGCCTGTGGCCCTTTTTCCACCTGCCAGGCTCCTCCTGAGCCCTTCCTTCCTGCCCAGACCCCAAGGGCCAGCCTGCGTTTCTGCCCTTCCAAAGTACATCTTGTGGCGCGGCCCGGGGCTTTTTTTCCGAGACGGGCAGGTGTGAGGGCATTCCTCTGGTCGCCCTGCTTACTGCCTCAGAAAACACACAGGGTCCTTTCCATTTTCACACTTAGTCACCCAAGAACAGACAAGAGAAAACAGGAGAGCCGGACTTGGGAAGTGAATGAAGTTCGGGGCCTCGCAGGGTTCTTTTACGATGGTCAGTCTGTCCTCTGGTCCCGTGGCACTCTGGTTGCATCTGTGCTAATGGCTGAAGGAAGTTCGCTGGTTGGTAAGTTGTCATCAGTGGACACTTTTTGTTTTCCTGAGTCCATCTGTCCTAAATCAGTTGTCACAAGCTATGATGTGACCTTGGGAGAGGCAGCTGTGCTGAGTTGTTGTTTTTTTTTTTTTTTGCAAAGTCTTGGTTCAGTTTGGAGCTTGGATCTTCCAGCGCCTTCTCTGTCAGACCTCTGTGCAGTGTGGGAAGCACTGTGCAGCTTTCTTTTTCACGGAGTTACAGGCACGGCTTGTTCTGATGATAAAACTCACTCAAGAGAGCGACTGTGTCCATGCTTGGCCTGTGTGACCCTGGGTTTCCATTCTCTTAGGTGCCCTGCTCCTTGTGGGAACTTTCATCTCCTCCAGACTCACCATGAATGAGCTGTGAGGTTTGAGAGCTGGTTCCTTTGCAATCGTTTGCCTCTCTCAAAAAATATTTTTGGAGTTTCAATAGCCCTTAACCTGCTCAGAAGTGGTCTCTGGTGGGACCTGTTGGGTCTCCCTGATCAGCATTTCTCTCTGTCTGTACTGTGCTGGGCACTGGATGCAGGGTCTTACCCTGCAGGCGACACCACTCCACTGAGCCTTTGAGTGCACCCAGCCCCTCTTGCTGGATGAGCCCTGGATGCGGGACAGTGGTGCAGTCTCTGCCACCCACTTGGCTTGTTAGCAGAGGGTCTGCAGCAAAGGCGAGGCTGTCTGTACCTTGTACTTAGGGTTCTTCAAGCACCGCCCCATTCCTGTGTTCTTGCTGCAGAGGGTTAGTGACAGTGGCGTCATCTTTACATCTGACAGGTGCAGGCTGCCTGCGGAGCTGAACAGCGACCGACCGACCATGTGTAGAAGCGCTTGACATCCAGTTCCTCTCTGCCTGGTGTGTTCTCTGGGAACAGGAGCCAGTTTCTGGCCTGCAGAGTGGCCTCTACATCCTCCTGTCCTAGGGAGGAATGTGTGGGGGTGGGTTGTAGCCTCGGGTTCAGGAACAGTGGCTTCTTTCTTCAGTGTCTTCCTGGACTTTCCTCTAGTGGCTTTCTCTGTGTTCCTGGATCGGTCTGCCTGGGTGTGAGTGCTGAAACCGCCATTTAACCTTGGATGAGTTATTTAAGCTCTTTGTGCCTTACTTTCCTTATCTGTAAAATGGGTGCAACAACAACCTATTTAACGGGTTTATTTTGAAAGTTAAATAAGATATTGCATATAAAAAATTAGTGCTTGCTATATAGTAAGTTGTCAGTAAATCTTAGCTCTTATTGTTGCAGATCTTAGCTACGACTGCGGACATCTTGTTAAATGCCTTGATAAAAATCTCTATTGTCACAGGTTACATTTTATGTGGGTACATTTTATGTAAAGAAATTCCTCCTGTTTGTTGCACCTTGCACAGGTATTTGTTGTGATGTGTTCTCTGCACAGAACTGTTTTAAGCCGGTCTGAGCTGTGTCCTGCAGTGGGTCAGCATGTCTCGACTCTACTCTGCTGCTCTTGAGGAGGTGCCTTGTTTTGAGAAGAGTTCAAGTGCATTGTTGGGAAGGGTGTCTGCGGCTCTGCGTCTCCTCTTCCTTCATCAGAACGGAATCAGAAATGTGCTCAAGCCTCTTTCACTTTCAAGCTACTTCATAAGATCACTCGTTATAAATTAATCAGATGAAGTATCGGTGGCTGGTGTCCACTCATCCGATTAGGGCTTTGGCCTCTGGGCCCTGTGGCCCGTTCCGGGTGCCTCACCCCAGTTGTGTCCCCTTGGACTTCGGCTGTGGCTGCTCTTGCCTCGTGGGGCGGGGACATCGTCCGAGGCCATGGTGCTGGTGACTTTGGTTGTCCACTCAGGAGGGTCCTGGGCATGCTGAGTTCTTAATGTCCAGGCCGTCCTGGACTCTCACTTCCTAACCAGGCTTGGAGGGGCTGGACCTCAGCACTGTTGACACTGTGGGCCACGCACCTCCTTGCTGGGCAGGCCGTGGGATATTTAGAGGCATCCCTGGCCACTCTGCAGGATGCCAGCACTGTCATCCAGCCCTCCTGCAGCTGGGACAGTTCATGTCCCAGTGTCCTCTGTGTGGCAGACTGACCCTGACGGAGAACCACTGACTTGGACCAGTGGGTCATAAAGTGATCACGTGCATAGATATGCATCTTCTCTCTACCTTCTCAAGTTATGCCCATCTGAGAATTCATAATTGTACAAAACAGCTATGTTTGGTTCACCTAAATATCTACATGAATTTAGAAGTACTTACTTTTGAAGTATTGGGATACTTTTATCTCCATATTACAAAATTAAAAACTCACACAAATCTTGTTGTAAGATGCTTAGTTTGGACCAGTGGCTGGTTCTCAAGATGTCTTGAGAAGGGTAGCACTGGCGTCACCTGGGAACTCGTTAAACATGCTGATTTTAACATTCAATCTGGACCCACTGCATCAGAAACTCTGATTTCATAGGCCTTTTCAATAAGTGGGAGCTCCCAATGTCTGGGAAACCTTGAGTTGTTGCTTTGGGAAGCTCCATGTGGAGACCCAGAGACTAAGCCGAGAACTAATCACAACCTGCCACATCCAGAGCTTTGAGACCTACTTAGGACAATGGCCTGCACTAGACAGATCATGGGGTCTGCTGGTCTCTTGGACTCCTTCTGAGAGCTGCCAACCACAGCCTCCACCCAGGTTCCGTGTCCTGCAGCCTTGATCCCAACCCAGGAGTCTATTTGGCTGTAACTGGTTGGGCCAGGATGGTGGTGCCTGACCCCAGGTGAGCATGGAGGGTGTGGCTCAGAGGTCCAGGGCAGGTGAGGCCCCCCCACCCCCAGCACCTCAAGCAGTCACCTTCCCCTGTGGCTACTGTGCCCTGGAGGCCTGCACTGAACAGAGGTGTACTGCTTTGACATGAATTGCTTTTTCCTGTGATGCTGGGAGGAAGCCAGGGCCTGTGGTCTCCCGTGGTAAGCACTCCCCCATGAACTGTCCCCCCAGCCCCTCCAGTCACGTTTTCTCCTGTTAATGCCTCTCAGTAACATGTCTTTTGAGGGAAGTGTTAAAAGTTAAGGCCTCCCCCCCCAAAGGAAAAAAAAAAATCTGTTGGAAGTACAGGGAGCATTGGATTGAGAAGGGCTTTGTGAATCCCTTTCTAAAAGCTCAGTAAGCCTGAAGAAAGGAAGATGTCTCCCCATTGTGAGTTATTTATGCCTGTCAAGTGCAAAGATTCATTTCTTTAGGTTCTCAGAGATGACACTTTATTTCTTTTGTGTGACCAAATTATCATGTGTGATTTTATTTTATTATTATTATTTTTTTTACAAGTAAAACTGTCACCTATAATTTCATCTCTGTCTTGTTGGTGCTACCAGTCCCTAAACCAGGAACCGTTTGTAGTCCCAGTCTGGTGTGTCTTGAATCAGGAAGTAACAGACTCTTTTCTCAAAATTTGGACAGATGTCTGTGCTCAAGAACCCAAATTCTGGATCTCTGAACAAACAGGTTTCTCCACTTCTGTGTTCTCAGGACCTTTGCCCTACCTAATTTGTACGTAAGTTGTACCTGTGAGGGACCCATGAACATCTCATAGGACACTAGTGTTCTACGACCTCAGAGAAAAGCTGACAGTTTTTTCAGGATATCTTTTATGCAGTGAAATGTATGTGAATTAGCATTTACATATTCCTTTGGACCATTGCCAAACCTTTACCAGAGTCAGTGGAGGAAAATATGTGAGAGAGATACTCATCCATCCTGTTTTGGGGGAAGGTTGTTGAGTGTTTAACAGTTACTTAGGGGCAACATTGTGTGTAAGGGGCTGCCTCTTAAGGGGAGGAGGCAGGACTCAGTAAGCTGTCTTCCGGGATCCTTCTTCCTTGGGTTTGGCCTGACAACAAGTCAGATAAGATGTTAGCCTACATATTATTACTGTTAAAGGTAATTTCAGACCTGTCTGCTTTAAAGTATTGGGAAATCGGCTGGGAAAGGTTCATTACCTACATTTAATCTTGTGGATCTCGTGCAGCTCAGGGCTGCCTCCTGCAGATGCTGGGCTGTGAGGGGTGGGAGGGGCTGCCGTCAGGAGGGGGTGGATTCCTGTCTGTGGTCTGGAATCCGGAGGTGGCTGAAATGCCCACCGGCTTGAAATGCAGAAGAGTCTCTGCAGTCAGAGCCGCCAGTGAGGGAAGGTGCTGCTTGGTGGGGAGGGGCTGGGCTTGGGCCCCCTGGAGGGGGGCAGGTTCACCTGCGGGTGGCTTGACCTCCACAGCCTCCCTCAGGCCATCTAAGTAGGAAGACATTCCACCACTAAGAGCTGGATTTTCACTCTCCTGACTGAATGTTGTATGCTGGTCAGAGCCTGTTGAATGTCACTGTTTTACTGTTAAACTTGTATTTTAACTTGAATTTCACTGTTTCAACTTGTGTTAGTTGAGTCTTGACAAAGCAGTGGCTGAGGACAGTTGCATCTCTCACGGACTCTGGGTTGGCAGCGTGCTTTAGGGTTGAGTCCGTGTGAGGATCACTTGCTCGAGGTTCACGCCGAGCTAGGAGCCTGGTCCTGAGGCTCTGGCAGTCTGCTGCCCTTCCTGGAGTGGAGCTGGAAGAAGCCTGTGAGCCTGTTCAGTAGGTTTGACCTTGGCATCTCAGGAATCCTCCCCCTGCTGTCCTGGTGACAGAGACAAGGGACGTGTCTGCCTGTCTCATTGGGGACAGATACTGGGGTTTCAAAAGGAGCCCTTGGTAGGGTTGGGTGCCTGGGGGCCAGCAGACCTGAGGGTAGTGCCCATGCTCGGACGTCCCAGGTCTGTGATTTGAGTCACTGGGGTGGAGATGGGAGTGACCCCTCCCAGGAGCAGTGTGGGCGAGCCAGCGGACGCAGCGCTGTGCGTGTTCCAGGGGAAAGGACCCATAGTGTCTGCAGTGGCACCTGGCTTTTCAGAAGATACAAGACCACTCACTCAGTTTTTGGATGAATTGGGGAATTTTCCTCTAAATTTTACCTATCAACTGAGGTTCATTTTGCTGGGCTTGATAAAACCAACAGCATGAGGAGGTGTAAGGTACGCTCTCGCTCCTCTAAGGTGGTGCTCCACTGTGGGAATTGCTCTCGTTCTTATGGTGCATGGCTGTCAACCCCAGCGACTCAGGAGGCAGAGTGACTTGCCCTTCGTGAAGGCTGTTGATAATTTCTTATTCTGAAGCTGTTTTTTTGTAGCTGGTCCCCCTTAGCTGATCGTGCATAATGTAAAGCAATACAGTGTTTCTCTCCTGGGACTTGGTAGGGAACAGACCGCCTTTGTGTGTGTGCAGCTGATACACAGGTTCCTGGCCGGGGTGGCCCATGTGGGCTCTGCTGGTGCAGGCCTCATGTTCACTGGCCCCTATATGCTTTGGCCATTAAAAACTTTTTTTTTTTTTTTAATTAAAAATGGTCTTCATTGCTGTAAATAAAACTAGCTATCTTGTGTTTTTTGTCAAGTGCATGATTCCGGGTAAAGCGCTAAGTGCTAGGCGACACCACCTCTATCCATCCATCTCCAGAATGTTTCCATCATTCCTCACAGGGGCTCTGCACGGAGGCGCTGACCCTGGGCTCCCTCCTGGCCCCTGGCCACGCTGTGCTGCTTTCTGTCTCTCCTGCTTCTTCCTGTAAGTGGGTTGTGTGGAGGTGGCTTTTGCGTGTGGGCTGTTTCATTGACCGTAATCTTTTTAAGGCATCAGACGCTCATTCCTTTGTGAGGCTGGGCAGTGCTCTCTTGTG
Source organism: Callospermophilus lateralis (assembly GCF_048772815.1). Classification (NCBI taxonomy): domain Eukaryota; kingdom Metazoa; phylum Chordata; class Mammalia; order Rodentia; family Sciuridae; genus Callospermophilus; species Callospermophilus lateralis. Next base: position 159,559,259 of record NC_135310.1, read on the forward strand.
TGCATACATGGTTGTGTTTGCTCATTCATTCCTCGGTGGACCCTTGGGCTGTCTCCACCTTTGGTGGCTGTGGATGATGCTTGGAGCCTTGGTGCAGGAGAATCTCAGTCTCTGCTTTCTCTTTTTTGGGCCAGGGACTGCATGGAGCCGATGATCATGGCCTGATTCTAGGGTTAACTGCTGAGAAGCCCCCATGCTGTGTTTACAGTGCCCTGGTTATTTTATTTTATCTTTTTGGTACTGGGGTTGGAACCCGGGGGCACTTTTTCACTGAGCTATATCTCCATCATCTCCTACTTTTGAGACAAGGCCTCACTAAGTGGCTGAGGCTAGCCTGGAACTTGTGATCCTCCTGCCTCAGCCTCCCAAGGAGCTGGGATTACAGGCGTGCACCACATGCCCTGATCACTTTAAAACTGGGCAATAGTAACTGTGCTTATAAGAAATGTTCACAACTATTTATCAACCACTTGGGACTTTTCTATTAGAAAAGTGAACAGAGTGTACGTGCTCGCACTTTGATTGTGTCTTATATCACATCATGGCATTTATCATTCTTCTTCCTTGAATGCCAGTTGTTTGGGTAGCTCTGTGTTTCCCCTTTATCAGAAGATTCCCTGACTTCAACTGCATTTTCTCATCTTCGTTTACCTTTTGTATCTTAAATAACAAAACTGTTTGATATTGAGTAGGTATGCAACAGATTCTTTTTTCTTCCTTTTTAATTTTTTTTGTTATGGGGGATTGAACCTGGGGTGCTTACGTCTGAGCCACATCCTACCCCTTTTTATTTTTTAATTTGAGATGGGGTCTGGTCGAGTTGCTGAGGCTGGCCTGAAACTTGTGATCTCCTGCTTTAGCCTCCCGAGTCACTGGGATCACAGGCGTGCCCACCAAGCCAGCAAATGTGCAACATATTCTCAGATACTACTGGAGAAAAGAAATCAGTTTACAAGAGACACATTGGAATTCTTCCCAGGTTTTGTTTTGCTAAACTGAAGATCTGGAACTATTTGATAATTTCTCTTATTTGAGAATGGCAAGTGTTTCTGCTATTAACAGTAAATGTTAAAGAAGAAGGCATCAGAGAGACATACTGAGAAAGCAGAGATGGCTTTCATTGGGAGCCAAAGTAGCACAGGAAGGGAACTCACATTGGGTCACTTCTGTGTCATTGGTCTTTATTTTGTTTATTTTCCCCTTGGCCTCTATTTGCACTGAATCTGAGATTTAATCCTTTTCCCCCACTTTTTTTTTCCAGTGCTGTGGATTAAAACCAGGGGCACTCTACCACTGAACTACAACCTCAACCCTTTTTAAATTTTATTTTGAGGCCAGGTCTCACTAAGTTGCGCAGGCTTGCCTTGAACTTCGATCCTCCTGAGTTGCTGGGATCACAGGTGTGTCCTGTGGTATCCACTTAAAGCCTTTCTGTAGAAAGTGGAGGGTGGATGAAAGACGATCATGGTGGCTTCTGACTTTGGGTTTAGTGGACATGCAGGATTTTCACCTGTTGGGTCAGAGAGTCATCTGCTTGTTTATAGCCAGGATGCGGTCATGGCAGGTGGCCGTGGATGTCAGCAGCCACACATGGTGGTCAGGCATTCAACAACGTCCCATCCAGTTGTGCCAGCTGAAAAACAGCGTGTGTGGAGTAAGCCGCCATCTCACGCTGGTGCGGAAGTCGTTCTTTTATTAGTGAGGGCTGCAGTGCATTCCTTCTGTGCCCTGAGGTTCCTACCTGAGCCCTTTCTCTCATCTCCTGTTTGACATTGTCCACAGCTGAGCTGAAACTATATTTGCAGAAATTAAGCTCAGAATAGGCTGCTGGGTTGCAGGGGGCCGGGAAGCACCGCAGAGCTGGAGCCCTGTGGTTCAGGCAGCACCCCATTCCCACTGCGGCCAGGAAGCTTTTATTAGCAGAGGTTCTGTGGACAGACAGTTGTGCAATTTTATTTCCAACAGTGGGACAGGGAAAAATAATATTTTTTCCTTCAAGGAAAAAATTCTTAAGCTGAGAATCCTCAAGAGTGCTGGGGTCTGGGTTATCTTGGAGAGGACGGTGTAGGTCTGTGATAGAAGCAAAATCTGTTCCTACAAGTGGTTGATCCGAGGCTCCTGGAGTGGAAGCTTCCATCTGACTGACAGAGCCCGTCCAGTCGTGGTCATAGAGCCAATTATTAATTCAGCAATGCTTACGGGCCCCTCATACACCTTGTGCTAGGTCCAGAAATGAGAGGTAATCTAGGGGTTGTGAGTGTGACCAAAGTGGAGCACTTGCTCTGCATGTTCAAGGCCCCGGGTTTGATCCCCAGCCCTTTCCCCATCTTCCTCCCCGCAAAAGATTCTGCTCCTGCAACCTGCTTCCTGTCAGCTAATCTACCTCCTAGGCCTGTTCCTGTGTTAGCCTATTTTCCATTGTTGTGACAAACTATTTGAGGTTGGGAAATGTATAAGGAAAAGAGGTTTATGTCACTCACAGTTTTAGAGAGCAGAAGTCCAAGATCGGACAGCCCTATTGATTCAGCCTCCGGTGGGGGTCCTCCTGGCTACATCATACCCTGTAGGAGTGTATGTGGAGGAGAGATGACTGGTAGAGCCAGAACAGGGGGCCAGGCTTGCCCTTTGTAGCAACCCTCTAGCTGGAGCTAGTCAGGGTCCATGAGGTTTGCATCCTTCCCTCTGAGGGCAGTACCAGTCCTGCCTCTGAAAGGCCCCCTACCTCTCCACATGGCCCCATTGCAGACCAAGTTTCTAACACAAGAACCCCAGGGGATAAGTCATATCCACACCAAAGCACCCCGGCAAGCACCCTAGATTCTCTCACTTTCAGAACAGCTGTATTAAAGATGCTGTCCACACACCGCGCAGCCCACCTGCTGATGGTGCCGGACTCCTCCACTCATGGGCCTTGTGCATTCACAGGAGCCAGCCTCCATCGCCTCAGGCAGCTTACTGCCCCCCAGGGAGGCCGCATCCCTCAGCTCCCACCCGTTGTCCTCCCCAGCCGTCCTCCCCAGCCGTTGCTGTCTGCTTTCTGGCTATGTGGGTCTGCCTGCTCTGGATGCTTCCTGTGAACGGGGTCGTGTGGCCCTCGGCTCTGGCTCCTTTCCCTTGGCGTAACGTTTTCAGGGCTGGTCTTTGCTGTCACTCATGTCACTGCTCAATTTCCATCTGTGGCTGAGTAGTGGGACACTACTGGGACCACTTTGGACGTGCCACATTTGGGCATTCCTTCCTCTGTGGGCGGCCGGATCACTTCTGCCTCTGGACTCTTGGGTGTGTGCACGTGTGTTTGCACGAGTGTTTGCGTGGACACATGTGACCGCTTTTGGAGTCCGGGCTGTTGCCCCCGGAGAGCTACTAAGGGACCATAAAGGAGACGCACAGCCCTACCTAAGGAGTCAAGGCAGCTGCCCTTGAGCACACCTTGTCCAAGCTGCGGCTTAAAAGGTTGAATGAGAAAACTTCATCGAGGGCTTGTGGAGCACTAGCCTGGCACACACGAGGCCCTGGATTTCATCCGCAGCACCGCCAAAGACAAAAACAGACTCCCACAGCTCAACACCCACCAGAAGGCTGTGAAAACAGCTTAGCGATGTCTGCACATGACTTTAGGACGTGAACTGAAGTAGGGGGTGGGTGGCAGAGAGCCCCCCTGTGGCCCAGGTCAGCACAGGCCGAGGGTCACTCTCCACAGCACTGTCCACACCGGGAGGGAGCTGCAAAGTACAGGAGTGTCCTGCATCCTGGGTTGTGGTCACCAAAGTGTGGGAGCCGCTCACTGCCCTGGGCATTTCTGGCAAAGCTGATTAGATCATTGATTTGGTGCTTTAAGTACAGTTTTACTAGAAGGAGGAGACACAGGGTGAGAAGAGACGGTATTTGAGAAATCTGAAGGTCTGATGGAAGCATCAGGTTCTGTGACCTTTATGTTTTAAAAATTATTTGTAGATTCAACAAAGATCAACACCCTCAGGGGCTGGGGGCTTGGCCTAGTGGTACAGCGCTGCCTCGCACCTCTGAGGCCCTGGGTTCCATCCCCAAGATTGAATAAAAGCAGGAAGCTCTCTGTGTGCCCAGACAGAGCTGGGTCCCTGCAGGGAGCACAGCTAAGCGTGACTTGTATGACCTCTTTAGAATCCAAGGGAGGCGTGCGAGAAGCAGACCAAGCGACTTCTCGTTGATTGAACCTGTGAGCACCTCTAGTTCTTCCAAATGCCTGTCATATGAGAGGCAGTAGAAGAGATTGTACGGGGAAATGGACTTTTCTTAACTTTTGGTTTCTGAGACCTAGTTTTGTGGAGTTGCCCAGTCTGGTCTTGAACTCCCAGCTCAAGCCATCCTCGGGCTCCAGCCTCCTGTGTAGCTGGAACTGCAGGCACACGGCAGAGCGGCAGGAGAGGAGGCCGGACCACAGGGTCTCAGAAGGATGCCTTTAAATGAGGCTGTTTGCCATGAAGCCCAGAAAGGTCTTCCAGAGGGCTAGAATATAGCGCTGGAAAGAGCCTTTACCTGAGGGTCCAGAAAAGCTGTCAACTGCTGTCCCCACCCCCACACCATGGGCCTCCTCTCCCTGGCAGGTGACATGGGAAGCTGAGGCCACTCACCATCAGCCCACCTGCTCCCCTAAGGGTGCCCACCGAGCGCCCAGACATGCTGCCCTCAGAGGCTGTGGCACCTTTGGGCAGTGGTTCCCCCGGGGGTGTGGGAGTGGACGTGGGGGAGAGCCCACATCCCTGGGTCTGCCAAGGTCCCACGGCCTCCAGGTGGGCCTGAGGGGGTGCCCTTACTCCCAGCGCTGGCCTCCCCCTTGCCCAACTTGTCCCAGGACGCAATGCCACCCCTCAGGGTCTGGCGCCTTGGCTTCCTGGGTCTGTGTGTAGCTGGCGCGTCTCCCGTGGCCTCGTGGCCTGTCTTGTGGGAGGTAAGAGGCAAAGAGCTGGGCTGCTGCCCTGGGCTGATGGAACGTCCGGTGGAGTTACCACGTAAGTTCTGAATTAGGCACTTTCTGAATAAGATGTCCTTTGCACGTGCTGGGCCCAGGGCTCATCCCCACTATCGCAAAACAACAAGAACTTGTCCAGGTGAAGGGTCGACCCCTTCCTCTGCCCCGCCTCGTCCACACCCGAGCAAGTCCCTGCCTGAGTCCTCCCTGCAGCGGCCTGCCGGCTGGGCTTCCTGATGGCAGTAAGCCTGTTGGGATGTGCTCCTTGTCGTCGGTGCAGGAGCGGCTTCCCCGGGATGAGACCCTTGCTAGTGGGTGAGATATGAAGGATCATCTCCAAATTTTAGGCATCCTTCCTTTTGTTCCAAAAATGTGTTATTCCTCCTGGGAAAACAGCCAGCACGATTGCAAAACATAAGCTTTCAAAATGTCAAAACCCCACGAATGTGGAAAAGCCGATTTTCTTGAGGCCACACCCATGTTAAATTTGGAATTTCAATGTTGATTCCTAACTCATTTTCAAAAAAATTAAAATGTGTGCTCTGTCTCTCATTGAGGTCACTTAGTGGGTTGGGAGATCTAACAGGGTGATGTGGAAACTATTTTTAGAGTATATATCTTTGTTTTTTTTTTTTTGGGAGGTGTCACCCAGTTTTGTTACTGGGATAGTGTTTGGAATTTTAACCCTGCTTTTCAAATTTCTATTGTCTTTTTTCCCTTAGAAGTGACTGAGGGCAGTTTGAATGTTGTCTGGTTGTAAGGAGATTTGCATTATTTAAGGAATCAGCTGGCAGACCTTCTCTGTAAGTCCCACCTCTGCTCATTCCAGTTCCTGAAATTTCCTTTGCATGACTCAGTTAAAAAAAAAGTCAGGGGAGCAGAATGAGGAATGAGCGGGAGGCAGAGAAACCCTTGTTTCCCTTCTGAGCTGCAAACGGTTTTGGGAAGGTTTTCATTTAATGGTGCTGTGTCCTGCTGTGGACTGTAGCATGTGATGGACTCAGGGGAGCCCTCCTCCCAAACCAGCCTGCAGAACTCTGCCAGCGCTGCGTGAGTGTTAGTTTGGAAATAGAAATTTTTTTCAGCTTAGTGAACGTGGTTATCTTGGTGAGTGTGGGAACGATTAGGAGAAAACAGGCTGTGCTTAGATTTGCAAGACGGGTGACCTGAAGTTCTGCCAAGAGGGAGAGGAGGCCCTTCCTCCTCCCACCCTTCCTGGCTAGGACCTGCAGTCTGCCCAGGGAAGGGGTGAACAGGACTCCCTGGCTCCCGTGGGCTGGCCTGGCCGGGGACTTGCTTTCTTCTTGGGATCTTTCCCTGATTTTTTATTTTGAGTGCCAGGCTGCATGTGGGTGCCTGGGGCTGGCAGAGCCTGTGGTAGAAGATGTGGGCGAGGAGGCTTGTCCTACAACCAGACTAGGCAGACCGTCTAGGTACGCAGAGTCAGAAGGGCCTGTGGGGGGACCTGAGAGTTTAGGGGCAGGGCTCTTTGCCCAGGGCCTACAGCTAACCAGCAGTGAGGTCAGGAGTTGAGAACAAGGGCCACCTTCACGCTAACAGAGCCTGTGTTCCACGATCTTTACTTAGAGAAAGCAGTTGGTGTTTTAAAAAATCATTTGGCAGAAACCAAATATAATGTAGTTTTGAAAAAACAGGCACCTTGAACTTCCAGAGAAGTGTGTGTCAGGTGGGCCCACGCTGTTCCCTGTGTCCCTCCCTCTCCTCCTAGAGGGCCGGGAAGCCCAAGGAGGCTTGGCACAGGTCTTGCTGGAGAAGGCCTGAGACCTGGAGAGGAAGAGGAGTCGAGAACTGTCGGGCCCCATGAGGTTTTTAAACTATGTGTTCAATTATTATTTCTTCTCTGTTCTCTTGTCAGTTGGTCTGTTTCTAATTCCAGTGGTTCAGACTATTGAACTGAGGGAAAGTAAGCAAGGTAAAAGGTATAACAAATCCTGGAGGAGGTCTGAGCTCCAAACTACCAGGGAAGTGGTTTTCTGCCTGGACTTTAGATTTAAAACCAGCTTGTTTTTGGAAGTGTGTGGTGTGTGTGTGTGTGTGTGTGTGTGTATATGTACACACACACACACATGTTCACGTTTATGGTTAAGCTGTTTTTGCCTTCCCTCCTCCTCCTCTTGTCTGGCACATGCTTGTGGTGCCTGGTATCCCCACCTGTTTCCTTAATGAAGCCTTCTCCATCTTTCTTTCAGATGTTTACCAACATACTTCTCTTTATTATAAGACCTGGCAGGGATTCATATGGATGTACTGTATGTAAATGTCCCAAAATAACTTTTATTTTTAGAATTTTGGTTATATTTGAACATTCTGTTGTATATACTAATTTGCTTTAGACTCAGAAATATAGCAGCAAACAATGAGAGGAGACTAAAGAGGTCTCACTGAGTCACAGAATATTATAGCAGGACAGGCACTACAGCAAGAGCCCAAGCAGCTGTGACGTGCAAAAAATAGCGCTCACTGTACCCATGGCGGGGGACATGCGCATCAGCTCTTTCTCCCGTGAATGTTGGAGGTGAGTCCTGGGTAGTCTCCCTTTTATGGAAGCCAGAGGCTTCAGGTGGGCTCCCAGGGCTGTAGGGCGAGAGGCAGAACATGCATTTAGTCGCACGTCGCAGGTTATAGGACAGGGCTCACGTCCAGTGCACTCAGGCAGTGTCCTCCCTGTCCTGTCCCGTCCTAGGAGTGTGTCTCCTGCACACCAGCTCTTCGGCCTTGGACCTCATGACGTGGTGGCATCTTCTCCGTCCTGTGGGCTCTCTGGAACCACAGAGCACCTCACTTACAGACGGCTCCCTGCAGAGGCGGCAGGAGCGCCTGCGCCTCCACTGTCCCCTCGGGCTCTCCGTGCCCGCTCCTGCTGCCTGTGCCAGGCTGGGCCCAGGTCTCCCTCAGCCTCCTCCGCATGCACAGCCTCCTCCGCATGCACAGCCTCCTCCGCATGCACAGCCTCCTCCGCATGCGCAGCCTCCTCCGCAGGCTTCCTTCTCTGCCCCTGGCTTCCTCCCCACCTCTTCGTGTTTTGGGTCTTACTCCCCAGCAGGTTAGTTGGCTGCACCTGAGGCGACCTCTCGGCCCTTGTAGCAGACGCCTCCTTCTTCACCCGTTGTCATATGAGGAGGTGTCGTGGTCGGGATGCCAGGATCTGAGTCATGGATGTTCCGAGCTTGGTCTTCCTTCCACTTTGCTCACCCAAACGAGACACAGCAGCGCCAGAAGGAAAGAAGAAACAGACATGTCCAGCCCCTTGCTGCTCCAGTGGTGGTCCATGGCCAGTGGCGTTGTCCCTGCCCAGGGGCTTGTTCAGAGGCAGAACCTGGGCCCTCCCCAGCCTGCAGAGCCAGAGCCTGTCATTCCAGTGAGGTCCACAGGTGGCCTCGTGCCCATGATACTTAGGAAGCACTGAGCCTGCGCGGCTCGTTCTCTCTCTCTCTCTCTCTCTCTCTCTCTCTCTCGGCTACATGCTAGGACTTGGTCACTTCTGAGAGTCTTCAGGGTCATTATCAGTAATGATGCTGGTACTAAGGGGGTTTGTGGCTGGCTTAAAGCGGAGAGATACTTCTTTCCCTAACTAGCGAGGACAGTGACTACGAGTTCCGCAGCGAACCCTGTGGCCTGGTGGTGTGGTGGGGGCACAGCACAGGGGCTTGGTTTGCCAGGAAACACCCTGTTTCCATCCGCAGTCTTGGGCTGTCCTAACGACCCTGCAGGAGGTGGCTCATGGGTCAGTCCTCATGGTGCCGCTCTGGAGTCTTCTAGAAAGCAGTGCACCTGAGGCTTGGTGACAGGGGAGGTGGCCTCTTGTCCCCCTGTGAGGGAGAGTCAGTACTGGCCCTTCATGCTGGGCTGGGAGGTTGAGCAGAGAGGGCAGGGGTGGGGGCTGCTTCCACAACTTGAAAATGGCGAGCTGTGCTGAGGACGCTGACACTTTTTTGTCCTCTAGTGAAAAGTTCCACGGGACAAGTCCCCTCAGGTGGGTTAGGAGCATTTTCTGCATGCGTCTTCTTATTTGACAATGAGGGTCCAGTTCACGTTTCTGTATTCTTCTCATCTTCCAAGACGTTTCTCAGTCTCTCTCTTTTTTCTTTTTTTAAGATAGTTTTTAGTTGTCGATGGACTTTTATTTTATTTATGTATACGCGGTGCTGAGAATCGAACCCAGTGCCTCACACATGCTAGGCAAGCGCTGTACCACTGAGCCCTAGCCCCGGCCCGTCTTTCTCTCTTCTTTTTAAAACTATTTGAAGCTTCTCTGTATTTAAGACTTCTACTAATTCACCTTCTTTCTTGTCTTCTAATTCTGTTTTTATAGTCTATGTGCATTTTTAGAATCTTCTACTTTATTTTGATTTCCTTCTGGATACAGTGTGGGAACAATGCGGACCTGGGCCTGGGGTAGTTCTGAAAGGAAACAGTGGAGCCTTGGTCTTGTCTGTGCTTCTTAGCTACCTGCGGGGCCTGGGTCCAGGCTGGGTGTCAGGTCAGGCAGCGTTTTACTGCCCTAACTGAGGGGCCGAGGCGGTTTGGGCAGGAGCAGAGGTCTGCCTGCCTGGGACATTCTTACCCTAACAGCTGTGACCCTGTGGCGTGGGGGGTGGGAGTGGCGGGCGTTTGGCAGCTGTCTCGTGGTCCTAAGACCACCTGAACTGGAAAGAGAGGAGCAGGGGCAGGAAAGACCTTCTGCAGAAGACAGTGCTGCCCGGGCTCCTGGGAAGGCGCAGAGCGTAAAGAAACGGAGCTGCGTGTGACGCTGGTGTCACGCCTTGGTGTGGCCCGAGCAATCCTGTCCAGATGTGACTTCTCTTTTCCTGTCTGGGGCCAGCAGAGTTACTTTTTTTTTTTCTTAATCCATTCTGAGCTCTTGGTCCTTCGTCCCACCATGGGACACGTGAGGGGCTGCCTCACCTTGCCTCGCTCCGGTCTCCGTCCCCACCTCAGGTGGGCCACCACTGGTGGCGGGGAGCTGAGCTTCCTCCACAAGGTGCCCATTTCCGAGGAGGGTTCCTAACCCACAGGGGAGCTCTGAGTGAGCGTGAGGTCGCCCACATGGGAGCCTCCGTCCCTGTGCTGGGGCTGCCCAGAGAGCCCAGTGTGACCCTGGCCTGTGGCCCTGTCCCTCCAGGTCACAGTGTAGCCAGGTGCAGGCAGAGGAAGGTGGGAGTGCCCTTTCTTTGGGTCTGAACTGGGAGCACGTCCCCTGACCCCAGCACTCACCCCAACCTGACTCAGGGATATCAGGACTTAAAAATGCATTTTATTTATTTATTTTTTAGGCCGGGCTCGTGATATGAGCACGGGAGGGTAAATCAAATGGGAAGGAGCTGCCTTGTTTGAAACAGCTAAGAGGAGACTGTGTTCAGAAGGTCGCACTCAGGCCTACAGGAGCCTGGCATGTGGGGGGGGTGAGCCAGTGAGACCAGTTGTGGCTGATTTATTCTGCAGCCTGTTTTGGACTCCCCTTGGCTGGCTTCTTGCTCTGACTTTGTGTACAAGTGACAAAATAACTTTCTATTCATACTTTGTGGTCATTTAGTGAGATCACTTAGGTAAGATTTTAGGATGTATCTTAGCAGGCAGATTTCTGACCTGTGCCCTTTGATATCGAGAGTTATTCTGATTTTAAAGGGCTGGATTTCCTTAAGTGGAAGAGACTCTATCCAATGTGGTAGTAGCTAATGAAGGGAGGCCCTGGTCTCTTCAGGAGGGGCAGGACAGACCAACTGTCCTAATCTAGGGACCATTAACCTCCTGAAAGGTACATGCAAATCTAATCTATGTTCCTTTTTCCTGAAGCTCATTGCTCCTATAATGTTTCCAAAAGAGTAGATGACGCCTAAAAGCTTGGAACCTTTGCAAAGTGTTTCGAGTGGGCCACGCTTGCTGTGAACCTGAAAAACACCAAATCTCCACGTTTTCACCTTTAAAAAAAGTTCACGGCAGCTCCCTGACAGTCGGTTAAGCACTGTCTCCTGGCCTGCAGACCAGCAGAGCCTACCTGCAGGTGTTAGTTAGGCCACAGTCTAGGAACATCAGGGAATGAGGACTGGCAGCAAACCTGGGTCTGGCTACAAGACAGAATATGGGGTTCCTTGTGGTGTTTTGTAACTTTTTCTTAAAGAGGACAAAGCACCCTTCAAGGTAGGTGAGGTGGGAAGGGATATTTCATTTCTTCCCCGACCTCCTACCCCCACCTCCCTGTTTAGGCAGCAGTTTTTAAAAATCTAATTTATAAAATTTCTTTCTTTATTTACATAGGACAGCAGAATGCATTACAATTCTTATTACCCATACAGAGCACAGTTTTTCATATCTCTGGTTGTATCTAAAGTATATTCACCCAATTCACGTCTTCATACATGTACTTTGGATAATAGTGACCGTCATGATACTCCACCATCATTGCTAACGCCCTGCCCCCTCCCCTCCCCTGCAACTCCTCTGCGCTATCCAGAGTTCGTCTGTAGGCAGCAGTTCTTGAGGGGGTTGGAGGGTGCATTTTCCTTACTTCTGTTGGGTGAGATAAAGTCGCTCTTAGTCCCTTGAGAGCGCCCTCCTGAGCAAAGACCCTGTGCCCTTGCAGGGGAGGCTGTGGGTGGTCTGGATGGGGATTCCCCAGGCCGCCTCATCTGCATGAGTGGATGAAGGGTGGAGCCCTGGTCCCTTTGAGGGAAGGAGGAGCCCATGCATGAGTGTCCTGGTGTTAATGCTGACAGTCTTAAGAGCTCACCATCTGCCAGAAGGATTCCTGAGGTTCCCTACCGCCCCCTCTCCTCCCAGTGCATCCAGGTCTTACTACTCTTCTGTAAAGTACCTGGTGATTCACTGTATGCACCACCTCACAGACACCCCCGACCCTCTCCACGCAGTATGTGCACTTGAAACATGGCTGTTGAACAGCCCCATGGAGTCAGGGAGTGCCGAGGCTCCATAGCAAGGCTGGCTGGGTGTTAGAGACACCCGGCTCCCCAGGTGTGGTGTTCTTAGCTCTGGAGAGCAGGCGGGAGGGCACCATGCAGCACTATATGTAGTATGTAGCTGGTGAAGTGTGATCATTTACTGTCTTTCAACCACTGTTAGGACCTATCCTGTGGGTCACAGGGGCTTAGGGGGTTCGGCGGCACAACCAGTGTCTCAGGGCAGGGGTGTAGCTCAGTGGTCGAGCAAGTGCTTAGCGTGGGAAGGCCCTGGGTTCTGTCCCCAGCCTCGAATCTAAGCAAACCGAACAGCACTGGAGTGAAGATCTGGCTTCACTCAGATGCCTGGGGATGCAGAAGGGAGCTCGTGGTCTGGTGGCAGGTCAAGCAGGACTGACCGCCCCTGAAGCAGGCCTCCAGACTGAAGGGGGTCTTCAGCAGACCAGCAAGCAGGGCAGGACGGTGGCGTTTGAGTAATGAGTAAATTAATGGTGAGTTCCTGCTGCAATTGCTAAGCTGGAGAGGGTTCTGGGGCCAGTACTTCACGTAACCAGGAAGGCTAAGGCGAGTTTCCAAGGGAAAGAACAAAAGTGCCTTCTAAAAACGGCGAGAGCTGGTCAACAAAGCGGCATGTATTTCTCTCCCTCCGTCTTTCTCCCAAGAAAAGAAATTTAAGCTCTCAATACTTTGAACTTATTTCAGTTAATTGTAAAGAAATCCAGTGCATTAATGCAGGGGAGTAAAGAGAGCAATTGGGAACGTGCTATGGGACACACACAAACACACACGTGCGCACATGCACAGGCACATGTGCACACACATGCGCACACACACGTGCACACACACGCTCACACACACACGCAGTGACTTGAGGTATGGCTGTTGTGCTGCTGCCCGGCCTCCTGCTGTGGGCATTGCCTGTCTTACCAGCTGCAGGACTAGCGGTCTGCAGGGAGCCCATCACTGTCGCGGTGTGCCAGAGCAGCCAGGACACTGAGGAGGAAGAGCCTTGAGTTGGGTTTGGCCCGTGAGGTCACTGGGACAAGCAGATGGGAACCGCCTCTCACGGTTTCTGGGCATCCCGGGCTTCCTCCTGCAGGCTCTGGGTTTCCTATGATGCTGACCTCAGACGAGTGCTTTAGGGATGGACATCTTTTCTCTAAGGAGATAGGTATTTCAACAGGAGGGCCCTGGCATTGGTCGGTAGCCTTGTCACCTAAGCTGGAGAGAAGTGGGATTCCTGGTGGGTGGGGCTGCCCCCTACCTGTGATACCCTCAGGTGGGGGCCGACACATCCACGGCTCTCAGCTCCCTGGAGGGAACATGTGCAGTATGAGTGACCAGTGGGCACCTTGCCTTCCTGTAAGGTATCAGCAGAGAGGCTGTGTCAAAGTGGCATGGTTATAGTTACTTCCTCTTGAACCTGGCTTGTTTTATTTTTTATTTTGGTATTGGTGTGGGTGCTTGAGCACAGGGTCCCACACATGCTATGCAAGTGTACTGCCCCTGAGCTGCATGCCCAGCCCTTTTATTATTTTGCTTTGAAACAGGGTATTGCTAAGTTGCTGAGGCTGACCTCAAACTTGAGATCCTCCTGCCTCAGCCTCTTGAGTAAGGATCACAGGCGTGTGCTGCCATGCTGGCTCAAACCGGGCTTTGGTCAGGACTGTGTGAGGTTTGACGGGGGACAGGGAACGCATACTTCTAGGTCTGATTCCAAAGGTCGTCACATTGTAGTAGTCCTACTTTCATCTCGTATGAGAAGAGTGCTGGTGGAGGCAAACTCAGAGGCTGGCATTCGGTTCACATTCGTTTCAGCCCACTAACTTTGAAGGGCAGACCTGGCACTGACGGCCTGCAGAGGTTTGCTGGGCAAAGGGTCTGGCTCTGAAGGCAAAGAGAGTTAACTGCAGGATTGGGAGGGGCTGGCATGTATAAGTAGTGGGAAGTATGGGAAGCAGCCAGGAAGGACAGGACACAGAGCACCCCGTGTGCCCCACCAGAGAAGATAGGGATTTTCTTGAAGGCCACTGGGAGCCTTTAGAGAGAGGTGCTGACATTTGGCAAGGGGTGGCCAGAGACGGTGCCCATAGAAGACTGCTGAAAATGCCCGTGTCATATTATTTATCTCATGCTCTGTAAATGTCTGCTTAATGAGCAAGTGTGGACTAGACCTCCTTTCAGAGCGGAGCAGGTGCTATTTGGGGCTGGAGTACAGTGTCCTTTGAACTTCGTGTTAATGAACTTGTTCCTGAGTGTCTGCAGACCAGGTCCCTCAGATGAGGTCTCCGCCCTCCACGTGGTGGAGGGTGCGTCGAACATGGAATGTCTGCCCTTGTGGAGGCAGGAGTCTAGGTTCTAGGAAATGATGCTGACATATTGTCGTATACTGCGAGCGGCTTGCTTAATCTGGAAGCATTTGTAAAAGTGTCATCTGGTGTGAAGCCTGCTACTTAATTATCTTTAAAGAAAATACTGGAAAAGATAGTGCACTTCCAGATTTTAGGGTTCTGCCAGGGTCTGTTTTCGTGGAAGTGATTTAGTGGAGTTTCTTCTGTACCCTACAGCTCTCATATGTTGTTTTGACTTGTTTGGAAGATAATTTACTTAAAGAGATTGATTCAAATAATCAGAGAAGCCTGCTTAATAAAATAAGCTTTGATCTGAAGGCCTTGCCTGGGTCGTAGGCACACCATTCATCACTTACTGATCTCGCTGTAAAGGAGAGTTTTACTCAGCTCACAGTTTGGAGGCCGAAAGGCCAAGATCAGGCTCTGTTGGGGACCCTAGGGCAGATGGCCTCATGGGCCACATGGGGGGCAGGAAGTGTGGCGAGAGAGGCAGGACCAGCTCACTCTGATCGGGGTCCCGTGAGAGCTGTATTTACCTCCTCCAAGGGCTGCACCCAGTGACCTGCAGCCCACACGGCCCACGTCTTAAAGGCTGCACCTGCTCCCATGGGGACTACACCCCCGGCACACGGGCCTTGGGCACACATCGCACCCAGACGACAGCAGTGCACATTCACACACCTGCTGATTGTGGTGGGGCTGAAGACCAGCAAAACTGGGACTCTAGTATGGCCTGGGGGTGTCTAGGGTGGTCAAATGACGCATTTTTGAGTTAGTGGCCTTGAGGGTGAGGCCTGAAGAAAAAGAGCCAGTCACGTGAAGATGGAGGGAAGGGGTTCTTGGCAGATTTAACAGACGTGCAAAGCCCCGGGAAGCTTGTGGTTTCAGGGATGAGCACAGAGGGGCTAGGGCAGAGTGGATGAGGAAGTGGTGGTGGAGCCCAGGCTTGTGGCACAGAGCCGGGGTTTTATTTTTTGAAGTGGAGAAAATGACATCATCTGATATGTCCAACACGATTAGAGGCCTCTAATGGAGAATCAGTTGGATGGGGGAGCGGTGGTGGTTAAGGCTTGGCATCAGCGGAGGTGAGAGGCGGTGGCTTGTCCAGGGCTTCTCAGAGTGTGGTCTTGGGGTCAGCCCTTCAGGGTCACCTGGGAACTTGCTAGAAAATGTAGACCTTCAGCCTTTTATCTCAGATCTGCTGAGGCCGTGGGGCCAGGGAGCTGTTCAAGCAACTTCCCCAGATGCCTCGACGCATGAAGAGCCTGAGAGCCATCCGCTTGCAGGGGGTTTCTGGAGAGGGTGCAGGAGAAGGGGGCAGACTTGGGAACATGTGTAGACCATGACAGCATTCACAACAGACGTTGAGGAAAGGGAGAATTAGCAGGGGTTGTGAGCAACCGGGTAGACCTGGACCTTAATTAGGTGGCGGAGGCTGGGAGCGGAGGAGGACGCAGGTGTGTCTGGAACATGGCGGGGCCCAGGTGGAGTGTGAGCTGTGGGCGGCAGCCTGCCTGTCCAGCCCCGAGGAAGGGTGTAGTCTGGGATTTGCCAGCATCCAGAGGGGGTGTGTAATCACAGGTGTGATCCCCTGGGGAGTAGGGAGTGAGGGCGTGGGAGAGAGGGCAGGGAGGGCCCTGCTGGGAGGAGCTCACAACGTGGAAAGGGACCCGGCAGCAGAGAGCAGCAGGGACGGCCACTCAGGGAGAAGGAACCAGGGAAGCTGGCTTCTTGGGGGCATTTCAAAGACGGGGGCAGTGGCCACCGGCTTCCTGCCTCCCAGAGTCCACCTCAGCTTGGCAGAGAGGTGGTCAGCGAGGTGTGTCGTCCGCTCCTCTGGAGCAGTGGAAGGTGAGACGCGGGGATCCATTTGCTTTGCCTTTGGAGGCTGTTTTGAAGAACCTGGAGAAACACTGCCCCGTTTCCTATTTGCTGGTTTTTCCACAGTTCTCATCGACTCCTCCGGCTCCCCGCTGGCCACTGCACGGTGTGTGCAGAGTCCGAATGGGCATTTGTGGGTCTGAACAGGAACAGCGTGTGGGCTTCCACAGCTGGTCATATTTTCTTTTATTACTGTATTTAAAGCAACGTCCAGGATTAAAAAAAAGAAAAGATCCTGGCAACTGACATAACAGGCTGCGGTAGAAATTCTTCCTGTTGTGATATGGCAGTTCCATGTGCCTCACTTCTGACTGCTCCTTGGAATCCACAGTCTTTTAGTTAAATTTGTCACTCAACAAATTCATATTGATAAGTAAGAAGAAAATGAGGTTTATCACTTGCATAGCTTTTCAAGCCACAATATGACTAATACGACATATTAGGCAATTTTCTAATCATGGCCAGGATGTCAGAATTTTTTTATTACTTTTGACATTTTTGGTCATAAAATGTCAGGGGTCTTGGGCTAGGAGACATGAGTGAACTTTTGAACACTGTTTGATCTAGCAAGCTGGGTCTTTACAATTATTATTTCATTTAATTCCCTCTGCAAGGTAGCTGGTGTTTCTTCCATTTACAGTTGAGGAAATGTGTTCGTAAAGAAAACTCCTTTTTTTTTTTTTTAAATTTTGGACATTATGCGGGGTAGAAGCCAGGGCCTCCTGTGTGCTGGACAGATGCTGTTCCACAGAGCTAGACTGCAGCCCAAGAAGATTCCAGTTTAAATCCAGGTCTAAAGTGAACTGTTTTTTCCTGTCGAGCTCTTGGAGGAGCAGTGCACGGACAGGCTCACAGAAAGTGCTCACCACGACTGACTGGCATGAGACGGGGACTGGGGACTGGTGAGGATTCAGAGGAGCCTGAGGCATGGCAGGCACTCAAGCTTAGTTTTACTGGTGGATACTGCACAGAGCAGGAAGGGCTCTGCAGTCAGTGGGGCTTGGTCCTCTTAGACGGACCCTGGGGTTTCCTGGATAGAGCTGGGCTTTTCTGCACTTAGCACAGGGCTTGGGCCTCATGTTCTGACCCCGGCATTTCCTAGATGTGTAGGACTTCAGTGTAGGGCTTGGTCCTCATTTCCTGGATGGAGCTGGACTGTCTCTGCACTCAGTGTAGGAATTGGCCCTCATGGACGGACCCTGTGGTTTCCTGGAGAGATCTGTGAATCTTACTTCAAAGTGGCCACAGACCCGGAGCTCTGAGCATTTCATTAAGCTTTCTTTGCACTCCAGGGTGGTTCTGTTCTTCTCAAGTGCGTGTTTGATCCATGTGCCTTTTTTTGGCTGGAAGGCTGCAAAGTCTGGCCTCTTTCTATAGAAGTCATACTTCTTGAATTCAGATGTCACTGCATCTTGCTCAAGATCTGCTGTGTGAACTCAGGAGTTCTTTCCATCCCAGGGCCTCCTTCAGTCCTATGGGCTTTGGAGGCACTTTCCCTGAGCACCCACCTCCTTCTCCCCATCTCCACTGGCTTCTTGGGAAAACACTGCTTCAGGTAATTAAGTTGAAACATGGGTTTTCAGGGAAATCTCCTGGAAGGCTGAGCTAGATGGCACTTACTAGCTAGTATGGGTATTGTAATCCAGCTGTTGTTGAGCACAGGACCTCAAGTGACGGGCTCTATACAATTGGTGCCAGTCTTAGGAGGGTCATGTGTAATTTACAGTCACAAAAGGTCTTTCTGTCATGTGGAAGAAGACAAAAGTCCATAAGAAGCCATGGGCCCACAAACCAGTGAGAGTGGCTTAGGCCTCAGGCAGACGGCACAGCCCAGTCTAGACATCTCCTGTGTGCCGTGAATGCTCAGCCTCTCGTGCCTCGAGACGGGCTTCTACGGTGACCGAGGCAAATCTGTACTCCAGCGTCTCCTGGAGCCGTCAGGCCTGGCAACACCAGGCCCACGTCTGTACCTGGCAGAAGTGGAGGAGTGCACAGGGACCCAGCCCTTGCCTTCAGCGGTGGCGCGCTCTCTCCTGTTGCCGCAACCCCCGGGCACCGAGGTGTTTCTTGCTGGCCCTGCACCTGTGCTGTCCGCCATCTGTTGCCGTGCTCAAGACTCTCGCTCTTCCCTCCAGCATAGCCTTTCTTCTGTCTGCTCTGCAGTTTTGCAGAACCACCTCCCCCTGTGATCAGGACGTGCCGTCCATCCTCTGTGTCTTGGGTTCTGCATCTGGGGATCCACCCAACCACCCATCAAAAATATCAAAACAGAGTTGTCTTTCATGCACACGTCTCCACTCCCCCCTCGCCTTGCTCCCTAGCCATGCAGTCTATTAACTGTTTACGAGGCATTGCTCTTTACTAGATTTGCAAGTGATCTAGAGCTGGCTTAACATGAGCAGATGTGCGTGGGTTACTTGCAAATACTAAGAGGCTTGGGCATCCTTTTTTGGCATCTGTGGCAGCTCCCGGTGCTGCAGGAGTGACCTGTCCTTGCAGAAGCAGAGGGTGAGAAGAGCCTTGCTGTGACTGAGGGACCCTGTTGGTGTCACAAAGACGAGTGAGAAGAAGGACGTGCCTCAGTGGCATGGGAGGAACATGGGGGTCTTCAAAATGCAGATGTCTTCCAAGTCAGATCTGTTTCAGAGGTGCTCCAGGTGTCCCAGCCGCTGTTGCGTGTGTGTGACGGATGGGGCTGAGGAGAGCGAGGAGGAGCCAAGGAGTTCTCCAGGGTGCTCAGCACACCCGAGGGTATTTGCAGGACTTCAGCTGCCAGCCAGGCCATCAGCTCATTATGACTGAACTAGGCCGACTTCTTTGATGAACTGTTTAATAAGGAACTTGGAAAATCAAGGGAACTCACAGCTGAAAGAAGCCCTTTATGCACGGTTGTGGGCCAGGAAATTGAAGGTGGGAGGTGAGGAGAAGTAGGGGGACAGTTTCATTGTGTAGCTAGTTCAGTAAATACCAGTGGAATGCCCCTGACGCGTCAGGCCTTTTACTGCTCCTAGGACCGGGATGATAAGATAGAGGGAGCATGCAGGCCCCGGGGATCCAGCCTTCTCTTGCCTGCCACGCACACAAGCTTGTGCTGTGAACCGGGAGGGGGGAACAGAGTCCTGAATGAGCTGTGCACAGAGCGTCTTGAAACCCAGGCTGTTGCTGGGCGTTGAATCCAGGGGCTTGTGCGTGCTGACCATGCGCTCGGCCACTGGACTGCACCCCAGCCCGTGTTAATGGTTTGTGAAACCCACGTCCATTCCAGTTGGCTGCTGCTCACCTTTGCCTATCCTAATACCTCGTTCCTCCTGCTGCCTGGGGGTGTGGGGTCCTCCTGTCTGGCTGCCACCAAGACATGTTCTGTCCATAAATCCCTGATAATTGGCTCTTTGCAGAACCTTGGGTCAGCCCCCTTCTTCAGTCTCCTCACACCTCTCACCTTGGTAACTGGTTCTCAGACCTCACACTTTCCCCAAGTAAGACTGCTCCAGGACAGTGCCATGAGAGATGCGCTTGGGGACCACAGACTGGCCCTGGGTCCTGTGCACGGCTGGCAGGGTGGTCCTGCATGGAGGCTGTGGCCTGAGAGGACCCTGAGCGGCCAGCAGGGAGTCAGGCAGCAACTGGAAGAGGATCCAGAGCACGAGGTGCAACCTGGGGGTGACGGACGCTGTGCAAGTCACGGAGGGCTTGGCTGAGAGTCAACCTGGGGGTGACGGACACTGTGCTGGGGGCAAGTCACGGAGGGCTTGGCTGACAATGTGGGGAGTCAGGTTTCCGTTTTGTCTGCAGTGGGGTGACTCTGTCACAGTTACAACCACAGAGTGGCAGGACCCGAGGCCAGGAGACCAGGAGAGTGCAGCCAGGTGACACAACCCACCTTGGCTCAGAAGGCCAGCGAGGAGGGCTCTGGAATGCTGAGGCCCTGTTCACCTGCTGCCTTAGGGGAGACCTGCTTGCCATTTTGAAGATCTGCTTAGACAGTCCCTGATGACCTACACAGATTGAGGACGGCTGCTCGATTTTATCATCTTGCTGACTTTTTAATTTTTCAAGACTTTATATTTCTTTTTAAAGGGGAGGGAGTGAGAACTTACTGTACCATGATCTCGTAGAAGTTTTGCAGAAGTGAATCACGTTGATCAAGATAAATCGGGCAGAAGTTTGTGTGGTTGTAACCTGGTTTCTCTGGGGAATCCCTCTGCAACAAGAAGCCATTGTCTGTGGGAGGAAGCAGGCAGCCGTGTGTCCTGCTTCAAGCCCAGGATTGAAGCTTACCCTCGTGCCCACCCTGGGACAGTCGTTCTAAGTCTCCTCCAGCCTCTTGCTATGGGAGTGTTTCTTCTGTTGAGTTTTGTTTAGCAGCTGCACAATTCAAGAGTTCTGTGCTATGGAAGGACCTAGTTAGAGGGTGGGGGGTTGGCCCTTCTCCACATTTTCTGGAAAAGCCTGCCTGTTCCCGGGCTAGCCCCATTGCCGCAGTCTCTGGCAGCCTCAGTAGGCCACAGGGAGCCTGTGAGTATTAAATCCCATTAACATTCAGCGGAGGCCGTGGTCCCTGCTCTGCAGGAAAGCTTCATCGCCTCTTACCAGCCGGCCCCTGGCCCTGTCTGTTCAGAGTCAGAACTGCAAGTCCAACGTGTCACTGCCCACTGAAGCCCTTCGGTTCCCCAGAGCTGACCGCCAGAGTGGGACCCTGTGGTCTGTTTTCTGTTGTGCCTCGTGCCCCCGGGAATTCTAGGCCTCCTGTCCTCCATGTCTAGAAAGTCACCTGCTGCCCCATCATCCTGCCCTCCCTGGGCCCCGAACTCTAATTTTAACATTTGGCTTTGGCTGTTTGTGGGAGCCGATGTGAGAGGCCTCCTGGGAAGGGTCCGTCTCTGCTCCTTTGTTGGCATTAAAGGGATCCTCAGTTCATTTTTCAGTTCAGTGCATTATTTAAGGACCTGTGGATATTTGTTGACTGAGTAGCTCAGAATTGCTTTTAGCATTTGGCGCCACAAAAAAGCCTTTCTCATTAAAAGCAGAAAAACTTGTCAGCCTCCATCAGTTAGAATAATGCTGTTTGCTTTCTACCTTTGTTGCCGGACTCTCAGAGTTGAAGATCTCGCTCACAGTGGTCATGGAAGTGCAGGTAGTGGTTGAACTGACAGTCTGCTAGCTTTGTCTGCCCAGCCCAGCGGCCCTTCCATTTATTCTGTGTTTACAGGTATTTATTGAGGGGTTGTCATGGGCGGAGCACTGAGAATACTAAGGGGTGGGGGGAGCTGGGCTGGCAAAAATGGAAGTGGGTAGAGTCCGGGATGAGGTGGGGTGGCTGGAGAAGTGTTGGCAGGGGAGGGGGAGGAGCGCCTGGTTCCAAATAGATGTTTGAGGTAGCATCGAGGGGCCGCTGGAGCTCCACAGTTGGGGAACAAGGAGAAGGAGGAATTAAGGAATTCAGGTACCGAGGCGCACGCCTGGAACCCCAGCTACTGGGAGGCTGAGGTAGGAGGATCACAAGTTTGAGGCCTGCCTGGGCAATCTAGCAAGACTCTGTCTCAAGATAAAGAAAAGGGAGTGGGACTGTAGCTCAATGGTAGAGCACCCCTGGGTCAATCCCCACGACACCCTTGACCCCCAAGAGGACACAAGGCTGACTCCCTTTTTGATGGATCTGTGTTGATGACTTTTGCTGAGAAGAGAGGAGTGATCAGAGCTGAAACATTCGGGGCATTTTAGTCTGAAACACTGATGGCACACCCACTTGGAGATGTCCCTTACGTCCCCTGGAGCTGGGCGGAAGTTCACTCCCACCCTGCTCCGAGCCTGCATGCGTCTGTGAGGTGCACGGGACTGTGCACACCCTGTCTTCTAGGGAACTCTCCTGACCACTGCTGCCCTGTGGTTCTAGTGTGGCTGCAGCTGCCCCAGCCACAGGCGGAGGCCTGGGGCTTCTGTGCTGACTGGGCCCTGCGCCCTGGTTTCCTGGCCACAGCTGTCCATGCAACCCAAGCACAAGTCCTTCACTGGGGCCTTTGGAAACACTGCCGCGGGGAGGAGGCCCTGTCTTTCTGGTGGAGACAGCAGGGCTCAGAGCTCCCTCTGCCATGCTCACTCTTGCATGGAAGCGCATTCAGCAGCAGAGAGCAAAGGTCTTAACCTGGGGAGTAGCCCTCCAGAGACTCCTGTCCTCCTTCCTGGGGCTGCTGGGCAGTAGCCCTTGGGATGCCAGGGCTCACAGGTATTGGGTGAAGCAAGCTCGATTTGGTCACCCAAGTTGAAAGGGAATTTCCTGAGAGCAGAAGCTTTCTGAGCACTTACTTCTGCACGTGCTTCCTGCCACTTCAGTGGGGAATCTGCAGTGTTCCCTGAGTTTATTTCACGGTGGGGGCTCTGGTTTGTTTCCCTGGGACACCTGCAGATGCCTCTGCTGCTTGTAGTGCTGCAGGGAGGGATCCCTCCCGGGAGCCGCGGGAGCCGTGCATTACCTCTGATACTCTTGGTGGCTTAGAGGTTCCTTGCTTAGAGGTTCCTTGGGAGCCGCGGGAGCCGTGCATTACCTCTGATACTCTTGGTGGCTTAGAGGTTCCTTGCTTAGAGGTTCCTTGGGAGCCGCGGGAGCCGTGAATTACCTCTGATACTCTTGGTGGCTTAGAGGTTCCTTGGGAGTCCACAGCCTTTCCCTCTCCCACTGTCCTAGTATGTTAGTAAGGACATGATCTAGGCGTTGGTACTAGTTTTGGCTCAGAGACTTGCTCAGCCTCAAAGCAACCGTGAGTCCCAGAATTGACCCTAGAATGTGCTTTCCTGTGTTTTTGGCCCCCGCAGGGGTCTGTGTGTGTGTGGGTGTGGGTGTGGGTGTGTGTTCCACAGCACTTGGAGCAGTTATTCCTCTTCAGAGGCCCTGCTGAACATGCCCTGGGGATGGGGTGGCCTGGTGCCGAGTGTGATGGTGGGGCAGAGAGATATTTGCTATGGCAGCTCACAGCAGCTACCTTGGGCAGCTGGGCAGGGGACCAGGGGCCAGAGGCCTCCGAGCTCTGCAGGGATTTAGACACAGAGCGCACCTGGGCTTCCCCAGACTCATAGCAAGGCGTTTACACCAGCTGCTCATGCAGAGTGGAAGTTACCTCTGCTCCATCATCCTGCCCTCCCTGGGCCCAGAGTGAGAGGACAGCAGAAGAGGTGCATTCCTGTGGCCCCAGCCTCACACTGCAAATGAGGCTGAGGCTGGAGCAAGGCTGGAGGCCAGGGTGCAAGGCTAGAGGCCAGGGTGCAAGGCCGGAGACCAGGGGTGCAAGGCAGGAGTGCAAGGCTGGAGGTCTGGAGTGCAAGGCTGGAGGCCAGGGTGCAAGACTGGAGGCCAGGGTACAAGGCTGGAGGCCAAGAGTCCAAGGTCGGAGTCCAGGAGTGCAAGGTTGGAGGCCATGGTGCAAGGCCGGAGGCCAGGAGTGCAAAGCCGGAGGCCTGGAGTGCAAGGCCGGAGGCCTGGGTGCAAGGCTGGAGGCCATGGTGCAAGGCTGGAGACCAGGAGTGCAAAGCCGGAGACCCAGAGTGCAAGGCCAGAGGCCAGGAGTACAAGGCCGGAGGCCAGGGTGCAAGGCCGGAGGCCAGGGTGCAAGGCTGGAGGCCATGGTGCAAGGCCGGAGGCCAGGGTGCAAGGCCAGCCT
The DNA here is from genome assembly GCF_048772815.1 of Callospermophilus lateralis. Taxonomy (NCBI): domain Eukaryota; kingdom Metazoa; phylum Chordata; class Mammalia; order Rodentia; family Sciuridae; genus Callospermophilus; species Callospermophilus lateralis. Next base: position 159,583,026 of record NC_135310.1, read on the forward strand.
GGGCAGCACAGCAAGGCCCCAACTCTTATGAGCACAAAGTGCCAGCCAGTGACTGCATTTACAAGCGCTCCGCTCCTGGCCACTTCTGCCTGCCTCGCGGTCTGTGGGGAGGATGACTGCCTTTGGCTTTTGTGAATTCTGTTTTCCTCTAACAAGTGCTAAGCAGCAGAGCAGAGATTTGCAGCTGCTTGGTTAAACAGTCTCCATGTCCACACCTCAGGTTTCTCTCCAGTTACTGCCCCAGATCCTTGGTAACTTGAACTTGTTTTTAGGACCTTTTCAATTAGATATTTGATGTAGCATTCTTTTGCTAGATTAATTATTTAATTAAGTAATCATGTTATTATTTATAGTTATTTGCTGAGTTGGTAGAGATTCATCTTGCGATTTCTTAAAAGAAAAAACAAACACCAGACTGAGCCCTGTGATGGACCTTTCAGAGTCCTGTTCTGGGACAGTTGACTAAAGCACAGAACCATCCAGAGGCCTGTGGCGTGTTTGGGAAGGGGCGGCCCCTACATCTCTGCATGAAGGGGTTTACTAGAAGGCTCTGGATAGCAGGCCTTGCTACACCTGGTCAAGGTCTGGAAGAATGTACCTGAAGACGGTGTCCCTCCCTCCCTCCCTTCCTTCCTTCCTTCCGCCCAGGGGTGCTTAACCACTAAGCCACATCCCCAGCCCCTCACCTCCACTTTTTAAAATTATAATTTTTTAAAAAATGTTGAGACAGGATCTTGCTAAGCTGCTCAGGGCCTCACTAAGTTGCTGAGGCTGTCTTTGAGTTTGTAATCCTCCTGCCTTAGCCTCCTGAGTCACTGGGATTACAGGCATGTGCCACCATGCCCGGTTGGTGACAGTTTGTGAAGCTTGAGCAGTAGCAATCTGAAATCAAAGGCCCCTGGTAGCTCTCCTGTCTGACCTTCACCACAGACCTGTCCAACACCCACCAGTACCGAGGTGGGGGCCAAGTTGCCTGCATTCATACCAGTCGTCCTGGGCTGCCTCACTGGGTCTGTGCTCGTCTCTCTCTCAAGTCTGGAAGTCGCTCTTTGATTTACTCTATGAATCATGTGTGCTCCTCTCTGAGTCTAAAGTGCAGTTTGTGTGGCAGCGTGTAGTTCTGGTTCCTGAATTCTCAGGCCTTCTCTGTGGACGGTAATTAATCCATGAAAACCCTGAGAGCCTGCAGCTCTGTTGATCTGATTTCCTTATGAGATAAGGGATGTGTGATAACGCTGGGTTCCTGGCTATAATTATAAGGATGTGCTAAATCATGAACATGAGCTGAGGTCTCTGAGAAATCCACGTTCTGGAAGGCAGTAAGCAGTTTCCATGTTGCTGCAGTGTTTATTAGAAAGATGTGTTTTCTTAGAATGTGGTGGTGCTATTGGTTTCAATCTCTGTCATTTTCCTGAAGCTGTGCTTGAATGTAAAAATGTATAAAATAAAACAGTAAAGGAGCCAACAGGAGGAAATGTTCCTACTTCCCACATGCCCCCTACGGGGAGGGCGCCTCTGTTCATTTCCCCCTGTTGATAGGGGCCAGCACCCAGGTGGGCCGGAGCCGTGGGGCCCCTGCTGTGGAGTGTGGAGCTGAGCCCCCACCCTGCTCTATGCCCGTCCTGCTCCATGCCCGCCCTGCTTCATGCCTGCCCCTGCTCCATGCCCGCCCTGCTCCATGCCTGCCCCTGCTCCATGCCTGCCCCTGCTCCATGCCTGCCCCTGCTCCATGCCTGCTCCATGCCCGTCCTGCTGCATGCCCGTCCTGCTGCATGCCTGCCCCTGCTCCATGCCTGCCCCTGCTCCATGCCCGCTCTGCTCCACGCCTGCTCCATGCCCGCCCTGCTCCATGCCTGCCCCTGCTCCATGCCTGCCCTGCTCCATGCCTGCCCCTGCTCCATGCGTGCCCCTGCTCCATGCCCGCTCTGCTCCACGCCTGCCCCTGCTCCCTGCCTGCTCCATGCCTGCCCCTGCTCCATGCCCGCTCTGCTCCATGCCTGCTCCTGCTCCCTGCCTGCTCCATGCCCGTCCTGCTCCACGCCCGCTCTGCTCCTCGCCCGCCCTGCTCCACGCCCGTCCTGCTCCATGCCCGTCCTGCTCCATGCCTGTCCTGCTCCATGCCTGTCCCTGCTCCATGCCCGCCCTGCTCCATGCCCGCCCTGTTCCTTGCCCGTCCCTGCTCCATGCCCGTCCTGCTCCATGCCTGTTCCTGTTCCATGCCAGCCCTGCTCCACGCGCCTTCCATCCCCTGTGCAGGCATCCATGGTCTTGCTTCTTGCCTACAGTTTCCGTGCCCGCTGCACGCAGTCTGACTCAGTACATGGACGGTGCTCGTGTCTAAATTATTATTTCCCACCAGACTCTGGTTCTGGCTGCAGTGCCCATTTCCAGCGCAGGCCCTTCTTGCTTCCTGTCTCATCTGCTTCCATCCCCCCTGCCTCGCCCTCTCCTGCCTCGCGCCCTTCTGGCTCTTGGGTGCTGCTGTGCAGCTGTGCGGCCACCTCTCTTGTGCCATGGTGGTCAGAGCTGCCTGTCCTGCTGACCACTGGGGTCTCATCTCCTTGCTTCCCGGGGACCAGAATACCTCTCCCCAGGTTCACGTGCTCATCCTTGAGACTCTCGGCCTCCGTGTGCTCTCCGGGAAGCCCTTGCAGTCCCAGCCTCTGGCGCCCCTCCCCAGCCCGAGGGACTTCCTACAGCACAGGGGTGAGGGATGTGGCCGCTCTCACAGGCTGCCTGGGTTCACACTCAGCTCAGGGCTGTGTGACACTGGAGAAGTCCCTGAGCTCGCAGCTGTCTTGTTGTCTTCTGGGTGGTCCTCAGGGTTGAAATACTTTCACGTAGAGCATGAGTGTCCTATTGATCCTCTTTTACATTTTAACCTATTATGAGTTTTTAAGCCTTAAATAGTAGTTTTATTCTGTTTTTATTTATTTTTATTTTACCTTTTGGGTGCTGGGGATGCGGCCCGGGTTCTTATTCACAGGAAGCATAGGCTCCACCGCGCCCCCCCCCCCCCCTTGTTTTTAGGCCCTGGAGCCTGCTCCTTCAGGTGCAGGGAGCCCTGGGCAGGAGGCTGAGGCACAGGAAACAGGGCGCCTGTTCAGTGTTTGTCAAGCCACGTTCTGTTTTGTGCCGGGGAAGGATTTCTTCGGGTCACTTGTAGACAGGCTCTTTCAGGAGTAGTATTTACATGTATGTTTTCATGTTTATAGTGTGTTCAGAGATGGAGTCGTTTAAATTTCTTTTTAAAATTCTCTTTCCACTGGCAGATGTACAGTTTTGTGTAGCTACCTTTACCCGACAGTCCATAGTGGGAATGGATGTAGCTGGACATGGTGTGTGGGTGGACTGCGTGCCTGCCTGCTCGAATAAGGGAAGGGAGGCGGCTCACCTGGGAGGCGGTTGGTTTTATTGGATCATGATGTCACAGAGGGGAACTACTGCTTATCAGTTATTTGTCCTTTTTTTTTTTTTTTTAAAGAGGCAGTGACCCCTGTGTTCACTTCTCTACTTCCTTATTGTTGCACGTCTACTTCAGGAAATGTTTCCCTGCAGGTTGACCTTCTATCTGCTCAGAATTCCCATGTTGGTGGTTCAGTTTTCAGGACTTGGTCGCCTATTTTTGTGTTTGGTATGATTTCCTAAGATCTATTAAAATCCACTTAATATTTACAAACTATTACACTTACTTTTCTTTTTTTTAAAATTTTGGTACCAGGGATTGAACTCGGGGGTACTGGAGCACTGAGCCACACCCCCAGCCCTATTTTGTATTTTATTTAGAGACAGGGTCTCACTGAGTTGCATAGCACCTTGCTTTTTGCTGAGGCTGGCTGTGAACTCAGGATCCTTCTGCTTCACCCTCCTGAGCTGCTGGGATTACAGGCCTGGGCCACTGCGCCCGGCAGGTTTAATCTCTTTATGCATTTCTGACGCTGTATTGTGTTTCAGGGTTGTGCACATTTCTTCTGACCTAGATGAGCTCACCTCTATATCACAGAGTGTTGGAAGAAAAACGATAGCTAGAGCAGCTCCAGAAAGTCGAATGTCAAGTTGATTGTCTTTTCACACAATGCTAGAAGCAGCCGGCGCTCTCTGATGGACCTCCCGTCCACAGTAGCATCATTGACATCTAGACTGTGAGCGGTTGTCTTCTGAAAGGTGCTACAGAGAGCCACCAGTGTGAAGGCCATTGTGGCGGTGGTGGGTCGGAGCCTCCTGGCGTGCTGTGAATGTGGCCAGCCACCAACGGGGACAACGCAGAATGGTTCTTTTGTTACGTGGTGAAATAAAATACTAGAATATGCTCTTCTTAAGTGCTGTTTGGTTACATTGGACGTGACGTAGTGAAGAGTGTTGGAAAACTTTCATTTGGAGTCTATTATTTTGGCTCAGGAAAGATATAAAAAGCATTTCATTCATCAGAAGGTCTCAGCCCGTAAAGAAGGGCTCTGTGGGTTACAGCTCTAATGCTCAGCGGTGCTTCCTGTGGCAGGAGGGCCTGCTCCAGGGGCTGGGACACATTCCTTGGCTGTGACTTGCCCTGGGCCCTCTGTCTTGCCCTGGCCCTTGCTGGATCGCTGCCCGACCTTCCTGTGTGTTGGAGGGCGCAGCAATGCAAGTCCTGAAAAGAGCTGGTCCTACCAATTTTATTTCTTGACTGCTTTAATTAGGAGAATCCATACTTTCCATACTTAGGGCAGTGGTTTTGCCATTGAGTCATTTTCCTAGGAGCAAATATAAGTTGTGCACTTATTTTGTAGGGCCAGCCCAGAAGATTTCATTCTTATGAAATTCTTGAGCATTTTCCCCAATAAGTGGACCCTGGATTGGGTTTTAACAACTATTTTGATGAATGAGTTCTGTTTAGAAAGGATTTCACATCTAAATGTCGCTTCTCGGCTGTGCTAGTTTTTGCCTTTTGAAAGGTGTTTAAAATTAAAACAATCAGCAAATAAGCTTTATGTGCTCCAAGTTGAAGGGTGACCCCATTGTTTCAGAGTTTGAGTCTCAGCCAGCATTAATCCTCCCATCCAGGTCCCTAAAGTCTGTATTACAGTTTCTGTGAAATTTGTACATTCTGTGAATGAAGGGAAATAAAGATGATCCCCTGTTTTTGTGTCCCTGTTCCAGTTCTCAGGTGTTCTCTCACCAGTTAAAAAAAAAATAATTAAAATTAGCTCAACAAACTCAAATAGGTGAGCAGTGCCGCAGGTGAGCCTGGTCACTTGACATGCATTGTCGTGTCCCCCGTCCTTAGCATTGGCATCCTCTTGGGACCCCACTGGAGCAGGGACCCTGGCCACCTAGCTGGCTCCCGGCCAGCCTGGAGAGGTGGCTGCAGGTCTTCCCACCTCCACCTCCCGCCAGCGGGCTGGGCAGAGGGGCCTAGGGGAAGCAGTCTGTTCCTTTTATGAGTCCTGTTGGACCCTCTTTTGGGCTCACTTTGAGTCCTATCTTGGAGCCTTTCCAGGCTTCATCATTCCTTTGTGTGGTGACATTTAAGCAGTAGGTGCTTCGTATGTCCTTCCTGAGGAGCAAGTCCCTGCAGTGTGGCCCTAGGCTGACTTATGGTGGGCTGGGAAAGGGCGCCAGCAGACACTGCCGTCCCCAGCAGCCGGTCTGCTGCAGGCCAGGAAGTGGGCTCCAGGTGTGTGGGTGCTGGTGCAGGGCAGTGGTTGAGGGCAGCTCTCTATGGACCTGGGTGAACTACTTGTCCAGGTGTGTGCAGGGCCTTATACGGACGAGTGACTGTGGCGTAAGCCCTGTCAGGACAGTCCTGTTTGGCAGTGCTCAGGAGGTGGTAGAGACTGATTCTGTGCCCACAGAGGGGGCTGTAGAGGCCCTACGCCTCACTTTCCAAGGTCCCAATGTCATGTGTGTACTCCCTAAGTGGTTGAATCTAAGGAAACTGTCAGTTTCATTATCTTACTATTTTTTCATCCTTATTAATATGTTGTTGGCTTCTTAAAGATTTTTCTTTATCATAGTCAGAGACTGTTTCCTAAATAGCACCCTGATAGAACCTTAATTGAGCCTCCTAAGGAGCCCCCTCCCCAGGTGACCTAGTTGTGCAGACCTTTCAACTTCCAAGCCAAATGTAAGAAGCAGAGGGTTTCTCCTTACTTCTGGAGTCAATTTCCATTAGTCTTCTGTGTTCAGAGAGTAGCTTAATGTTTTTTGAGACGATTGCTATTTTAGGAACAAGTGTTTATGTCGCAACGTTTTGAGTATAGAATATTCATTATCTGACAACCTTCAACTTCCAGGACTTTATAAATGACTAGGAACAGTCTGATTAGAATGTATTGCTTTTGGCTAGAGGCCAAGCATATTGCTGATTCGTTTAGGGTGTGATACTTGAAGAGGCCGAAGACCAGAGATTTTAATTCCCAGGTAGGCCAATTAGAGCAGATTTGTTCCAGAACTTGAGACTGAACTCTAGACCCTGGCCACCTGTCCTTGAAATGTGTGCTGTTGGCCACAGGGGCATTGGTTACCCTGGCCAAAGGGATGGGATGGATCAGAGAAGACACTGGACTACCCATGAAGAGGAGAAGCCCAGTGCAGCTCTTTGCAGGATGGGGAGGGGTCAACCTCCACCATGAGTGCTGCAGAGACGGCACAGCCAAGTGTTGTTTCTGAATGCCGACTAAGGACTGCTGAGTGACAGGTCAAGGTCAAGGAGCTGGCAGAGTTAGGAAATGCCAAACTTTAAATTCTGACCACATATCTCTCTTACAGAAGAGAAGGGGAAAATCCCATGAGGTACGAGGGCAGCAGTGTGGCAGTCTCCTAACGAGCTCAGATCTGATGAGGAGTGCCCAGCAGATGGAATCTCACCATCAGAGGGAACCCGCAGTCATGGTAGCAAATGTTTAGGTCCTGTGTGTGTCAAGCGCTGTTCGGAGCTCTCTGTGTCCCTGTTTGATGTCTCAATGAGCTCTTTGTGAAGTAGGTGCTGCCAGGATCGACACTTCACGGAGAAGTGAACGGAGGCACCGGGCTCGCGGGGGTCTGCTAGAGTCCCATAGCTAGGAGCAGTTCAAGTAGGATTTCTGCCCCCCGTTCTGTGGTCCGGTGTTGGATCCCAGGGTCTCGCACACTCTGGGCAGATGTCCTTCCACTGGGCTACATCTCCAGCCCTGAGATGGGGCTTAGATGGAGGGAGTCAGATTCTGGAGCCAGCTCAGACTTGTGGAAGATGAATAAAGACCAGAAAAAAGTTGTAAAAAGGAAGCATTCGGAGGCAGAAGGAAGGAGGACAGGTGCAGCCGAGTGTTGCCGATGGCGCGGGCAGCAGGAGAGAGTGGCCTTCCACTCTCACCAGCTGTGGCCTGTTCTTCATGTACATATGTGAATACCGATGTCAAAGGTACGTGGGAGAGGTCTTGGGGCAGACCTGGCTTTTCTAAATGAACTCAGGCCTCGTGACCCAGCAGGATCTCTTCCCAGGGTCCTGAAGGCATTTTGTGTGCAGATTGGTCAGCAGCCAAGGCCATGATCCTTGAGGAGACCTGGAGGACAGGAACAGGGCCGGGCAGGTGAGGGAGGGCAGGTGTGCACCTCGGTGGGGAACAGAAACAGACGTAACTGTTTGGAGGTGACCGTGCTTGGGTGTCTGAAGTTGCAGCATGTTTCTTTGTCCGCTAGCGGATAGCCTTCCCTTGGAGGAGTCCAGTGGAGCTGGAGGAGATTTGCATGGAGACTTTGCAGGTGGCACAGGAACACCAGGGAGCGTGAAAGGCCGTTAGGATTGCTTCTGAGAAAGCCACTTGGTATCTGTGAAATGAGCCCAGAGATTTATCGGAGCTTTGGTCCCCCCCCCCCCCCCCCCCCGGAGGAGTCATTTGAATCTCCTTTTCATGTGAAGACGCTCAGGTTCGTACAGAGTGACTTTCCCAAGGCCAGTATGCTTTTGGTGAGGCTCACCCCTGCCCTTCCTGCTTTCTCTGCAGCCTGCAGTAGGTGGGGCCATTCAGGTCTCTGAGAGGCAGCACAGACTTTGTGCAGATGGAGCTGGGTTCAGGTGCCCTCTCTGCCACTGGACTGTTTTAGCCCTGCCTGCCCTCCCCGGGCAGCCCCAGACTGGGCTCAGCATCGGAGCAAGATGTATGTTCTCTGCTCTTTGTAATTAGGTCTGAAACCCTCCTTTATTTAACATGGCTCCCCCTCCCCACCTGCCCTGGTATTGCCAGGGGTTCTCACCACTGAGCTTCATCCCACCCCTTTTAATCTTTTATTTCCAGACAGGGTCTCACTAAGTTTCCCAAGCTGTACTTGAACTTGTGATCCTCATGCCTCAGCCTCCCCAGACTTTGGGATCACAGGTGGGGCCACTGCGCCCGGCTTACCTTACCTATTTCTTATTCTCACTGAAAAGTTGTCTTGTACTCCTCAACTCTTGGCCAAGAAATTCCATTTTTACCTGTTTTTCTCTTTGGATATTTTACAAGGCACAGTGATAGTCTCTGTAGATGTAAAGCTGTGCTGTCTAGGGCATCTGTGTGAAGGACTCAGTGACAGGCTCTATAGAAACCCTTTCCAGCCTGAAATCACGGGATTTAATTCTTTTGAAAGAATGCTTTCTGGGCTAGGGCTATAGCTCAGTTGGTAGAGTGCTTGCCTTGCATGCACAAGGCCCTGGGTTCAATCCCCAGCACCACAAAAAAAAAAAAAAATAAATAAAATAAATAAATCAATCAATCCCCCCAAACAAAACAAACAAAGAATGCTTTCTGATCCCCCGCCCCACTGCAGTTACAGGTTGCTGAGGCGGTTACTCCAGCGCCCTGTAGGAAATAGGATGCAACTGCCCGTCGAATCTTATTTTGCAGACAGAAGACAGCACACAACTTCCTTCAAAGTGCCTGGTGTGCGCACTGATCCTTCTTTTCCCGATGGTTTGTCGGGCTGCACTTGGGAAGAATCCCCTCCTGGTGTCTTCTCACTGGAGTGATTCCAGGTCTGGTTCTTCACTACGAGGGCTGTGTCCCTTCACGCTCTAAGCAGCCGTGACATTTTGGGTAGCTGGAGTGGGATCTTACAAGATGCAGAAGAGTGGATCGTGGAGGATTTAAATTTATTGTGGTCAAGGGATTGCAGGTGGCTCCCAGGATGGCCAGCCCAGTCAGTGCTGGGCCTTGTCTTCTTCAGAGTCTAATTTCACCAAATGTCCCTCTGCCGACTCACGCCTGGGGGGAGCTTGCACCTCCTCACTCCTGTCTCCTCCCACCCCTTGCCTTCCTCCTCGGGGGCGGGCGAGTGGGCCCCATGGGTCGCTGCTCCTGGGAACGTCCTCCACCGCCCAGCCTCCCCCAGTGTCTGCCTTACCTTGAAAGCCATGTCACCCCACCTGTGCCTCCTGGTGTACACCCATCACCCGGGAGCCTGTCCCTGTGCCTCCTCAAGGACATCGCCGCATGAACGTCCCCTCCCTCTCCCGTGTCATCATTTTTCTTCTCTGTATGGAATTCCCTCTGGCACACAAGTTATTATTTCTCCCATTAAATAAAACATCTCTCCAGACTCTGATTTCCCCTCCAGCTACCAGCCAGATCTCTGCTGCCTGCCTTTGACGTCTCCCTCCAGTCCGCCCCAGCGCCTGCAGTGGGCTTTGCACGCGCACTCACACTCACTGTTCAACTCACACTCAACCAGCACTGCCCCCCCCCGGGCTCAGGGGTGTGTCTTGGCTGAAGCCCACAGGCAGGGGCCGTCTCCTGGTCCTGTACCTGTCAGCAGGTTCAGCACGGGTCGTTTGTCCTCCGTGAAGCCAGCTCTTCACCGGCTTCCTGGATTCGCCCTGCCACCTCCCTTTCTGTCTGGCTGGTCTGCCTTGGTCTCCTTTGCAGATTGCTCACCTGTAACCCTCAGTGCAGGGCCTGGGAGTACTTGGTCTGCTTCTCTGTCCACAGCCACAGCTTAAATATCCTCTACACGATAAGGATCTTCCTGTCTGCAGCCTGGATCTCCACCTGAGCTCCAGACTGCTTTCCCCGGCCACCTGCTGGGCCTCTGCTGGGATGCTTCTCTCTGTGTGTGTGTGTGTGTGTGTGTGTGTGCGCGCGCGCGCACGCGCGTGTGTGCGGGGGCTGCGCTGGGGACTAAACCAGGGCCTCATGTATGCTCAGGTCTCCACCGCAGCCACTCCAAAGTCCCCCACTGGGAGCGTCTAGTGGCATTTCAGTTCATTTTGATCCAGAAGGGAGCCTCGCTCCACTCATCCCTGCCTGCCCCCCATGTCCTTCCCAGCTCAGCCAGAGCATCCTCATCTCCGCCTGCCTGGGAGGAGCCTGCGGAGTCATTCCGGTGTCTGTTTCCAGCCTCCCCGTCAGCAGATGCTCTGTTTCAGACACACGGAGAGCCTGCTTCTTATCCCTGGTGCTGCGGTCCCAGCTCTAGCTCACCTGTTGTTCACCTGGGTGAATGATGTCTTTCCCTGTGATCCTCTGTCACGTGGACTCATAGTGTCCCCTCTTCGCATCTCACATGGAGAAGAAGCCATGTTGTCACCGTGGCCTTCGGGGTGGTACCTCAGGCTGCCTGCCCCCTGCCCCCTGCCCATGTACTCTGGTCTCCCTGCAGGTCCTCCAGACAGCCCAGCCTGCCTCCGCCTCTGCTGGGCGCTTGCCTTCCCGCTGCCCAGCGTGTGTCCATGGCCGGCTCCCTCATGCCCTGCAGGCCTTTCTTCAAGTGAGGGCCTTTCTGGCCCCCCTTGCTCCCAGCACCCTCCCAGCACGTTCTGCCCCGCACTCTCCGGGACTCCTCAGTCCTTAGCACTCAGCACCCCAGGGCCATCCTGGCTCAGGTTTTCTTGTTCTTTCTCTCTTCTCCCCCCTACGGCAGACGGTGTGGGTTCCGCCTGACCAGGGACCTTTGTCTTACTCACTGCTTATTCTCGGAGCCTAGGACATAGCTCCTGTGAGCAAAGCCTCATAAATATTTGCTAAACAGAAAAATGACCATTTTCTTCCTCTGGATTCTTTTAGCTAAAAATCATCATAAATCTGCTTGCCACAAGCACTAATACAGCTACTTATTTTCTTTCATGTTTCCTCTTAAAGCGTATTTATTATCTCTGTCAGATTAATTTAAGACCATGATAACAAGGGTGCAGACAGAATGCAAATAGCACAGCTCCCCAGCCCCCCGGCCATTTCATTTAAGCGAGGGTCGTTCATGGCGCAGTCCTCTGCATGATTTGGAAATACGTGGGCTGATTTCTGTGGATGCGTCCTGGCTGAATGGAAGTGTGGGGACAGGGTGTTGTGACTTCACATGCTGTTTCCAGGGCACCGAACAGGCTGCCCGGTACTTGTGCCAGTGCTCTCACCCCCATGGGGTGCTGGTCTCTGCCTGCTGTGCGGTTTGCAGTATCCCATGCCATGGCTTTTGTATTTTTTAAACGCCTTTATTTTGTTTTTTTATTTTTATGTAGTGCTGAGGATCAAACCCAGTGCCTCACGCGTGTGAGGCAAGCCCTCTACCGCTGAGCCACAACCCCAGCCCTGCTTTTGCACTTTTTAGTTCTGCCTCTCTGGTGTGGGTAATAATATCTCTAGGTTTCCATTTGCAAGCTAATTTATATTCAATAGCAAGAAGCTATTGAATGTTTGGCAATGTTCTCAAGTCAAATTCGTAGTCATTACCTGAATGTAGACGTTTGGTATTTTACTAACAGTCCACTGCTTCTGGGCCCCGCCGGGTGTTGTGGTGAACTGCCAGGACACAGCCCGGATCCCGCCCACCGGTGCACTCTGGGTTCTTGGTCTTTTCTGTCTCTCTTAATCTCCTCATCAATCAGAGCAAAGAAGATTCAGGGAGATCCACACCTCTGCTTACTGGCAAGTTTTCTGAAACATTGTATTTAAAATATTAGCATACTGTGAATTTAACATTTTGGGTTGGGATATGGATTTAAGAAACTTACTTAGAAATTACTTCAGATTGATGGAATGTGGAGGGCAGGCTGTGCCCTGCTCTGAGTCCCTCCATCATGGGTACTTTTCAGACCTCTCAATCCTGAGCTATTCTGTTTCAAAAAGCAGTAGTTTGCTGTGAGCTGGTCCATTCGGGGTGTAAGTGCTGAGATGGACGGACTCCCACCTCGTTGGTACAAGACCAAAAGACACAAACCAACGAGCTGGTCTAGTGAAAACGACACCTGAACTTAGCGGATTAAGTCAGGAGCCCAGAGGTGCCTGGGCAGACGGACACCATGTAGTGAAGCCCGGCCCTGAGCTTGTCCGTCCACCTGGTGCATAAAAGGAGCCACAATGGTTTGGGGCACACACCAACCCAATATCTGTCACCGGGTGACCCATCGCCAGAGCGACAGGCAGGGACCCTCTGACCCTGTCCCCAGGCTTCAGCTCAGCCCAGGTCCATCTCCTTGCCTCTGTGACCTAGTTTGAAACTGCCTGCCAGGACCCTGGCCTTGAACAAGCTCACTCCAGAACAGCTCTGCACCCTGAGCAAGCTCTTCAGCTGCTTAGTTGTACTTTTAGTTTTAGTTCTGCCTCTCTGGTTTGAGTAATAATACCTCTAGGTGGCTCTTTGCCTTGGCACCTGCTCTCTGTCTTTGCTTTCCATGCACCTCCTGGACTCCTGTGGCCACTCAGGCCACTCACCCCTAGCCTTTCTGTAACCTGCACGTGCACATCAGGTATAAAGGGTGACGTGTGAATTGTGTCATAGATGTTAAAGTGCAGGTTGGAATAAAAGAACTGTTATTGCCTGGCCCATGACTACCCCTGAGTTCTCAGACAAATGCCACCAGTAAAGTGATAAAGCCTGTGAACTTGTTGTCATTCAGTCAGTTTGAGAAACTGGCCCAGGGGGACTCGGGTGACCTGTTCTGGCTGGCTACCTGTAAGTGGCTGGCTGCTACAGCTTTCTGGAAGCATCTGGCTTTCCTGAGACGGGAGCTGCCCCTTCCTGTTTGCAGCCCCTCAGTTCAGGAGGCCGTGAGCCCGGAGGTGAGGCCATCATCCAGTGAGCAAGGGGGGGTGGACGTGAGGACGAAGTTGGCGTGCTCAGGATGGTTCAGTGAGAAGACAAGTGTCCTGGTTCTCTCCCTGTGGCTGACCCATTCCTAACCAGGGCACCCCGGACACCGGTGTCCCGCCTGGCCGAGAGCATCCGCCCAGCCCGCTCCTGAAGGCGAGTCCACGGCCACAGACCCGTCCAGTCCCCGGTATGTTCTGAGGGCACTGCACAGGCGAGTGTCTCTCGGGGGCCAGGACTACTTGGCCTTCCTCCCTGGGACTTGAGGCCTGCACAGGTGACCCAGGTGTTCCTGCTGTGCTGACCCTTGAATGCGCTGAGGAGGGAACTTGATTGTGACAGAAAACTCATACAACTTGCCATCTTAGTGTGTGTGTGCATGCGCGGTACTTGGGCTCACACCCAGGCCTGGTGCCTCCAGGCAGGTGCCCTGCTGCTGGCCCCATCCACCCTGACCCTCCTGACCACATGTGGGCAGTGTGGAGCATGTTCACGTTGCTGTCCCCTGATTGTCTTTTATGGTGGGGGTGGGGGTGAGATGTGCTTTCTGCCTGTGGCTCCACTGCTGGACCTGCTGCTGGCCCCTCCCGGGTTGTACAAGAAAGGCCCTTTGCTCCGCCTTCCTCCCTCTGAGACCCTGGTGGCGGGCGGGCGGGCAGCCAGACTCTGCTCCAGCCTTCACAAGCTCACTAGGTGGGCACCTCTGTAGAGGTGAGTCTGCAAAACCAGATCTGATTTAGAGAGGGGCCTGTCGGGGGCAGCGAGACTCACCAGTGGACAGGTCAGACCTCACTGAGGAGCCCAGCCGAAGGATTCTCCCGATGCAGCACAGGCTTCCAGCCTGGAGAGATGGCCGGGGGTGGCCCTCCTTCCTCCCCAGCATCCCCTGCGCTGGCTCCTGCATCCACAGCGCCCCCTGGCAGCTGTGCCTCACCTCGCTGGAGCGGCATCGGAAGTGCTGGGTGCTGCTTAGTGTTGAGTTAATTGGGCTTTCTGCTCTGGCCCTGTGTGGTTTCCTGAGTTCATGAATTAGTCATGAAGTCGTGTTTACCAGGCAGGCACACTGGCCGTCCTGGTCTGTCCAGCTGGCCTCCTTTCGGAAGGATGCCCTCGGTGCAGGCTTTGATGAATAAGTGATGGCGGGGAATCGGAAGGCTCTTGGGGGACTCTGACCGCAGCCTGTGCTTGGCTTCCTGCTCGCACCTGTGCAGGGGGGTGGGCCTGACTTCAGGAGGCTGATGCCAGTGGGGGGTGGGTAGGTGGAGCTCTGTCCCGGAGCAGCTCAAGCTGTTGTGTCGCCGTTACGGCAGCCTATGAGGGTGGAGGAGAGCCATCGCTGGAATTGTTCTGGGGGGGGGTGGGATTCACCTCAAGACGTAGTCGGGGTCTCCTGGAGCAGGTGCTGATTCCAGATTTCTTTGTTTGTGACATTGTTAGTTGAGCCCAGGGTTCTGCACATGCCAGGCAGTTGGGACGGCAGAGCCAGGAGCAGCCCCTCTCACACCTGGAACCACGTGGAGCTGCTGGTGGTGTATTTCTAATCACTCAGCTTAGGCTCACCTCCGTGGTGATGAGGGGTGGGATTCCGTCATGGCTGGTGATGAGGGGTGGGGTTCCTAGCTCAGGGCTCTGAGTGGTGCTGTGTCATGGAAATAGGAGGCAGAGCCTGGTTCTGAAGAAGTCCTTCCTGACAGGCAGGTGGTGACGGAGGAGCCCACTCTCAGGCCCTGGGCCCTGGTGCGTGCTGCCTTTGATGGAGTGCTGGTAGCTTCTGGCTTTGCTTCTAGGTGCGACCACTTCAGAGTTTGAGATGATTGCCTTTATTTTATTTTTGGCCAGCACAGGACGGCCTTGCCTGTTTCACTGAGCTGGATTAGCTTCCACCCCCAAGCTCGGGCTGCCTTGTCTTTCCCGCTGATCTTGCCCATCTTGGGAGCACACAGAAGGGCCTGGCGTGCACTGGAAAGCCCTCTTGGTAATGAAACCTAATATCGGTTGAGGAAGCCTCTGCAACCTAGGGGTGCCCCAGCTGTTTCTGAACCCCCTGCGAGCCCCGTTCTCGGCTGTCACCTTCAGATCACCAGCAGATAGTGTCGTTCTGCATGATTTTCCTCCATGGAATAAAAGATAGATGTCACTCCTGGTTGAAGCACAGTCATTGTCTTCTACTTCTATTTAAGGTCATGTTAGACAGGTAGTTGGAAAGAATTTGTGATGTGTGAAGAATAGGGTTTTGTCATTGGGGTTAGAGGACATGTTACTGATAAAGAGAGTCCAGATTAGGGTTAACTGATCAAACACATGGTGCGCTTGATTGCGTCTTCCAGAATTCAGCTGTTGGCAGTGTGGCAGTGTTAAGGGGAGGGCCTGTAGGAGCTCAAGAGGCCTCCAAAGCGCCTTCTTGTGAACAGAATTGAAGCTCTGGCAAAAGGAGCTTCCGTCTCTTGCTGGCTTGTCTTCCTGAACTCTCTTGCCTGCTCACCTTCAACCAGGTGAGGTGGTAGCAGAGGGCCCTCGGCAGCATGGTCCCGGAGCCTTGATCTTGGACTTCAGAGACTGAGAAAGGAATTTTGGTTCTTTGTGATCACCCAGCCCCAGGCGTTGTGGGATAGCACCAGCAGCACCTCACCTGCTGCTTGTTATGAAGCGCGTCGTGCAGTGGCCATC
Source organism: Callospermophilus lateralis (assembly GCF_048772815.1). Taxonomy (NCBI): domain Eukaryota; kingdom Metazoa; phylum Chordata; class Mammalia; order Rodentia; family Sciuridae; genus Callospermophilus; species Callospermophilus lateralis. Next base: position 159,598,704 of record NC_135310.1, read on the forward strand.
AGGAGCACTCAGCCAGGCCCACCAGCGGTCCTCCTCATCCCAGGGGAGGAATTCCCCGGTGTCCTTCCCCACCCTCGCTTCCCCGTGGCAGTCCGCCAGGTCCAGCCGTCTCAAGAGGAAGTGGAGTCCTAAGTAAATGTCCAGTCGTCCAGGTCCAGCCCCTGTGCTCACGGCGACCCTGAGTGCCAGGCATTGCCGAGACCTGGCGCAGGGAGAGCGCTGTACGCGGGGCTTACCACTCACGCTGTTCCAGAAGCAAGCAGCTCGCGGAGGAGCCACAGATGGGAGCAGCAGTCCTGCCATGAAGGCCCTGATGCCCAGGTCTCTCATGTGGCGGTTTCTTTACACAGTTGCTGTGGCCACGAATACTGATGCCTTCGCCCAGCTTTGGAAGCCAGATGCTGAGTACAGTCATATTACGCGTGAATCGTGCGTGCAGTCTGCGCAGGTGTTAGTGGGGTGATGGCTCGTCCTTTTCTCTGTTGGGATGGACACTGGGCTCCATGCTCACAGGTTCTTGGGTGCTGTATGGGAGGCCTCCCTCTTGCTGGGCAGAGCCTGCGAATTCCATTAGAGCTAAGACTGCCCTGTGCTGGCCAGATGGTCAGCCAGAGGACGTGGCCTGGCGGGTCTGAGCTGACCCCCACTCACCCCTGCTGCTGGAAGCTTTAATGCGCTCTCCCGTGAGCTGGAGCTGAGAGTGGCGTGCGGCAGGCGGCTTTCCAGATGCACACTTCCCTGAGCTCACTGAGGCTCATCCTGCCTGCTGATGGGGACATCCTGCACATCTGACACTCACCCGGGAGGGCAGAGCCTTCAGCCATTCAGCGGGTCCAAGATAAGCGTGAAGACACTCAGCGGAGCGCGACTTGGAGGGAGGCACATGTCTCTTGGCTCAGTGGGGCTTGTCAGGCTTGCGGGCTTGAGTTTGGAATCCGAGCGCAGGCACTCGGGATCCAGCAGCCCTGGGCGCCAGCAGCGTGCCAATTCCCCGCCCCACACGGGCGCTGTCCCTTGACTGCTGCAGGAGAGAAGCCGAAGTGGAGCCCGTTTCCTGTGGGTGTGCCTCGTGTGCAGTGGGGCCTTTTCTCATTTCTGAATCGGGGCGTCTGGCTTTTCTCTTGGGGCGTCCGGTCGCTTGTTGCAGCTTTCCCCTGTGTAAATGGAAGGTCTGCCAAGCCGGCTGGCTGGTTTAGTCTTTTACAAAAACTAAAACACCAGAAAAAAATTGAAACTTTGTTTTTGAACATGCTATTGTTGGCCTAGGTGAACCCAAGAGTGTTGAAGGGAGAAGGGAGAAGGCTCACCCTTTGTCAGGGCCTGTCACGTTGTAGGTGCATCTGTGCCCAAATGGGGGCTGGCCGAGGAGACTCAGCTGGCCTTCCCGAGAACCCTGACGGGGAGTGGGCCAGGCACAGAGCAGCCATTGTTCACTGTTGAAAACCCGCTGCACTTGGAAACCCATTAGCAGAACGTTGGATGAGGAATGGGAGCACCCAGGTAAGGGAATTTAGGCAAGTCCCTGTTTCCCGTGTGCACGTGGTGGGGGAGGGAGAGAAGGAAGAGAAAAGAGGCAGGTCAGTGTTTTGTCTTTGGGACAGGGAGGAGAGGGAAGTTAAAAGGTACCTGAGCTTCTGTAAGGAAAACTTGTTTAGACCATCCAGGTGTTCAGCAGGCACGTTGTGTGTGTGTGTGTGTATTTTTTTTTTTTGATTAAGAAAAAGCATCCCACCTGCCCGGTACTGGGAATCAAACCCAGGCTCTTGCTCATGCTACACAAGTGCCGTACCACTGAGCTACATCTCTAGCCCTTTATGTTTTATTTTGGGACAGGTCAGGTGATCCTCCTGCCTCAGGCTGCCGAGTAGCTAGGATTACAGACTTATGCCAACACACCGCCTGGATTTTTAATTCTCTTTTGACTCTTTTCTCCAGCCTATTCAATCTGTAGAGCCCATGACTTCTGGAAGCCTGTTGGGGTTCTCTGCTAAACCACTGACACTTTTTTTTTTGAGAGAGAGAGAGAGAATTTTTAAAAATATTTATTTTTAGTTTTCGGTGGTTACAACATCTTTATTTTATTTTTAGGTGGTGCTGAGGATCGAACCCAGTGCCCCGCGCATGCCGGGCGAGCGCGCTACCTCTTGAGCCACATCCCCAGCCCAACACCTTTTTCATTATGTCAGATTCAGCTCAATTACCAAAAAAAAAAAGGATGTGTATTTTTTTTTTTTTTTTGCCAATAATACTCAATTTTTCCCCATCCTATTTTCTGCACAAATGATTGTGCCCAAGAGGAGGGATTGGCTTGTGGCCCTGCAGGGGGCTGCTGGGAAGACTGAGTAGAGGACCTGCAGGACGCTGCGACCTCGCAGCCCACCTCCAGTTCATTCGCGCGTGATGGCTGAGCCTGCTGGTTCCTGTTGAGCAGTGGGCGTGCTGACAGCCACATGCGTGTGATTGGAGGGTTATCAGCTGTAATGGGCCATTTGGCGGCCACTCAGTTTTATACAGCAGCCTTGGAGAACTGGAATGTGTGAAGGGGAGTGGGGCCCTCCTGGCTGAACTGAGGGTTTCTCTGAAAACCGTTTGTGCTCAAACATGTGGGAAGTCTTCCCAGGAATGCAGGCGTGTGCCCGGGTGGGGTGCTTGGGGTGTCTGTCTTCCCACCCCACAGTGGACGAGACTTGGCCAGCAGGTCAGCACTCAGGATGCGTCTTCCTTTCCAGATCTTGGCCTAGCTGGTGCGTGTGACTGAGCTGGTGGTGAAGATCTCCTCCAACGCCTGGTGTTCCAGGGGAAAAAAATCCTGTTTTTCTCATTTGTTATGGTGAATATTTTTTCTTTAAGAAGTGGCAGACTTTCCAGTCATTTGTGGTTCTGCAAGTTGGAATGGGGTGATTCCTGTGAATGGAAACGTGATGTAAAGCGGGACCCTGGACAGACCTGTGGAGTGAGTGAGCCGAGAGCCGTCCTTCTCCCTAGGACTCATGGCCTTTCCCTTCTTTCCCCACCTGCACTCAAGCCTGAGCTCAGCAGATTCTTTGACCTTTGAAATGAACTCATATGATTTTATCTGTAAGTCGTCTTCCTGAAAACGGCATACCTTGAGATCGTTCTCCTACCAGGCAAGTGCTCTGAGCTGCGGTCCCATCCTAACTTTTTTTTTTTTTTTTTTTAATGTGAGGCAAGCACTCTACCAACTGAGCTATGCCCCCCAGCCCTCTAATGTCTGAGAAAGATCGGATCACATTATCTTGGACGATGGGTGTGTTTTCGGTACAGCTCTGTTTGGGGCCTGTTGCTCTTTTCTGTGCTGACCTTCAGCACTAGACACTTTGGCATGTGGGATGAGGAGGGACTTGCACACCGTCTCTTGGGTCCATATGTGAGCATTGTTGGCTTGTAGCACATCTGGCTGAAGTGCCTAGCCTGGTAGGTGAGGTTACTGTGGTGCCAACATACTCCAGAGCCGCCGAGGCACAACCCCACTGCAAACAAGGAGCCACCAGCACACCAAGGGATGGAGGGAAGGCAAAGGATGCAAATCTATGAACCACAGTAGAGCCAGGTGCCGTAAGTGTAAGAGAAAGCTCCAATACTAGAAAACAAGGCTTTTAAATCTCTGTACAAATGTAATGGGACTGGGGCTGTGGCTCAGCGGGAGAGCGCTTGCGAGGCACGAGGGGCTGGGTTCCATCCTCAGCACCACATAAAAATAAATAAATAAAATAAAAATTTAAAAAAATAAAATAAAATCTCTGTACAGGATGCAGTTGTTAACAAGACTGAGAAACAGCAAGCTGTGGGTTTCTTGGCTCTGAACCCCCCATCATGCCCATTTTTCAGCATCTTTGAGCTGGCTGTTCCCTCTGCCTGGAGAATTCTTCCAAGATCTCCGTGCGGCTCTGCTCTGCCCCTTGTCTTCCTATGGGTCTCTGCACAATATTACCTCCAACCTGTGGCCTTTCCTGATATTAAAAACCGCAACCCCCCACTTAATTCCTCCCCATCACTGTTTGATCCCATTGAAGGCACCCTTCTTCTCCTCCTGCCCCAGCACCCCCAGGTTTGTTCCTGCTGGAATGCAGGTCTCCACTGGGCGGTGGGCACAGCCTGTTTTGTTCACTGGGTATCCTCAGGCATGGACGAGAATGCAACAGATATTATTTGAGTAAATGAGTGTTTTTAAGAGGAAAATGGGCAACTGCCCGGTTATAGGACACAAGAGAATAATCAGGCCTGCACACGTAAGCTGCTGGTGCATACTCATTTAAAAATGTTGAGTCAGTTGAGTCCTGATGCGCTCTTTTCTCGCCTGCTTGGAACATGTCTCTGGTAGTGACTTTTCCGATGGAAAATGATTGACTTTGGGGAGCTCTTTGAGGTGTGTAGGAAATTAACCAGCAGATCTAGGTAATTGAACCTTGCAAACTATCCTAGAAATGTTTATGCTTCTGCCAAATTGAAGCCTGAGCTCAGTGTTTGCATAACCACCTGTGTAATTGCCCGCGTTAGCACTGCAGCATGCATTTGCTGAGCTACACTCTTCAATTTTGCAATAAAAGTATTTTCACATGTTGGCTGCTGCTGTGAAAATTGGTCTCTCTACCCTGGAAAGCCTGCGCTGCTGTTTTGACTTGGGGGTGTGGTCTGGAGCCGCGGGACATGTGCTTTCTTGGTGGAAGGGCGAACGTGATGGAAATCAACTTTTGGTTTCAACTTCTCTTCTTTGGGCTGTTTTTGTTGGTGCAAGGAAAGGAAGAAGACAGAAATACTGCTCTAGGGAAGCTTTAGGGGCTGTGTACCCGGCTGAGGGCACAGTGTTGGCTCTGACAGAGCTGGGTCTGGTGGGAGGACGCTGCTGAGCGGGGAGTCTGGTCTCCAGGGGGTGCTGAGTGGCGGGAGGGTGGCTGCTGCTGAGGAGCCGGAAGGGGTGTGGCCTGGGCTCCTCCCGCCCCAACACCCCCAGGACCCAGTGTTAGTGGTGTGGCTGAGTGCCCTTCCTGCCCGCTGGATCCTGTGTGAATTAAGAATGACCTGGAGGGCGAGAATTGGAGAGGGGACAGTTGGGAGAGAATATTCATGCAACAAGGAGGGAAATATGTTTTGGGACAGGCCTCGGTGACTTCCCGACAACCCCTTTCCATGATCAGGAGACACCTTTTACCCACCTCCCCTGTGCTGGAGTCAGACCTTTCTGTTGGCAGAACAGTCATGAAAATTCTGAGCACAGCTGTGTGGAGACTCAGACATGTCAATCATTTGGTGCGCCTGTCAATCATTTGATGCTCTGGGATGCTCCCGGGAATTGGCTGCAACACCTTCCCTTTGTTAGGTAAAGGTAGTGCTAAATTTAAATAGCTAACAGGGGTCAGACACCACTTATTTAATTTCTGAGAACAGACGTTAGCTGTCTTTTTCCCAAAGGAAATAAGCCTGGTGGAGGTACTTAAATCATGCCTTTTCCATTTCTTGAAATAATTTCCATTTCCCTGCCCTAGAAAGTAGACCATCTCAGAGAGGTTGAGAGAGAATTGCAAAGCCACGTGGGTTAAATCAGCTCAGTACATCACTCCGAACTCATTGAGCAGACAGCTAACGCCACTAGTAAGCACCAACTGCATACAGATCAGTGGGTTCAAATGAAACCCAAGGTGGGCAGTTTAGACACGACTCAGTAACGTCACCCAACACCAGCTGCCATGGGAAGGGGGTCCCTGATACGAGGATCCATGAGTGTCTGGATTTAGTGTTGGGTGCATCTGTCTAATTCTGTTCCCGGGAACAGGGGTCACTCCTGAGAAGTCCCAGACCCGTCGCTCATGGTTACCTGGCTTTAGCATAGGTGGCCCTGTGCCACAGACGCCAGGAGCGTGTGCCCAGGCCTTTGGCTTGGTCTTAACTCCCAGTGTGTCCACCATCCTTGCTGCCTACTGACAGTCGAGTGTGCTGCTCTATGTGGACGTTTTTTCCAAGTTGTATCATAAATCACCAAGCTGCTCAGGGCTCCCCTTTGCCACTGCTCGGCTGCCGCGATTTCACAACAGGCCCGCAGCTGTGTGGGCCAGCCTGCCCCACCCCGTCCCTCCATCTTCCCCCCCCGCATGGCTTCCCTGCTCGCCCTGCAGCCAGGTGGCAGGTCCCCGTGAGCTGCCCACTTTCCGTCCTTGCGAGAGGGCAGGGCGAGTCACAGCAGCGTCCTTCACAGGGGACCCCTCCTCGCCCAGGGCCCACCCTGGCGCACTGCTGCTCTCAGGCCTACAGAGCTGCTCCTGGGTCCTGGGCGTGCGTGGGGGTCGCTTTCCCCAGACTTGGAAACTTCCGGCCCCTCACCTTGAAAGGTCAGCTTTACAGAAACTGTGCCGTAGGTGGCTGGCGTGTCCCAGGGCTCCCCCCTCGTGGGTGGTGCTGCTTACCTGGGATGAGCCCTCTTCCCAGTGGTGAGGTGTTTCTGGCTCTGACCGTTGTCCAGATGTGTAAGGTCCACTGGGAGCTGTTGTCCTTGTCACCCAGCTTCTCTGGCTCTACTTCCAGTGCACCCGCAGCAGGCTGTTACACTGTCGTGAAAACGGCACATTAAACCCAGGGTACGACGCCCGTGTCTGTCTCCTTGCCAGCTGCATTAGAGAGCAGAGATCAAGTGAGTGGGGGTGTGATTACAGTAATTAGACCTGGAAACCACTTCGTAGGGGGCCTTCCCCAGGCTTCTCTAAGTTGGTGTTTTTATTTCAGAACTGGGGTCTGTGGGGGAGCAGGAGGAGCAGCCGGAGGGGACAGGGTTCCTGTGGCCACGTCCCCGAGCTTATGAGGGCCCCACATTGCACACAGGCCAGGGGAGCAGACCAGCCTCTCCATCCCTGTGCTCATTTTTGAGGGCACATGTTCGTTGTCAGATAAAAAAGACACGATGACTTGTCCAGTGTAGAGGTCGTGGACAGTGACTGTAAGCTGCCTGTGGGAGCAACCTAGAAGGAGCACTGTGTCACCTGCTGCCTGAGGGACATGAGCTAGAAGGAGCACTGTGTCACCTGGGCTGCCTGATGGAGCCCCGCCTCGCTGCACCTGTGGCTGGGGCCACTCTGGATGTGTCTCCTGCGCTCTGCCCCCACCCCCAGCTTCCCAGTTAGGGAGTGGGAAGCCTCAAGGGCCCGTGCAGGGCTGCAAGGGGCTTCGCGCCTGTGTGTAGTCACCAGGCAAGTTTCATTGAGCTCCTTCTAGGACAGCACCTTGGAGTTACACAGACCCTGGGGCAATCCCAGACAGCCACTTCCTAGTGTGGCCTCCAGCAAGTGCAGCCCGTGGGAGGCCCACAGAACTGGAGAGCTGTGACCACCTGAGGGTTATTTTGAGACTTTAAGTGACCGGCTCACTGCTGGGAGGTGCTGACTTGGGTTCTGAAGCACATGATGGAGCCTGAGGTCCAACTGGGCCACCTGAGGGTGTTCAGGAAGGAGCAGGCTGCACCCTGCTGTGAAGGGTGGGGGGGGGCTTTCTGAGGAGCTGGGCCTGGGGCCATGCGTCCTGCTGGCCCCTGTGCAGAGGTTGCTGGGTTTTCAGTGGGACCCTGTGGTGTGTGCCATTGGGCTGGGTGGAAGAGGGCTAGAAAGTTCTGCAGAAGTTGGGACCTCCCAACCTACGGGAGAGAGACCTGCACAAGCTGTCCCGGTCCTGAAAGCTGGCTACAGTGAGCCGAGGCAGTCGGGCTGGGCGCAGCCCTTGCTCTGCTCGCACTGCAGCCCTGGGGCCTGCTCTGCCTAGGGCCGGGTGGCTGCACTCCCACGGGGGCTCTGAAGCCCTGAAGCCAACCTAAAGGTCCCCGGGCTCCTTCTGCTCTTCTTTCTCTTTAACGTCGCAGGCCTCACTGTACCAAGTACCACTCACTGTACCAAGTACCACGTCACTGTACCAAGTACCACGTCACTGTACCAAGTACCACTCACTGTACCAAGTACCACGTCACTGTACCAAGTACCACCTCACTGTACCAAGTACCACCTCACTGTACCAAGTACCACGTCACTGTACCAAGTACCACCTCACTGTACCAAGTACCACGTCACTGTACCAAGTACCACGTCACTGTACCAAGTACCACGTCACTGTACCAACTACCACCTCACTGTACCAAGTACCACCTCACTGTACCAAGTACCCTGCATGCTTCCCCAGTCTGTGGGGCCGTCAGGTGCTGTGTGACCTTACACCCAGGTGCAGTGCTGCGCAGTCTTCAAGTTCTTTCCAGGGGTTTTCCCCCTTTCCTTTCCTCACCTCTGGATTTCATTATACCTTTAAAGGACTCTTAAAGGCGTTAAGGACATCATGGCTCAAATTAGGTAGCAAGAAAGGTTTTGTTATGGGAGGATTCTGTTTATTTTAAAGTCATATTTTTGGTAGATTTCGGTTATGAAGGTTAAGTAAACCCTGTCATCAGAGGGAAACAGCACATTTGATTATTCTGTAAAATAACTTTAGCTTAGTAATCTTTCAGGTTATTTTAAAAATACAATATTTTCTTGAGTACCCATCATTATGTGTTGCCCTAAAGCAGGGTCAGCAACCTTTTCCTGTGAAGGGCTAGATAGCAAACATCCGGGTTTCCTAGACCACTCCCCATCCCGGACAGTTGCACTGTCATGAAAAGTAGCACTATCACACAGCTCAATGTTCTGCAATAAAATCTTATTTGGAAAAATAGATTTGGGGCCAGATTTGGGTTTCTGAGGTAGCCTGCTGACTCTTGCCCTCCAGGAAATGGGTTTTGTTGGAATGTGAAGGTAAATAGAAATTAAATTAGATAAATCACAAAATCTTCAGATGATTAACTCCACAATAGGCTTTTTGAAACCTCCCATGGTGGTCCACCCTTATCCATCCTATGGTCAACCGTGGTCCAAAAATATCATATGGAAAATTCCAGAAACAAATAATTCATAATTTTAAAATTGCGTGCCATTCTATATAGATTGAAGAAACAGCTCACTTTCTCCCTCCCAGGATGTGAATCATTCCTTCGTCCAGTGTATCCACATTTTATACACTACCCACCCGTTGGTCACTGAATAGCCACAGTCTTTACATTCAGATCACTCTCGTCTTAAAATGGCCTAAAGCACAAGGGTAGTGGTGCTGGTACTTGTGTCACAGTGTACTGTTGTCATTGTTCTATTTTATATTGCTGCTAATGTCTTACTGTGCCTAATTCATAAATTTAGGTCTGGCGGAGGTGAGTATGGAAAGGCGGAAACGGTATCGCTAGAGTTCGGTACCATCCTCAGTTGCAGGCAACCACTGGGGGTCAGAACCAGTTCACCACAGATAAGTGGGGGTAGCTGAATTGTTTGAATTAAATTTCATGTTTGATAATGAATTTGTAAATAAACCCTAACTATCATTACAGCTCTTCTGTTTTTAAATCTTTGGTCTAAGGTTCAAATTGAGCCCGTCTTCATGAAGCAGCCATTTCTGGAGTGTCTCCTTCCCGCCAGGCTCTGGGTAGGCTGTTGGAAATTTGTGAGTCACTCAGACAGGAGGCTTTCCACTGGGCAGTGAGTTGGACTTGGTGCTCGTTATTGCCAGATGGGGACTCCTGCCTTAGACCCCCTGCACATGGGGCTCCAGGTGCCAAGGACGCTGCACTGCAAAGGACCTGGGTCCCGCTCCTCTCTTATTGTGCATGGGTGTTTGCTATATTTTCGCCTCTTTATTTGTGTGCCATTAGAGAAAGTCTGCTAGACAAATTTACAAATGGTGAAAATAGCTTAATGACTTAGTTGTCAAAATTCCCAGTCCTGATGAGTCAAGAGATTGTGTTTTCCTGCCCTTTATAGTTTTTACTCAGTCACTTAAGTTCAGTCTTTGCATTTCTCTGTGTCCTGCCAATCAAATTATAAACCAGCCCTACCAGATTGCAGAGGGCTGTGTTCCAACAGAGGTGAAAACACTGGTAAGAGATTGACCCTGCAGTCTGGCATCCCTGGGTGTGCTCATGGGCCGAGCTTCTGGCCGCTGCAGACTGGGCGGGTCTGCGATCTGTTACTATTCACAACTTCTGATAACAGATGTCTGCATTTTTCCCACATCAACAACCAGTTTTCAACTCTTGAGACACCAAGTGGGTGACTGAGTGATACTACTCAGAATCAGTGCAGAGCCCGCCCACCCGAGGGCTCAGCCTGTGCACTGTCCCCAGGAACCATGCCAACTGTGTGTCCGGCCTCCTGTACTTCTGACCCATGGATGATACAGCTGAGCCTTCTTGGGCTCATGGATTTCCAAAGTGGCTCACAGACCCAGTGTCCAGTGTCCAGTCTATTCTAAAGGATACGACCTGCATCAGCCTACAGGAGGAGCTGTGTAGGGTGAGACACAGGAGCGGGCATGGCGCTTCTGGGCCCTCTCCAGGTGTACCCCCTCCTAGTGCACCCCCTCCTAGTGCCCCACTGTTCCCCAACCCAGAAGTTCCAAACCCCCAAACTTAGGTTTTTGGGAGGGTACATTATGGCGTCATTGTCAGTTTAACCATCGGCCATGGATGGTTGTCTCAGATTTACCCCCAGAGTTTGGGAGTGAGGTTGCTGAAAATCCCATCTCTCTAACCACCAGCTCTTAACTGGAAGGTTCCGTGGGCTCCACCAAGAACCCCTCATGGGCCTGAACTCAGTGTGATTGAAAGGGCTCCTTGTGACCACCAGGATGCAGAGCCCAGGGAGCTCAGCACTCTGTGCCGGGAACCGGGGTGAAGAGCAGGGAGCCGTTCCTCACTGTACCCTCCCGCTCCAGGGGCCTGGGCAAAGGGAGCCGGGCAGCTTGTGCAGGGAAGGCCCTGAAGTCCAGGCGGGTGTGGGCGCTGTGGCCTGAGCGCAGGTCCTGCTGAGCACTGTGGAGGGACCTATTGAACAGGTGTTGTGGGTCCGGCTGTGGGGACCTTAGGAGCCAGGAGGAAATTCCGATGTGATGGAGTGTGGGAGAGAGAAGGGTGTTCCCTAAGTGGGCAGTGATGTGAGACGGTCAGCACACACCGGCGGAGTGTGTGGAGAGGAGTAGAGGGAGATGATGACAGGGTTCTGGGCAAGAGATGAGGAGGCCCAGTCCAGAAAGAGGGTTCCTTTCTTTCTACTCTTCCCATGACAGAAAGTGTGGTTCTTTGAGGTTACTTGTGGGGAGAGGAAGTACTTTGGGTTAAGATGAGGCACGAAACATTTCCAAAGATGGACAGGGTCAGCGTGGGGAAGGGTAAGTTCAGAGGCCCCGCCCCCAGCATGGTTGGGCGGCAGCCACGCAGGGCTTGCGGGCCCTGTTCTGCGGGTGCCAGGGCTGTGCAGAGCGCAGGTGCGTGGAGTCAGGAATCCACCGACACGGAGCTCGCTGCACGGGATGCTTCCCGTGTGGCCCTTGCTGCAGTGGCACCCAGGGTCGGAGAGTCTCTCTCTCATTGCTAAGCAGTCCACTGGCTTAATAGGTCAAGTTTCCTGGTGACAATTGCCAAATTAAAAATAAAAAAAACAGTAAAATATTGCCAAAGAGTGCTGCAAATATAACACCATTTTCCTGGGTGGACTGTGAGCTTCTTCCTGAAACAGGACGCTGAGCGGGGGCCACCTGCTGCCCTCTCACTATTCTGAAGTCCTGTCCTAGCACTACAGCGATTCATGTGACTAACAGACGTCTGTGGGTTTATCACCAGCTTGGCCTAAACGTCTGTGAGATGCCTGCCACGGACATTATCTGTTTTTTTTTTTTTTTTTTTAAACAAGACATTTCAAAAATTGTTTAGACTTTTACCTTTTCTTTTGTGGTGTGGGAGTTGAAGCCGGGGCCTTGCTAGGCAAGCCTCAGCTGCTGGCCTCATCCCCAGATAGTTTTCATTAATTAATTTATTTTGATGTAGGGTTGAGTCTGGGGCCTGGTACCCACCCAGCACGCACTCTACCCTCGAGCTACACCCATAGCCCCAGCTTTTATGTTTGGTTGCTTAATTTGATACAAAAGCCAAAATAAATCTGATGGAGTACTTCCTAAGAGGGAGGTGACTGCAGAGGGCCCCGCCGGAGCAGTGTCCTTGTTCGTGTCCACTGTTCATTCACGTGGGTGGCAGTCTTGTCTTTGTGTGAGGGTAGGTGGCTGGTGGCGTTTCCCGCCCACATGGCTCCTCACAGGTCATGGCTCGGGGAAGGTTGGCCAATCTGCTGCTGAACTTGAATAGGGAACCCAACCCTGGGCCTTACAGGGTGGAGGGCCACTGGTCGTGGGTGACTGGATGGTGATTGGCTGGACGGCCGTCCTTGGCAGAAGCCCTGGGCGCCTACTGCCTGCCCTTCTCATGCTCTGGACTGTGTGTACCGAGAGCCTCCTGGAGCTGGTGGGTTGGGCCCGGGCTGGAGTTCGATTCTCTCCTTGCACAGTCTTGCCAGGGATCATTGACGCTTCACTGTTCAATACGGAGACCACCAGCCACCCGTGGCTGTCTACAGGTAACGAGCCAGTGTAGTGAGGTGGAGCTGTCCAGGTGAAGAGTCCCTCCACTGCAGCAGCCGCAGAGCAAGGGCACACTGACCCAGGTGGCTCGGGGGCACTGCGTGGAACAGCATCGCAGGATGCGGCTGGACGATAGCACATGGCACACGGCATATGGCACACAGCATGCAGCACACAGCACACAGCACACAGCACACGGTACACGGCACAGTCTGTCTGGGCCAGTTCGCCAGCTCCTGTTGTACCCAGCAGCCATTCTGCTTCCAGATTCACAACCAAAGCATTTGCGCCTGATGTGTCCACATCCTCTTCCTTATGGTCAGAGACCCTGTAGCGTTAGAAATGAGCTCCCACCTTATACTCCTGCTTTACACATATCTGGGGTTCGCCTTAGGCAGCCTGTGTGGGGTGGCATGCCATGGGGACCACGTATGACTGACCCTGTCCACCTGCGCCAGTCCCATAGGTGTGCATGCGATCGTCGGGTTGCCCAGAACTTCGGAAGGACTGCAGCCTGGGCTTGTACCTGCGTGTCACATTCCTGCCAAGGCCACCGCTGGAGAGAGCCTGGCCTCACTGCAGCCCCTCTCTCCCCATTGCTAGTTGGTTGCTCTTGGGGTTTTTGCTCTAGTGAGCTAAGGCGTTTCTTTCTGTAACTTCTACACGTTGATCTCAGCTGGTTCCACAGGGAAAAAAATTCCTTCCTCGACACACACAGCCGTGCCCAAGTTTGACGACTGCTTTCCTGTCACCCCTGGGTCTTTCCTCCTACCTGCTAAACAGACCTGGTTCCGTCAACCGCTCCTGTGTGACATGTTTTGTCAGCTGCTCACCACTCTTCTGCCAACTGACACCAGGGACAGCTGCAATCCCTGATGGAAAGGCTCACCTTTCTTGTGAACGCAGGTCGCGCTCCGTACCTCTGGGAAATCAGTCTTTCTTGAGCTGGGGGAAAAAGGCTGCTCATATCTACACGTAGAAAATACATGAACTGACAAAACGAAGTTTCCTTTGGCAAAAAGTAGCATAGTTGTCTAATAATGTTAATTTTAAACTCAGAAAATATTATTTAATCTTAATAAAAACAAGTCTGCTCTTTACAGTCTGTATTGTGTAGAGGGGTGTTTTGTTTTCATTTTGCCATGCTAGGAACTGAACCCAGGGGTGCTTGGCCGTGGAGCTACATCCCCGGCAATTTTCATTTTCATTTTGAGATGGGGTTTCACTAAATTGCCTAGTCCGTCTTGAACTTCTTGTCCTCCTGTCTCAGCCTCCTGTGTCGCTGGGATCACAGATGTGCACCACTAGAGTTTGGATGGAGTGAACAAAAAGTGGTGTTCCTGACCTCCCCTCCCCCCTTCCCTCTGTGTGATCCTCCCTTCTTCCCTCCCTCCCTCCCTTCCTGTGTCCTCAGCCAGGGATGAGCCAGAAGGTCGGTTTCCCCTATGGAGAGAGGCCTAGGAATGGATTTAACAAGCATGGTCCTGGGGTCGTGGGGGCTCCCTCAGTGGCCTGGAGAGCTCAGTCCCTGTGCGACCTCAGTCTTTCTGCCCTCACTTTTGAGTTTCATGGGGATGGCGTAAGCCTTGAGGGCACCGTGTCAGAACACGCAGGCGAGGGTCCTGCAGGCCCCTCCTCTACTGGATCTCGGTATTTTGCTGAAAGAGCGTTATGGCGCTCATCTACAAACCTCCTGGCTTCTCCTGCCCACATTTATGTGCCTTCCTCTGTGGCTGTCCAGTGTTTAGAGCTTGTACTTACTGAGAAAGGGCCTGGCCCCTTCCCATCACGGATGGCCCTGTCATCTCCCCGCCGTGACAGTGATGGGCTAGAGGTCATTCAGTCCTCACGGTGGCTTGAGGAGCTGCGTGGTGTAACTAGTCTGTTTTACAGAAAAGGAGGTTGAGTCACAAGAGGTGGAATGATCTACTCAATGTCGTGCCCTTTGGGGGCGGGACGTCACATGGGCTTGGGCAAGCATTTTTTCCCCCTTTAATTTATAGAATGAATGGAGTAAGAGCCCATTGAAGAATATGAAAAATAGCCTGGGCAGCTCCGAGTGACCCAGGTTGGGCCAGCGACCCCTCTGGTGCAGGCAGGGGTTACGCAAGGGATTAGATCTTGGTCTCCTTGGGGCCAGTTCAATGGACAGGCCACTGGAGTTGCTGGAGGGACCGAGGTGCTCATGTAAATGACTCACTGGAATAGTTAGACGTGAAGTGTTTTAATAAGTGATGATCAGACATTACGTGTCTGATTTTACTTCAAAGAAACCTTTATTCAGAAACAGTGGCTTCCTTGGAACATCTATGAGAAGATCAGTTGTTCCCGCAAGGAAATGTCTTAAGTTGCAGATTTATTTCCTCGTGCCTTGGTAGAGGAAAATGGTTTTGGGGGAAATGTGTCAAGGAATGTTTACTTTTAGTGTGAAATATGTTATGATTGATGGCAGCTTTTAGACGACTTATGGGAAGGTGTATCTAATTGCATTTCACAAGGCATCTGATCCCTTGAGAAATATTGTCCCTTCAGGGTTCTTTTCCTCCTCATCTCAGCTGCGGTGTCTGAGTGGAGCCCCACGGCACTGAAGACGAACATTCAGCCCCAGTGGGAGCAGGACTCGTCCAGGTGGCTCACCTCCGTGGTGGTGTGGATGGGGGTCTGCGCGTCCGCAGGCCCCTGGCTTGGAGGACCCCACGCCTTAAGAGTGAGGCTGCTGGGGTGGGGGGCCGTGTGGGGAGCTCCCCGGGAGGGCACCGTGGGACCCAGCGCTCAGTGTGGGTGGAAGGCAGAGCGGAGCGTTTACATGCATCCAGACAGAGGCGATCCCTACAGTGAATAGGGAGAGCCACCAGGAATCTAGATGTCCTGCTTCTGAAGCCAGGACCCTGGCTTCTTTGGGCTGGACAAGGGTTTATAAAATTTAGAAAATCATAATTAAAAGAAAATGATAGAAGATGATCCAGTGGAAGGAAGCTGTGCTTGGTGACCGTGGTGTGGGCGTTCACGGCGTTCACGTGACTCTTGGCTACAGGACCTGTGTTCTGGTGGCAAAGGGGGAATACCAGGGGGCAGGCAGTTCTGTTCTGACTGATTTTTCCTGTTTCGAAGTTTAAAATAGCGTGGCTTTCTAACGTCTTGTTTATAGAAGTAAGCAGCGGTGTACCTGGGCCGCTGGCGCCCGTTGCTGTGTGTCGTGGGCTCAGTGTGTGCCCTGCCTGAGCCCTGCAGGCCCTCCCAGCCTCCTCCCAGCAGCTGCAGGTGACAGGCAGGAGGAGCAGGATGCTGGCCTGGCCTTCCTGTGGTGGACTCCAGCCGGGGGAGCAGCTGCACTGTGGGCTTGTCCTCCTCAGGCGCACCCCGCCAGGGCTCGCCCACTCCCCACTCAGGAGCCGCGCAGCTCTGCCTGGAGGGGCTGCCCCATTCCTTCTCGGGGATCCAGTGGTTCTCTCTGTTTAAAGCCTGTCTGCTTCGTGACTTATGGACCCACATCGCAAGCGGCACACCCACCTTCTTCAGTGGCTTCCACTGGGTCAGAGAGTCACAGAGCTCACCGGGGCTTCTCCGGGGCGGGCCACGGGGACCACACCTGAGTGTCGTATTTCAGTGTTCAGTGGCTTCGCCGTCTCACAGTGCCTTAGTCTGTTTTTGAGGGAGGTGAACATGCTTCCCTGTCAGGAATCCTTCCCCCCAGATCCCAGAGCAGTGGAGCTGTGGTTCTCGGCAGCCCTCCTGTCCACTATGCAGAGGGCGGGAACGGGCCCCGAGAGAACAGTCCAGATGTCCTCCTCCAGGCCCTGCACAGCACGAGTCCCAGGGCTGGCTTGAGGTGCCCATGAGGAGCACCCAGAGAGGCTCAGTTCCTGGGGTGCTGCAGGAACATGGTCTTTTAAACTGACAGTTGTGGGTTCAGATTCCTACCAAGTGTCATTGGGAAAACTTGAGCTGAATCTCTCAAGTCTTAGAAGAACATGACTCATTTACAGCATGAGGGTAAGGGCTCCTCACTCACAGGCTTAAACGCGTCAAGGTGATGCCTCTCCCTTCCTTTTTGCCAGGCATGGTGGTGCACGCAAGTAAATCCAGCCACTCAGGAGGCTGAGGCAGGAGGATCGCAAGTTCAAGGCCAGCCTCAGCAACTTACTGAGGCTCTAAGCAACTTAGTGAGACCTGTCTCAAAATTAAAAAAAAAAAAAAAAAAAAAAAAATATATATATATATATATATATATATATATATATAAAGGCTGCAGATGTGGCTTAAAGGATAAGCACCCCTGGTTCAATCCCTGGTACCCCAAAACAGAAACAAAACCCAACTCCCTTTCTTCTCCCTCCCAGGTGATTTGAAGAAGGTGCTTGGTGGGCTGGAGGGTGGAGAGAAGGCATCTCTTCATATTTATGTGAGAGGCCCAGATTGCAGGGCCAATCTTTGTGGTCACCCAAAGGCTCCAACCCCTTGGTTCTGTGATGCAGTGTGGCCAGCAAGGCTGCAAGGCTGCTGTGACAGGTGTCTGGTGCCTCTGCTCACTGAGCAGCCCGGACTTCCCACCTGGTTCTGCCAGCAGCTGGCTGTGATCCTGCCCAGGCAAGGATGCTACCCCTACAGTCTTCAGATCTGCACGTGCCATTCCCCCGCCAAGATGCTTTCCCTTCCTGAATGGCTTTGGAAAAGTTAGAATCAGCCTTCCCACTGCAGACCCTCAGCGGCCAGCCGTGGTCCCTTGGTCTATGGAGGCCAACAGAGGACCCAGGTGGCCCACTTCCTATGGCTGGTGGTTGTGTGAGTAGGTGAGGCAAGTTTCTGGCTGCAGATCAGCAACTTTTGGAAAAAATGTCAGAGATATTGGAGCCAGATATCAAACTAGCCTTTGAGCATGCAGAAAATAACGCGGGCTGAAGCGTGGTGAGTGGAAAAGAAAGCTCTCTTGAGCTTCTGAGATTGAGCAGTGAACTCTGAACCTGGAGGCAGGATCGGGTGGGCCCTATTCCGTTGGGTTCTTTCTGTGGCTGTGAGGGACAAGTAGGTCAGAGGGCCTGGAGGAAACAGCACGTCTGACTGCAGTTGGTCCCTTGCTCTGTTAGGGGAATGAAGTCGACTGTTGGCACCAAGACTGCCACTGTAGACGTCATCCGGCGACCCGAGCTTACGGTGTCTACACGTCCTTCTGCTGGGAGGCTTTTGCCCACCATCCTCTCCTCTAGGTGCTGTGTTGCAAGCGTGGGGAGCCGAGGGTGTCAGGTGCGGGGAGGGAGGTGATTTGCTTCCAATCCTGCAGGTCTCAGCAGTGGAGCGGGTCCAAGTGTATCTGCAGGAGTGGTCTGACCTGCCGGGTCCCCTGGCCCACCCGTGTGGCATCTGCCTGCCTGTGGCTGTTCCTCTGCCTTCTCTCCCTTGGTCTCCGGTGCATCCTCTCCTCTAGCACCTGCTGCGGTGCCCTGCCTGGCGTTTGGGGGAGAAGGAGAGAAAGTCTGCGAGGTGAAGCTTGTGTCCAGGCCTGGCGCTCCCTGGGCCCAGTCTTCAGATCTGTACGCGCTTGTCCTTCCTGGATGTCTTTGGAAAAGTTAGAAGCAGGTTTCCCAGGGATCAAATGGGACATTCAGTGTAATGCTGGATTTTGATTCTTCTCCTTCTTATACTAAAATGGCTGCACCCTCTTTCCCTGACTGTGCTTGGTGACAGTGGCCCCAAAATCCTAACTTCAGAGTTAGGTTTGGGAATTTTTTATTTTTTTTAATTCAAATGTTGAAATTCCTTTAAAAATGTATAATTTGGAGAATTAAAAATCACAAGAGGATTTAATTTCTCTAATAGGACCACCAACATGATCAGGCAGAGTTGGGCTCAGTGGTGCACCCTATAACCCCAGCTGCTCAGGAGGCTGAGGCAGGAGGATCACAAGTTCAAGGTCAGCTGGGCAACTTAAGTGAGACCCAGTCTCAAAATAAAATGAAAAGAACAGAGGTGGTAGTGCCCCTGGGTTAATTCCCCGTACCACAAGACTAAGCCCGAAACCAAAGAACCAACAACCCGAGCCAAGCCAGGGAAACGGGTGTGGGCCTTTGTCCGTCAGGTGACTCAAAAATCAATAGCTGACGTGCTCATTTTAGTATAGATTTATGATGTATTTCTAGCTTTACGCTTTTCTTGCATTTTGTCTCATAGTCTGTTTCCATAGAGTATTTAGTTTATTTCACAAGAACTGATGCGTTCAATGTAAACTTATTTTAATGTTTATGATGGCTTGTCTTTGTTTTTCTGACATTGTGTCTCAGCTCTGATTTCATAATGTCACTTAGGAATGTGGCTGCTAAATTTAACACCCTGGCCATGGGATAATACCCCCCACCAAAAAAAAAAAAAAAAAAAAAAAATTCTGTAGCTTTTCTAATTGTAAAGTTTCTAGGAACATGTTGGAGCACATAGTAAGGGCTGTCAACTTTTTAGAAACTGCTCATACATGGCGCATACCTAAATCCTAGAAGCTTGGGAGTGTGAGGCAGGAGGATCAGAGTTCAAAGCCAACCTCCACAACTTAGCAAGACCCTGTCTCTAAATAAAATATAAGAAAGGCCTGGGGATGTGGCTCAGTGGTCGAGCACCCCAGGTTCAGTCCTCAGTACCAAAAAAACAACAACAACAAAATCCCTGCTCTTGAAAGACGCGGTCCCATGCGTCGCGGTGACATGACACAGGTGCTCCCGTTTGTCTGCTGGTGAAATTGTGTTCTTCTGCAAGTGTCAGTATTTCTGGGACTCAATTTCCTCATTCTCAAAATGATGAAGTTTAGCTGATGACGGCAGAGATCAGCGCTGAATTCACTGAACTGCCCTCTTAATCTCCTGGGTCCTGCGGTTCAGTGACATAACTGGGGTCAGCCTGAGGGTTTCAAGGCAGGATTAATGAGAGCTCACCCCCAGCTGTCGGCCAGGAGATTAGTCACCAGTGCTGCCCTGTCACTGGAACCTGGGAGGACTTAGTGATGATCAGTGGATTCCGCCCTGTCCCTGGTCCCCGCCGCCCACCTCTCCCTCCTCACCGCTGTTGTGCCCAGCGTCTGAGCAAGCCTCAGGGCCTCGTGGGGCCTGTGGAGGGCTGAGGCAGGGGCCACAGGACAGTGCCGCTGCCTCCCCTCCTGGTCAGCGATTCCCAGAGCCCATCTGGCTCCCGCCCGCTGGAATCAGGCAGCGAAGGATTTGCACGTAGTTTTCTTTTTTCTCATTTTCAAGTAATTCTCCTCTTCTTACCTTCCGGAGTCCTCCTCCTTTCTTCTGATTAAGCTGTAGATTTACTCTGGGAGAACGGACTGTAATTAATCTTTCTCTGCCTTGATTTTTTTTTTTTTTCAACTGAAAAATCGTGAGATTAGCCAATAGTAGCCTTTTCACCATGACCTTGGCAGGAAAAACGAGATAACTGATACCATGAAGTGCTTTGAACTGGGAGCAGGAGGGTACTTCAATTACAGGAAGACTTTTCTGTCTTTATTTTTATGTGACATTTAAAATGTTAGCATTGAATACACATCAGGGAAGGAAACCTCCTTCTGAATGACATTGCTAGAATGATGGATGACCTCCAAAATGTTAGAGTTGCATGCAGAAATTAATGAAACGGGCTTAAAAATCTGTTAAGACCAGGTCAGATATCATTTCTTTTCCAACAGTACATGCAGAAATGGGAGAATTCAATGGTAGGTGACGACGATAATAGAAAGAACATATGCTTTCAGATCTTGTGGATCTATTTTGTACTTACCCTTATTATATAATTCAAGAGGAAAGGGGTAACATGATTCATGAGTGTTTTGTTGTGTAGTAAGTTTAGTGACTTCTAGAGCTCTCAGTCTAATACAATAGCCTCTAGCCACAATAACATAGTGATTGTTAATAAATTAATAAAAATGTTAATAAAACATAGATAAAATTAAATTAAAAATTCAGTTACCTAGTCACACTAGCCCCTCAAAATGTTCATGAGTAGCCACCTGTGGCTAGTTGCTTCTGTCTCAGGATGTGCAAACACAGAACGTTCCAGAAGGCTCCATGAGAGATGGCTGTTGTAGAGGGGATGAGAAGAGGCCAGAGGACATGGCTACCCTTCTCTTCCCTTGGTTGCTCTTTAGAATTTAAGTGGACTCTTGTTTTACATTATCGTGTTTCCAGTGTGTGTTTGAAATCACTGAGGCACGGGGTGGGGATGGAGCTCCAGGAGATACTTTTTCCCTCTACCGAGAACGAACATGCCTTTAATTTGATAATCTTTAGAAGGTCCCGGAACCATTTCTGTGCTTTCAGTTCTCACTTTTTTCATTAAAAAAAAAAAAAAAAAAAAAAAAAAATCCCTTACTTTACAGGCACCATGTTAGGAGACCAACCTAGGAGCCAGTTAATCATGCCAACTTGATTGTTGTGTGGCATTTCATGAGTGTGAACTGAAGTGTCCCCTCTAACAAGGGAATCCTCTTTTTTATTCCAATGCGCTTGTTAACACCCCCCAGGGCTCCACCTCAGTGCACACCCAGAGCCTGCCCGCCTCTCCCTGTTCCCAGGGCTCCGCGCGGCCTGCACGCATCCCTGGATGGCTGCTCCTGCCCTGGCTCCCTGCTTCCGCTGTGCCCTCCTGGGCACTTTCAGTCTGTTCTCAGCACCAGGGAGAGCCAGCCCTCAGTGTCACGCTCCCCTTGCCCAGGTCATGACCTGGCACTCTCTCAAGCCCCGTGGCCTCGTCTTCCGCTTGTCAACACAGGGCCTCTGCATTTGCTGTCCCCTCTGTGGGTCACTCTTATCGGAGGTGCCCACATGGTCCAGTCTTTTCTTCCTATAGACCTTCCCACCATCACTCCACGAGGTCTCACCAGGCCACCCCCGACGGCCTGCTCCCAGGCCCACAGCTGGAGCCCTCTTCCCTTCAACACCGTCTTGTCTTTGTCCTCCTCCTTCTCCTCCCCCCTCCCCCTCCTCCCCCGTGTCCGACTCCTGTGCGTAAGGTCTGTCTCCCAGTAGAATATGAACGGCCGCGGGCAGGGCTTGGGTCTTTCCCCTCAGAGGTTACCAACAGGTAGGCGCTCAGTTTTTGTTGAATGAATGAAGGAATTGGTTCTTTAATGACAGAGAGGGAAGAGAATGGAATAGTGCATTTAAAATGCAGTTGGAGACGTGTATATGGAAACAAAGAGCGCTAGTCTAACTGAGATGGTCTTAGCAAGAGAGAAACGCAAGGCGCATCCCCTGGGACCCCTGCTTCGGCCCACTAGGTCCCTGGGTTCAGGCTCTGTTCCTCTTCCCAGGCTTGCAGGGCCACACTGGGAAGCTGAACCAGGGCCTCGGGGGGACAATTGGCGAGAGGGAACAGCCAGCTTGGGTGTTGGCCTTTCAGGTTTGCCCTGTCCCCTCAAGCTGGTCAGTCCCCTGCCATCGTGCAGCACTCAGAGGAGGCAGGAGGGGGCCTCTGGGTCCTGGGGCTGGGCTGCGTGGCTTGGATTCACTCTGAGGCAGCAGAGCCAAGGGTGGAGGATCCACATAGGCCACCGTGTTGGAGGGACAGTGATGAGTTTGAGAAATAGGTGGAATGTCCCTGCCCCATGCTAGGAAGTAGTTGTGCCAGTCAGGCGCCTGGCCTGTCTGATGCAGAGGGGAATGCCTGGGAGCAGTAAAGGGGGTCGGTCACTTACCCTTAGCTGCTCCCCACCTGGCAGGGGAGAGGAGGCTCGGCTGCGGGGCGCTGCTAGCACGCAGTTTGTGTGAGACCGTCTGCGCCTCACTTGCTCTCTGTGTGACGGCTCCGTGTGGCTTTAACGAGCTGCACCTGAGGCTCCACAGTTTATCTTGAAACTTTGAGCCACTTGGCCAGGTGCTTGGTTCCTCTAACAGGTGAGCAGTGTTCCTGTTTCCCTCAAGCGCTTAGCCCGATCTCACCCACCTGAAGCTTCCAGAGATAAAAACATGCTGTTTAAAAAAATAACACCATGGCTCCCATTAGCTTGCCCTTTCAGCAGGTCCTGGTTTTAAAAGATAGGTGGCCTTGTCACTAAAATCCATGGTCAATAAAGTAAATTATGATGATTTCTATATATTGTACAAGTTTTCCCCCTCGGTACCTTGATCCACTCTCTATAAATTGATTTTTCTGGATTTGACTCGGTTGCCCTATTGACAAGGGCAAAATCAAGATATTTCCCTCAGCCCTCTGAAATCCTTCATTAAAGTAGATTTCACCTGCCCTGCGTCCGTGGCTGATGTGAGGATCCCAGCCCCAGAGCTGCAGAAGGGGAGAGCTGGAGCCGCCTCCTGTAACTAAAGGGCTCATTCTTGGGACCCAGTGGGCAAGGGCAGGAGGTCGGCAGGTGGCACTTGTGCACCTTTGCTCCGTTGGCTTCTCTTTTCTTCATTCTATATCTTGGCAGGGGAGTCGGGAATTAGGTAGTGGATTGCTTTGAAGCAGGTCGAGGTAATCTGCCCACAACAGGTTTTTAGGTACCTTCCTTTAAGGATGTGACCAGTAATGGAAGAGGAAGGATGTGTCAGTCAGCGAGAGGCAGCAGGCGAAGCAGGCAGAACTGAAGCTAATCATCAGCTTCACAGATCGGGCACCTGTGGCTTCCTAGATCCTGAGTGTTCTCAGTGGACACAGGAAGAATGGCAAGGCTGCGTTCACTCGCTCAGCAGGTACAGGGCACCACCCTTGTGCTGGGCACTGCACTGGGCCCTGAGAAACAGAGCTCTGAACAGGACAGAGGTGGGACTCCCCGGCACCTTGCAGTCTGATGGGGTTGGTGGGTATTAAGAGTAGGATCCCACGAATAATTGAAATGACCAAATGTGTTTGTGAGGAAGAGTGTGAGAGTGTGACAGGGAGAGCGGAGGCACTGGACTTGAAATCCTAGGTGGGACCTGAAGGCGGACTCGGGGGCTGGGTCCAGCTGGTGGGGAAAGGACAGCTTTGGATGGGATGCTTTGGAAGCACCAGCTGGGCAGGAGCCCTCGCCATGGAGGCCTACCCTCACTTGCATCCAGTGCGGCCGGGGTGTGGTGTGGCTCGGGGCGGAGGCAGGGCCCAGTGTGCCAGCAGAGAAGGCACCTGATTCCATGTGGGTCTCTTGAAAGGTCAGGTTTAGGTCTTTCATAGGCAATTGACTTGAGGGACCGAGGGCATCTGTGGGAGGCTCCTTGGACTGGACCAGCAGGTGACGAGGGTGCACATGAGACGTGTGTAGGTGGGCAGGCTGCGCCGCACTTGGAGGTCTCCAGACAGGGGTGGAGGTGACAGTGCCTGGATCTGGACTAGAGAAACTTTGGATGGCTGTGTTTGTCACTGAGCAGGGGCTCTTGGAGGAGGGACGGGTTCTGGAAGAAAGACCACGAGTTTAGTCGTTGATGTGCAGAGCTTACAGGTTGGAGAGATGTGCAGGCCAGTTAGTTAGATCTGATGTTCCAAGAGAGGTCTGGGCTGTGTGGACAGGGGAGTCGTGGCGACTGGTGGAGGTCGTGGGAGTGGAGATAGCTGGGAGTGGACATGCAACCAGAGATGACCGAGGGGTGCACACCTGTGGGAAAGACAGTGTCAAGCATGAAGGGCTGTGTCCACCGCTCCAGAGAAACCTAGCTAGAAGATGGTAAAAGGCATTCAGTGCATTTAGCAGCCAAGATGAGGGGACCTCAGCAAAGGAAATGGAGCTGTGGGACAGAAGCCAGGTCTGAGCCTCATGCGTGAGTCTGACCTGAGAAAATAAAGATCCTGAGCTGAACCCTTTCGTTGGGAAGTTGTGCTCCAAGGGACAGGGGCTTGGAGGGTCAGCAAGAGTTGTGTAGGCTCCAAGGATCGAGTCTAGATGTACTCGTCTCTCTGTGGAGGAGGAGTGCGTTTGGTTGCTCGGCGTTCCTGCAGTGGCCAGGGCCCAGGTGAGGGCCGGGCTCCCGGCCCCCAGCCCTTCAGTGGACGTGCAGGCAGCTGTGGAGGCTTGGAGTGGACGGCAAGTGGATCCGTTCTGGTAACTTCTGTTTCTCTGAAGTCGGCGGCTAAGTCATCCTCCCAGGTGCACGGGGAGGGGTCAGCTGGCCAGTGGCCTTGTCCTCCGGCTACTCTTGAGCCTGGGAGGAGGTCTGGGATGGGCAGCCAGCTGGGCTCTGCCAGGGCTGCGGCTGTCCGTGGGAAGTGAGAGGGCAGACACGTGGGTGGAGGGTGTGGACCAGGGAGGAGGGGTTCCAGCCGGGGCTTGGTGGGGCGAAGGTAGCTGGTGCTGATGGAGAGGGAGGCTGGGGAGACCTGCAGCCAGGGTCAGGGAGCCGAGGGTGGGAGGAGCCGAGTGAGGAATCCGTTTCCAGGGCCTCTGTGGCTTCTCTAGCCTTAGCACACATAGGGACCCCGGGGGTCTCAGTGAGATGCAGATTCTCATTCACCAGGTCTGGCCGGGGCCTCAGATTCTGCATTTCTAACCAGCTTCTAAGTGATGTCCGCCCCGTGTCCTGTGCATCAGCCTTGGAGGAGAGGGCTGAGAGCTGGTGCCTGAATGGAAGTCCCAGAGGCGGCTGGCTTGTAGCTGAGGAGGGTGCCGGCCTATCAGCCTGAGGCCTGGGTCTGGTACTCAGCCCTGTAGGAAAAACGCACTAAAAAGAACCCTCAAGTTGGCGCAGTTTCAAGCCATATCAAGACCCAGGGTGTGTTGAGTGGACAAGAAGGTCCAAGCCTCTGGGGTGTGTGGCAGGGCCAGCGCTGATTCAGCACCCTGTGTGGGTGACCTGGCGTGATCTTTATTTCACCCTCGGTGGGTAAGTGTGCAGTCCCTTACTTTACAGACCATGGAGGCAGGTGCAGGGAGGCCTCCCCGGTCAGCCGTGCCTGTGAGTGGTAGAGCTGGACTCCAGCCAGGCTGTCCAGCTCCCAAAGCCAGTGCCTGGGTGGCCGAGTGCAGCCTCCATTGTCCCTGGGTGACAGAGTGGGGGGCTAGGGAGGTTTTCAGTCAATCTGAGCATCGTCTGTGAACAAGTTTGGAGTGTGTACAGGTGTGAGAGACGTAGTGCCAGACCCTTTACACACCCCATTTGATCCTTGCTGCTGTCCTGGAGTTCACTTCGAGGTGACACAGGTAGGACTCAGAGAGGTTGGGTAGTTAGTAAAAATCGTGGGGATTTGGCAAGTGCATCTGGATTGGTCTGTGTCCCTGTGTCCAAGGCCTGTGGTTCCTTCACGCCACACCCCCGAGTGGGATGGAGCGTCCCTTCCAGTCTTAGATAGGCTCCGCCCCTCTGGGAGCCCCCTCGCTGACCCCGGCCACTTGCTGGAGACGGTGTGTGCTGGACAGATCCGAGAGGAGCTGGCCTCAGGGTGTGGCTGTTTCTAGCTGGCATGTTGGCCCACACCTCGGACGGGCCTGGTCTTTCTTCCCTGTGGGTCCTGCAGAGCTGTATGCTGTCTGAGGACACTTGTAAGGGCTCCTTGGACATCAGTGTCCTCACAGATGAGCGCACAGTAGGTCATCTCTGGTTCTCGTGTTGGGACACCTGTGTCCCCAACTTGGAGGTGAGGAGATTGGGGCTTGGAGACCTGAAGTGACTTACCTGCCCAGTATCCCTCGGCTCACAGAGGTGGTGGGCAGCAGCACGGCGTGCATTGGTGGTCAGTGAAATCCTGTTGTGCTTCTTCTGTATTCCTGGAACAGTCGTGCCTCTGCTGTTTGTGAATTCATTTCAGACAGATATGGCTGCGATGATGGGGGGTGCTCTAACCTGCCACCCAGGCTCACCCAGGGCTGAGGGGTCTGGCATTGTGGAACCTGGTCCTGTGGGACTGAGCCGGGGGTCCGACTCGTCTTCTCTCATGGCCTCTGATAGCCCTTCGTAGTCACCCCCTGTTTGAAGAAGGCCACTGCTGCTTGCCAGCTCTCAGGGGAGCCTCGTCTGTAAGAACCCCGTCTCCTGGCTCTGCCCTTAGGAGGGTCACGTTTTCAAAGAGCAGGTGTGGCAGATTCCAGGGTTTCCTCTCAGCTGGTATTCTGAAAAGGATCCCATATGTAGTGACATTCAAAGAGCAGATGCTTTGAAGTAGCTGTGGGAAAAATGAGGTGTGCTTCTCCCCTGCTTTGATGATGCTTCCCAAGGTTGCAATAACGATGACGCGACCCGCTCTGAACTGTGGGTAACCGTCCCGTTTCTGCAGGACGGCGAAGTAACCAGGTGAGAAGAAATGGATTTGTACAGGTGTCAGTGCATGGACACCCCCTGTGCTAGGCACTGGCACGGAAAACCGGCCACCGTGGCTTCTCGTCCCCTGGCGCGAGCATCTGATGTTCTAGAGAGCAGGGACCTGGCCGCCTCGGGTCCTTCCAGCAACATTTACCAGGGCCTTGTCACCCTAGAAGCCCCCTGGAGCCAAAGAGGAGGAGGGTCTTGGATCAGGGAGAATCCCAGAGCATAGGACAGGAGCATGGAGGCCTGCGCCAGCGGCTTTTAAGGCCCGCAGAGGTTGTAACTTGTTCAGGGTTGGGTCACTTCGCTGGCTGCTTCACTCGGGCCCAATCCAGACACCCCCTTTCCAGTTTAACACTAGTACAAACACAGAAGCAAGAACAGTGGACATGGCACAGCTGACCCCAGGTGCAGGGCTCTTGGTGAGACTGCACAGAAGCTGAGGGAGTTGGCCCCGCAGCTCTGAAGCTGGCTGCCAGCGTTTCTGTTGGTGTCAGAGGAGGAAACCGAGGCAGAAAAGTTCCGTGGTTTGCGCCGGGTCATGTAGGTCGTGAATGCTGAAGCCTGGGCCAAACCCAGGTAATCAGCCCCGAGGTCTGCCCTCTATCCCTGAGACAGCCCTTTCTGGTTAGTGCTTTAGGCCTTGTGACACGTCTGCTGAGCCCTGGGCTGTGTGCGGGAGCAGGACAGGCGGTGGACGAGGTGCTGTGGCCGGGCTTCAGCCAGACTTTATTTTCAGGACCAGGCAGGGGCTGGATTTGGTCCGTGGGCTGTAGCTTCCGGACCCTCACTGGACGGCAGGGCATATTCTGGGGCACCCCCAGTGTGGCAGTGCGCCCACGGCTGCCCATCCCGTGTGGTGCCTGGGGCCAGGGAGGGCACTGACAAGGCACTTCCCGCGTTCCTCCGGGGTAGTGTCTGTCTTTTGCGGCTGTGTGTTGTTAGGAGGCTCACAGCCAAGACACAGATTTTATTGTCTCCACTTCCAGTGTGACCTTGCACAAGTCCCTCCGTGTCTGTCACTCGTAAATCACTCGGGTGGTAATGAGCCTGGCCGCCTGCCTCTCCCTCACCTGGTGTGTTTGAGTTGGATCGATGGCCTGTCACACGTGGAGCTGGGAGGTTGAAAGTGGGCAGTGTATGAAGTGGCGTTCATCATTTAGTTTGCTTGTAAATTAGAGAACATGCTGGGGTCATGGGACCGTTTGTTGAATGTTTGGCATGCAGGGCCACTTTTCAAGGAAAGGTGCTCCGGGGGTCTGCGCGGAAGGCGTGTGGCAGGGCTCACGGGTGGCCTGCGCAGCCTCGGGCCTCAGGCGGGGAGACGCTGAAGCAGGCACTCTGATAAAGGTGCAAGGAGGGGATTCTGCGGCCAACCCAGACATACATTCTCCATAAGAAAGTTCAGGCTTCTCTGCTAAACTGTGAAGTTGAACATTACAAAGGGCTTTTATAAATGTTTCAAAGTGAATGTTTGAAGTTAAAAGTTGAATGGAGACGTGTCGGGGGAACTGGGCTGCGGCTTGCACTTCAGTAGAAGGGAGAGGCCGTGCGTTGCCTGGTGGGCCTGGGCTGGCGTGCTGAGGCCTTCCTGGGAGAGTGGGCTTTCCCAGGAGGGCAGTGGCGGCTTTGCCGCTGGGGTGAGGGTTCCTTGGCCAAACACACACTCCCTCTGACATCCCAGGTGGTGTTTTTTTTTTTTTTTTTTTGTGACTTTTTAAAACTTTGTAAGAAAATCCTTCTCCTTCAAGGCCAAGCATGAGTGTGGAGCTGAAAGTTTCTCCCCAGGAGATGCCCTAATATCTTTTTGGTTTTGTTTGCTCTTGACAAAAACCATTATTTAAAAATCAAGCCGTTGTAGCTATGTAATTTTACTTTGTGAATCCCAGTCAAGGGGGCTCTTATTTAGGTTCTAGTCCGAGCTGGTGCTGAGAACAGCATCTGGGTGCTGGGTTGGGGTTGAAGCTACAGGTGTCTTTTACTCAGGTGTCCAGCCGAGGAAGCCCCTGCACACTCTTGTCGGAGGCTTCCCAGTTTGCTGGTCTCGGCCTGCAGTCTGCTAGAAGTCAGCCCACTCTGTCAGCTCTCCAGCTGGGAGGTGGCAGGGCCAGAATTTAAGTCCAACACACCCAAGCAGGTGGTCACCCAGGAGCCCTGGGTTGCTGGGTGAAGATTCTCAGTGCCGAGGCTCCAGCGTCCTGGGCAAACGGAACACTCCCTTGCTCTACGCTCTTGCTGGAGAACATTGCCACGTGCTTCCTGGTGGGTGTGGAGGGTCCTGGGAAGGGTGGGCTGACTCTGCAGATCCCTGATTTCACTCCCTCCTTGTTACTCGTTTTCTAACACCGTCCTGTGCCTCTGGGGAACCTAGCTGGCTGCCAGAAGTGGGGACCAGCCGGCACCAGGCCTTTGCGGCTTATCTTCTGTCTTCCAGAGCTGCACTCCCTCAGGATGGGTCTCTTTTCAAGCAAATTACATTGGGAGGTGCCCCGCTCCGCATGCCTCAGCACGCAGTGTGCCTACACCCCTGTAGAGTGTTGACACAGGGGCCTCATCGCGAGCCCCGCTGGGGTCAGGGTGAAGACAGGGACCATCACTGGAGCGTCAGGTGTCTGCCCCTGGTGTGGAACCTGGCCTTAACGCAGAGGGGACGCCACGGAATGCTCTGTCCGCCTCTTTCTTTTAAGCATACTGAGCCCAGTTTGTGCTCTGCCAGGGGTCCCAGAAGTCCCCTGTGGTGGCAGTGCTAAGAGGACAGTGGATCCTGTGACCCTTCCTGCAGGGGGTGGGGAGGGCAGCCTGTGTGTCCCCTGAGCCGCCGCTGCCCTATGCCAGCTCTTCAGTGCGTGTTTTTGGAATTCGATTGTTAGGTCTGTTAGTCAGAGTCACATGGTGACCTTGTAATCACTTAATTACCCGAGTGCGCGTTGTGTGACAATGGGAGAGGTGTCTGCTCCTCTTTCTCCTGCGGTCTGTTCGAGCTCCGATGTGACACTCTTGCCGGGTGCAGAGTTGCTGTGGTGGTGTCTGCTTTTCAACAGGTGTGAATAAAATCCATGTTCCCCAGTGATTCCTGTAGAGGACACAGGCAGCGGAGGGCACCCGCCGCAGGAAGAGAGAGCACGTGGCGGGGGTACTGGCGGCGGCAGCAGAGAGCCAGTCCCTTTGAGGGGGTCCCAGAAGGCGGGAGGAGCCAGAGAGGAGGAACAGGGACTGGCTGAGGGGTGTGTGTGCAGTCACGTGGACAGATGTAAGATGAGACAGACACTGGCTGGGGACCAAGGCAAGCAGGCAGGACGGGCAGTGGGGTGACCCTTTCTTGTGACCCCCAGGGTCCCACATCCCATTGAGTCCTCTCACCTGTCTGCACTCTGAGCTGCAGAGTCCTTGACCCGTCCTCGTTCCCCTGTGTGCAGATCACTGAGGGATCTGGTTCTTGGAGACGTCTGAGAGCCAGAGAGCCACCTCTTGAGCCGCACCCTCCAGGTTGGAATCCCAGCCCTGCCAAGTGACGTTCTCCGTGTGCCTCAGTTTCGCCATCCTCGAATGGGACAGCACATGTTCCCTGATGGGCTCCCACGTGGGCTGAGCCAGGTGACCGACACAACATCCAAACAGCTCAGGGCAGGAAGTAGCTCGCAAGATGATCCTGGATGCTGTGCGATGAATTCCACTTTGGAGGGATGTTCCCAGGGCCTACAGGTTCCTGCCTGGGCTTTTGGCGTTGACCCTCACTGCTGATCTGGGTGAGAGTGGAGCGCGTGGGCTGGAGCGAGGAGTCGCAGCTTCTCGTCCTGGCTCTGCCCGGAGCTCCCTGGGAGGCGGTTTCTCTGGACCTGCTCTCAGCTGCCACCCCAGGATTCAGGGCTTGGCCGGGTGGTATTGGAACCCGTCTGGCAGATGAGTTTTACCATGTGGCTGTTATTGAAATTCCGTCCAGAGATTCTGTGGACTTGGGGTTCTCAGGAGGACCAGGAGGACCAGGTAGGTAGCCCTGGGAGTCTGATGACTGTGCCTCTTTGTGACTGAGGAGGGAGAGTCGCGAGCGTGAGCCTGGGAGAGGAGCTGGGCTTGAAAGAGGGGCACGTCCTGGGGCCACTGAAGGAGGGGACTCCAGGTCCTCTGTGGAGCATGGGCTCCTTGGGAAGACCCCTCCTTCCTGTGAGATGAGTCCTGGTCCCACGACAAATGTCGATGGCAACCTGCTCACTGGACCTGTGCCAAGGGCCTGGGGGTCTCTGCTGCCTGTTCTGTCCCTGTCTGAGCGCCTTTGTCATGTCACTGTCATTGCTCCTCTGACTTGGACGTCCCTTACTGAGCCTGTGTCTCATGCAACCAAACACCCCCAGCCCTTTCTGAAAGGGCCTCTGGCTCCCAGCTGCCCGCGTTCTGCTGCCTACCAAGGGCGGCTCAGTACAGGGGCAGAAGGTTCAGGGCATTTTGTATTTGGGAAGACAATTTCAGAATTTCACTGTTGGGCTGTTGGGGAGGGCAGCCCTGAGCTCTGTGGGTCTCTCCGGTGTGGCGTGCTCTGGGCTGTGCCATCTTCGCCCAGCTCCAGTGACGTGCCAGGGCAGAGCATGCGGAGGCAGGTGTGGTAATGTGTCTACCTGGCCCTGTCATCAAGAACCTCCGCTCTGGGGTCAACAGATGGCCCCAGGTGTGAATCCCGTTCCTGTCCTGATTGTGTGACCTTGAGTGAGTGTCACTGCTGAGTCTCAGCTGGTTGCTCTATGAAATAGGGGCGTTGCTTGAACGTGGCTTTCACGAGACCGCGTGTGTCTGTGTGGTCGGAGGCGTCTGCTCGTGGCACATGGGGTCGCTCAGCGCATGGAGGCTATACCAAGGGACACGCCCTGCGGCCTGGGCAGCACAGGGCACCCTGCTCAAGTGCCTGCTCTTGGGCTGATGCTTCCTGGTACATTGCTTGAAATGCTGAGTGCTTTTGAGCCATGGTCTGTCCTGAGAATGTCCTCTAAGTTCTGCAGGCAGAGCTGCTGCGCTCAGCTGCCTGACGCCCGCCCACCTGCCCGCGTGCTCCTCGGCTCCCTCTCTGCCTCCCTGGCCCACGCCCCCTCCGGTGCTGCTTCATTCCTGGCCTCAAGGGTCTTAGTAGAAAGCAAGGATTCTTGCTTAGGGGAAGAGCAGGGATTGGCTCTCGGTGGTGGCGGTCACAGATGGAGAGTCTCGTTCTTCACTGTCAGGAGTCATTTCTGACCCATTTCTTCTTTTTCTTTTTTAAAAAAGAGAGAGGGGGGGAGGGAGGGAGGGAGGGGAGAGGAGAGAGAATTTTTTTTTAATATTTATTTTTAATTTTTGGCGGACACAACATCTTGTTTGTATGTGGTGCTGAGGATGGAACCCGGGCCCCACGCATGCCAGGCGAGCGCGCTACCGCTTGAGCCACCTCCCCAGCCCAGTGATCCACTTCTTAGCAAAAGTCACTTCTAAAGCCAGATAGTGCGAATGACACAAGTCCGTGCTGTGAGTGGCCCGATGCTGGCATTCAACAGAAGGTCTTGAACTGGGCTGTGCGTCCCGTGCCCTCCCCACTGCCTGACCCCTTGCTCCTCATCTGTCTCTTAGTAGATAGTTCGACAACAGGAACAGCAGGTTTTATAGAAGAGAACGTAGCTTTTGTTTCGGGTCTGGAGACTGGAGCGGGCCATCCAGGCACACCTGCTGGGTCACCTGGGCCTGGATCAGCAGTTGGAGCCTTGGGTTGTGCTAGGTAAAGCATGTGACTTTGGAGAAGTCCTCCAACCCCTTGAGGGCTCAGTGACTTGCGCAGTTGTGCGGGTTTTGTTCTTAGCACACAGGTCTCTTACGAAGTAGGGATTTATGACAGGGAAGTTCCTTGGAAAATGGCAAGAAGGCCCAGGGCGTGTGGGGCCAGATGCATGGAAGGTTGTTACCGGCCAGGATAGGAAGGAAGCCCTAATAAATGTTCTCTCCGGGACTGAGCAAGTGCAGCAGGGAGGCGGCCGGGCAGGCTCCTGGAGACCCCGCCTGCGTTTCCACCATGTTAGGTGAACGTGGTGTGGGCTGGAGCCTAGGGGGAGCGTGGGAGTGGCGCTGGAGCTGGGGATGTGTGGAAGAGTACTGGCTTCTCTATTAGGTCTGTGGTTGATGGGATGGCCTCCTGACCACTCGTAGGACACCCGTCTTGGTAGTCACCTGAAAGGGCCCATTGCTCCTTTGGCCACGGGCTGACTTCTCATCTGGAGACTTCGTGGAGGATTTGTCCCTGTGACCTTGGTCCAGGACCTTTGCTGTTCTGGTTGGCAGGGGCAAGCCTCCAGCTCTGGCAAGGGCGACCCCGAGGCCTGCCCGCCCCGCTCTGGCGTGCGTGCTGACCATGCTGCTTCTGTGTTTCAGGTGCTCACGTCCTGCAGAGCCTTCCTCCTGACCGCGCGCATCCCCACCAAGGTAAGCGTCCGCAGGCCCCTCTCCACACGGGCCCAGTGCATGGTACACATGCACACACACACACACACACGTATGCACACACATGTATGCACACACACACGTATGCACACGCACATGTACACACGCACACACATGCACGCACACGCTCGGCACTCTTGTTTTCTGTGCCCCCCGCCCCCCAGGCCCCTGAAGGTGCTGCGGATCTCTTCACTCCCTTCTCTTCTCTTTGCTGAAGGTGTCCCAGGGACAGTGGTGGGTGTCTCCTGCTCCGTGTCCTGGGCGCTTCCTCTCTGCTGGGGCTTGGTTTCCCCTATTTCAAGCCTGCACTTACTTCCTTCAGTCCTGGGGGCAGGGGGGGGGGCAGGTTCCAACCAGGCTTGACAGGTGGAGCTGTCTTAGGAAGGTACTGGGCAGCTTGCCTCTGTCCCCACTTCCTGACTCGTCTTCCTCCCGCTCCTGCCCGTGATTCTAATGCACTGACCTTCCTCAGACTTGGGGTGAGCTGGAGTGGACAGAGAATCAGTTTTGGGGGCTAGGAGCAAAAGCCTGATCAAAAGCCATGGATGAGATCAGAGAGGCTGATTTGAACTTGCATAGATGCCTTTGGGGGTGTCTCAGAGACTCACTCCCTCTGCAGTCCTGAGGAGGACCCAGGGTCCTGGCTGTCCGTACCCTGGGCAGGCATCCCCCGCTCCTGGTCCATGCTGCAGGGCCCACTCCTTTAACTTTCTGCTTCCCTGGTTCCTTCTAATACCTCTGTGTCGTTGCAAATTCTTTTTCTTCTGCCAGAACTTCTCTTCCCTTTGTTTGCTTAACAAACCTGAAGTCATTCTTGGAGTCATTCTCTGGGACCCAGCTGAAGTGCCACCAGTCTTTCCTGGCTCCCCAGCACTTTCCTCTCCCTGCAAATCCCTGGGGTAAGGTGGAGCATCGTAACTGCCCTCTAATTAACCTCACTAAGCCAAATTGACCAAAGGTGCGCATTTCTGCCCCTGGAGAGCTCACTACTGCTGGCTGCTGTCATTGCTGAAGGGCAGTGAGACAGCAAGCCTGTCTGCACCTGCTCCCACCCGTTGAATGAAATGCCCATTGAGGGTCAGCTGTTCACTCCCAAACCTGCTTACAGCAGCTACATCAGAATGTTTTTAACGGGATACTTTACATGGCAGTGAAGTCTGAGTGCAAAAGGAGAGGGTGCTATCAAACAGTGAACGTTAATACAGCTAGTTACTTAGAAAACATTGCTGTCTTAGACCACCGTTTGGGGAGGGAATGAGAAGCATGATTATCTAGGAAACTTCTGCCCTCCGGTTGCTTTGCAAGCATCTTTGACTTCTCCATTTCTGATCAGACCTGAATAATGGAGATTGGAAGCCCAGAATTGGGGTGACTCAGAGGCCCCTTGAGGGTCCACTGGTGGGCTTAATGCAAAGAAAACCTTTGGCCCTGCTCAGAAGAGCAGGCTATGAAAGTATGTTTATAGGTTTTT